>NW_022196257.1:0-600000 GCF_008641045.1 Pistacia vera | reverse complement strand
CTGATGAATATATAGGATAGCTTTAAATTACAAGAATGGAATTTCTTAGCTAGTGGTGGCAAAATTATGATCTCCGGGGGGCATATATGTACATATATAGAAAGTAATTCAAATAATAACAAGCCAAAAGATATAAGAAAAAAAATTGAAAATGAAAATTCAAGAGTTTGTGGTTTACAATCAAGAAGTTTAAACCAAAAAGGTCCCATGTGGATCAGCTTTCCAAGAAGAAAGACAGATAAAATAAACAATGTGATCGAATTGAAAATGGCATGCCTGGTTAATTGCAATAGCGAAAGCATCTCCATTCATATCCTTATCAACCCCAATAATGGTTAATTCACTGTGGAAATATGACAATTGAATTTGAGCGCATGTGATAAAAGCGATTGACCATCACTTACTCCACAAGAAGTAGTCAAGTTTATCAGTTGCTCTTGTTCGTCCAAAGTTTCCAATAATATTGCCACCATATATATGGTTTTCATGTATATATAATTGACCAGATTAATTAGTGGTATCCCATTATGTTCAGACACAGTTGCAATTTAGTCAATGAAGAAAATCATGAATATATAGCAAATTAGTATCATAATGCAATTACTTCCTGTACATCATTTTCATGGAATAATATAATTTGAGAATGTGTTCTACTGTGTGATAATAGTTGAGATAAAGAACATATCATTTTCTGAGAGAATCAACATGTTAATTTTATTAGGTATATATTGCTATTACAAATGTCAATGTGGGTTACAAAGGGTTTGATTTATGGAGATGGGGAGCCCTACCATTAATTATACAGAAGCCAACTCAGAGACGGCTAATCTGCAGAGAGAATATATTGATCATTTCTTGATCCTTAGCTATAGGAAAATCTCTCCACTCAACTATATATATATATATTAGAAAAAAAAACCTCAAATCTTTCTTGTTTTGATTAATTGAAATTAAGGTAATTAAATATGTAGTCCTCCCCCAAAATATAGCCTGTATTAGATGGACTCTCTGGTAGCTTTACAATTTTTCATAAAATAATCTTTCACATGCTAATTAAAGAGATTTTTACGTATAACAAATTTTCTTGTAGCTAAGGATCATAAAATAATCATTAAGTTTTAAAGATTGGAATAAACTTCATTTGAAATTCATCAAATACTTTAAGTTTCTAAAACTATTAAAAGAGTGGGAGATCCACCTTTAATTAATTTTTATTTGAAATTAATTCTGTTGATAAATATGGCAGCTGGCTACAGCAATATACAATTTGGGGCATTAATTGAAAGGCATTCATTTATTGACCCAGTCAACTTTAATTTGAGCAAAGGTGTGGCTCATTTGGCCATAATAAACATTTGACAAGTGCTTTTGATCTTTATGATTGCAAGTTCAGTTCCTCACTATAGATAATTGCAACCATCATTGAGTGGTATGATGTTAAAAGAATAAAAGAAAGCCACATAAGCTTTTGAGTTCGAGTCCTCCCAAGTATTAATAGAGATAGTCATTGGAACTTTTACTTGTTCTACAGTTTCAGAGTCCTAAAAAATTTAGTTGAGATACACGCAAGTTGACCCGAACATCTCTGGTGATAAAAAAAAAAATAATAATAATAATAATAATAATTGGGTTACACAACTTTTAATTTTTATCCTCTTCATCCATCTACAGTCTCTAATCCAATCATTAATCATCCATTAATTTTATACAATTTTATCTAATCAACATCACTACCATTAATTATCATTAATTTTTGCTAACTAATTATGAATGATATTGGTAGATTAGAATATTTCTCATAGTGAATAGGCAAAAAAAAAAAATGTATATAGAATTGTGTTTGATATTTTAAAATTGTGATAGTGTTGTATACTATTTTGCAATGGAAACCCACCAAGAAAAAGCTCCATGTCTGTCTACTATATGAGAAACAAAAGCTTTTAGGTCGATTTTCCGATAGCACATTCATTGATAATGTCAAAGGATTTTTCAACCAGAAAAGTCATATCAATAAAGGATCATCCTATATTGAAAAAAAGAAAAAAGAAAAACTAGGAATATTTATCAACTTGATCATACCAATTTTTAAATTCTAAAAGAATCTTGTATCTCCTTTCTACGGTGTATATATATATATATATTTTCATTTAACTACCTATAATCAATAACCATCTGCGCTTTACCTCTTAATTGCTCAGCTCTATTCATAACCATGAATGCTGGCGAAGAGTGTGGACTTTTACTGGGGGGTATCAATTGCTTTTCCAGTAATTCCGGTATTTGCTTACTGAATTCCTCCTCTGCATCAGGAGTATAAGGATAGGATTTGGTCACTATTTTATCATCCTTCCTTTTCAATTCAAGTGAAGCATATATACCATTCCTTTCCCATAACTTTAATGGTTGATCATCAAAGCATGGAGAAAGTTCTTCTTTAAAGGATTTTACAAGTTCCTCAATCCTTAAAGAGTTCTTTTGGCTCTCGTTTTCAACCTTCAAGATTTTTTCCTTATGTATGAATTTATCCGTGCTCTCAAGGTATGCACCAGAGGGATCATCCTCCTGTGATATACCTCGTGCGATCCGGTTTGTATGATAACTAGGATACAACCTTTGAAAGAAAACATTACAAGTCTCATCCACTTCTTCTGCATCAGAAGATTTCAACCACCAATTCTTTGTTTCCAAAACTTGGAAAACAATGTGATCTTCTTCTTGCCTTAGTTTCACCGGTCTATTCTGATTTGAGTCAAGCATTCCTTTGACGGCTTTCACCTGTCTGAAAGGATTGTTTGAATATATGGTTTTGCCTTTTGGGCTTAAGCAGGCACCATTAATATTCTAGAGAAAAATGGATAAAGTCTTTAGAGATTTATCTAACTTTTGTGTAGTCTATATTGATGATGTTCTGGTTTTTAGTAAAACCATAGAAGAACATGTAAATCATCTTAGACTAGTGATAAAAAGGTTCCTTGATAATGAAATAATTCTATCTGAAAGAAAGGTAGAATGGTTTAAGAACAAGGTGAAGTTCTTAAGCGTTGAGATAGGTGAAGGAGGTATTCAACTCCAAGAACATATTTCAAAGAAGTTGCTGAAATTTCCAGATGTGCTAGAAGATAAGCACATGCTACATCAATTTCTTGGATTAGCCAATTACATGCGCAAATATATTCCTAATCTCCCATTTCATCCATCATCTTCATTTTGAATCCCATTACCTCGATCTCCTTTTAAGGGGGCCTTGTTATAATTGAGTGCCCTGCTTTAGTGTAATTGACAAGGGGGCCAAGCTAAATTTGGTAATACCCAAAATAAACAAATAAAAGGAGATCGGGGTCGATAGTTGGCAAGGAGCTTGATCCCATGGAAAAAAAGGGATAGCTGCATTTGAACTTGAATTCTGGAAATAATTCGGCACCCAACATTAATTTGGATTAGTTGACTACACTCACCTAATTATATCATATCAGAAAATATCTTCTAATAATATAAAATATAGAAAAATTAACTTTGATAAATGTATTATATCATACATATGTTCAATTTTTACCTACTCAGAACGTAGAATAATTGTAAATTTTAATTTCTGTGTATGCATGATTGTGGTCTAATTGTTCCCATACTCCAATAACAAAACACAAAGGTGAAGAGATCTCCATTTCCACTATATATAATGTTTACGATATTTGAGTGAGGCAAGATAAAATTAATATTTATACACACACTAAAGAGTGTCTGACATGGGACAAACATGTGAACCAAACACTTTACAGATACTTGCTCTTTATCTTTTAGGCGTTGAAATGGGTAAAAGATACCACAACAGTCTCTTCAATCATGCAACTTCTTTCCTTCTTTACTTCCTCCCTTCTACTTTTTTCAGTTTTGTAACTTATTCTTTCAAAAGTGTTTTACAAAAACACTTCCAAGTGTGTTTCTTATGCATTTTAAATCCACTTTACAAAAATATACCGACATCGATCATGTGCTTGCTTCTCTACAAAACACAATAATTAATCCTTTTAATCAAGACTTAAAATGAGGCGAAATAGTCAAAGCAGTGAAGCCACTTATCATTGTTAGTGCTCCATTAATTTCTCCATAAACTTTAAACATGCTTTGTTGGAGATCGAGAAGAACCTAAATCAGTTAAAGAATCCTATGATCCAAATATAAACACACTAATTGAAGTCTGAATAATGGGAAATAAACTATTTCTTACGCATTCTTATATATATATATAGTGGCCTATAGGGTCATTATCTTGAACACAACAATGAAACATTTAAAAAGCTTTTTTGTTTTGACATGTAATGGAGAAGAACCCTAATAACTAATTGGTTATTATGTTTAATATCTATCCATATACAGTTAGCTTACGAAAGTTCTACTCCTGGCTGACGTTATCTTTCTCTCAAAAGATGGAGGAGTGATGTTCAAATTAACTGTGTTGTGCAGACTTTTCAACGATCAAATTTGTGCTACTGTTCATACATCGCGTCAAAATCTAATAGTTATGCTCGGCTCATGTGTCATCTCCACAACAAATGACTTCATCAGAAAGATTATTAGTAGTAAGCATGAGTGTTCAATTTTATGCATGGGGTACCTAATTCAGATTCAGATTACGAGAGATTATGCTGTAATCCACACTATAACGACAGCTCTCGATCATTCTCAGTTGGTGTATGAAAAGGAGAAATCACCTCCGTTTTGGGGGATCAACCATTCACAAAAAAAACAGAAAACCCACTTACAGAGAGTTGATCCTTGTTTTTACGTTTTTTTTCTCTGTAATCAGTTTATGTGTAGGCAAACATAAAGCAATAACATAATAGTGGACGTCAACTTATTCTTAACTCGTCGAACTACTTTAAAAATTGTTTTATCCTTTTATTATCTATTTTTTAATTTGTTTTTAGCTGGTTATTAACTATGCACACATCTTGTCCAATCCCGTCAAGGTCGATTGGACACCTCTAATAGTTGCGTTTCTGCATATCAACACCTTGATTAAAAAATAAAAGAAACTATGTAATATAAAATTTCTCGAGAACATACATCTACACTTTATGAAATAAGATATGAAGAGGCATACACCAAGATGATTATACGATGCAACAAATACGGGCGTATATGAAAACGCTTATTGATAAGTTACGATGAAGGAGACAAGGAACATGATTTTATAAACCATGTGCTCTTCATGTTCACATTTATAAACTGTTCTTGGATAGCAACAGCAACCCACTGTGATTTGCACTATTCTGAAATTGTTACATTATCTACAGGAAAAAATAAAAACCACTAGTTTGACACAGTGGACATTGTCCTAGCTGTAATTATGTGATATGGATACCTTAAGTCTCAATCATATAACTGTATAATAAGGCATAATTAAGAACAGAATCGATTTCACGAGACAAAGGTACCTGTCTATGTATGCTACATGAAATCAAATATGGTACATGTCTATATCTAATCTTCAAGTATCACATCAGCTTATTGACGTGGTGCTTCTAATGTGTTCTAAAATTTTCCCACTTTCACATATTAATAATATCGTAATATGAATAATCCTTGTAATAGAGAGTGGAATGTCTCTATCCAACTTGTTAGTTAGTGTTTGATTATTAAGAAAATAATTAATATTTGCATTTAATTAATTAATTATGTATGATGGTTATCAAATTCAATCAATCTATTGTTTCTTCAATTAGGACTTAAACTAGAAATATCGATATTTAGTAGCACTATCCTCGTGGGAATGATACTCTACTTATCACTTTATTACTTTTTGCGACTAGTGCACTTGCTACATTTGCATGTTGTAGTTACAACGCATCAGCGTTCAAACATCTTGTTCTCACGAGTTGTCTAACAGCTTCTATCCTTCCTCCCAAAGAATCAACAACCTGATTCTTTTCGACTAGAAGCTTAAACACCTCGTTTGCTGTCTTATCCCATCATTGGGGAAGCTTAGCAAAGAAAGTATTTTTCATGACTTCTTGTGTGCCACCAGGCAACCGATAGAAATATCATCTATATTCGCAGACGAAATTTTCAAACAAACACATGTCACAAAGCCTAAGCTTTGTCAAAGCTTCTAAAGCAACTACCTCTGCGAGATTCCTACTGGTTATGTTTATCCCAGTAAATTCTCGATAGAGCATATCCTTGAAGAGTGCAAAAATAGCCTCTGCATTCTTCAAGTCCCTCACAGTATCTAACAGACTTGTACTAGCTTCTAAACTTCTCCAGAAGCTTCCTGCAGTTCCAAAACCCTTATTTTTTGCATGAACCCAGTAACAGTTTCTCATGCCTTAATTGCATCCGTAACATTCGTGACATAATCGATGTTTAGGAAACTTCAACTAGACGGTATCTCCACCATTCTAGGTATTGCCCTAAGTATAAACTCCGACCTTATCTTTGTGGGATAACTTTGTTTATATTCGGGTTTGGAGATTTCCTTAAGAAATCCTTCGAAAGAATTTAAAGGGTTACGAATTCCTTCAAGCGGGTCATCTTTAAACTCAGATTCCCTGAGTCTAGAGATTAGCTCATCAAGCTCTGCCATTTTAGGTCCTGGAGTAATTTTCAAACCTCCAGTTTCTTCCCCTTTCCTTTGTTTCTTCATTTCTTCCTCATAATACCTACTGATTCTTTCAGCATCAGAGGTAGAAATTTCCAGAATATCAACCTTCCGTTTGCCATCCGCTTTAGAAACAAAGTCTTCTTCCTTTACTCCTTTCATAAAGAGCTTTTCCGCCTTTTCCCAATCACCTTGGGTTTCTTTGGCCATGAACTGTGCATACCCTGGAGGCAATCCATGATATTTTTCCTACAGACTTGCCATATTAGTAACAGGTCTTTTTACCATATTACGGAAACGTTTCGGCCGGTTCTCCTACAAGAAATTCTCATATCTGTACAGGTTGAACATTATAGTTCTCTTTTAATGAGGAAGAAATCGTGTAAGTGAAAGTGTCGACTTTTCTATTCAATACATAGAGCGTTTGTTTAACCGCGTCTAGCATATTTGGGTCCACCATCGCTTCCTGTGCATCGATTTCCATTGTATCGATCCATCCTCTATTCAAAAGGGAAAGCTTGGGTTGGTAAGGTTAAGAGTTTTTGTGCAATTTATTTGTTCACTTTCAATTGTGGATTTGTTTTTGTTGAAAAATTGCTTGAATTGTGTGATTGTGGATGTTGGTTGAGAATTTGAGGATTGAGTTGATTGTGGAGTGTAGAAATTGTTGATTTGTATTTAATTTGGTGTTGAGGAAGTTGAGTTTGTGTGTGAAGTGCTTTTAGCAAATTTGGGAGTGTTGAAGAGGAAGAGTAGAAGAAGATTATTGCTGAAGCACTTTTTTTTAGTTTTTGTTTTTATTCTTTAGTGTTATAAGTAGGAACTGATGTTGATTTCCTAGTTTTAGCTCTTTATTTGTTTTGTTTAGATTTTAGGTTTAGTTCAATAAGGTTGAGATCAGAATGTAATTCTTTCATATTAATCAGTGAGGGTATCTAACACATTTGACACCATAGACTTTTATTTGTTTGACAGGTGATGATGATGATGAGGAAGCTAAGGAATGGATACCAGGATTTTGCACAAAAATAAACCATTATGGATAATCAGGGGAGTATCTCGTAACCTTTACTTTGTTTTTCATTCCTGGATGTGCATGATGTGACTTGGGGACACTGTCATTTTATGTTTGGGGGTAGGAAAATGTTCAAAAATTTTGTGTCTAGTTTGTTTGTGTGTTTTAGCTTGAAATTGTGTTTCTTTTGTTTTAAGTTAATTGATTGTTATTGTTTAGTGTGTTTTTGTGTGTTATGTTCTTGTTGCCTAGATGAATGCATAAGTCTATGATGAAACTAGAATTGATTGGATATTATTTTTGGAAAATGTTAAGCATTGCTTCAAATTTAGGTTGGTTGACTTGATTTAGCTTGAGGTTCGTTGAGTGGTTCAACCACCATTTCACTCTTTGGCATGCTTAAAAACATTTTATGCGGTTAGGTGAAGTCTTGATAATGTTGGTGGACTCTAGAACCTAGTTAAGAAGTGCTTGAGGCGAAATTCTAGGATTAGACATTGTTGAGGAAATGATTTAGGCATTTTTGGAACGTTTGAGCCTTTCCAACCGACCCATGAATGAATCTTTCCCTAGTCACCCATTTGAGCCTATGAGATTATCATTACCTTATTTCCTTGCAAACCAAAAATTGTCCAATCCCTATATCTAAACACATCATACCCTTTAGGAGAATTATGGACCTAATGTATGGCACAAAAGAGCTTTGAGAGGTGTGTGAATAAGTGATAGAGCAAATCTTAAGTTTGGGGGTTACAAAAAGGACAGGAAGAAGGGGCAATAGCCCAATGGTGTTGTAAATATTTGTAATTTCAAAAAAAAAAAAAAAAAAAAAAAATAAGAAGAAGAAGAAGAAGAAAAAAATTTCTTTAGTTCAATTCAAAATAAAAAAAAAAAGAAATGATAAGTTGAGGGTTGTAAAAAGGTTGACACTTTGATTGATGGTTGAGAAAGAAAGTGGAGATTGATGTAGCTCTTAGTGTTTGCATGAGGAAAACCGAGTTTACTACTTTGTTATCCTATCATTTTCTTTGGAGCCCATTACCCGAGTCTAACGTTACAAGCTTGCAAAAACCTAATCTAGTGATGTCTAGCACATAGTGGAGAGTAGTTCGATACTTAGGCTATGGAGTGTACCACCATTTGATAAACTTACATTTCTGCATAAAATAATCCGGGAAGTTGGAAGGTGGACTGAAGTGGGGATTACCTACTCAGGGGACCGATAGAGAAAGATGGTCAATTCAATTTATGACTTCTTGGAGTGTGTGAACATTTTTTTGTAATAACGTACCAACAATTTTAGAGATGCATTGTGATTCAATCTAGGTATTTTTATTCTTTTTGTTTTGATTTTTATTCCCTTTTGCTCGAGGACGAGCAAATCTTAAGTTTAGGGGTATTTGATAATCCTATTTTTCCTATGATTTTGCATTGATGTCGATAGGATTTAGGATACTTCTCATACAATTGGGCAATAATTGCTACATAATTCTATAATTTGTCTTTGCATGCCTAAACGTAGATTTTGAGCATAAATGATAGTTTTGAGCGTAAATTGTGTAACTTGAGCTTGAAAAACTCGAGATGACCTGAATTTAGAAGCTTTGGAAAGCTAAGAAGAAGAGCTACAACTTTCATGTTTTGGGTTTTTCCTAATTCTGACTGGACAGGGTGACAAATTGGCTTGAAGTCATGAAAAGTACGCTGGGAAATGAAGAAAAACGTCTTTGGGTGTTCTTCCGTATTTCTGCCATAACTTGAGCTGTAAACCTCGGATTGTGCGGATGCTTGAACGAGTAGAAAGATAATTTAAGGGCTACAATTCATTAGTTAACACTTTTCAAGATTCAGATTTATCATGCTCAAATTTGGCCCGAAAGTTCCTCGCCGCGGCAAAACCTGCATCAATGTAAAAATAAAACGATGCATTTTGGCTTGCGGACTTCATCCTTAAGTGAGAGGTATAAATTAGAGTGAAAAAGAAGAGAAAAGCGCTTGGTTCGTCATTGGGAGGCAACTCTTGGAAGGAGAAGAGTATTGAAGATTTGGACTTCAAATTAGAGAAGATTTCTCCATCTTTTACTTGTTTTTCAATTATGAATCTTGATTCATTTGTTTTGTTATTTATTTTGTTTTGAGTATGAACTGAATTGTTAGCTAGGGTTTGATGTATGTAACCTTGATACAATGATTCAAATTTATATGAATTGATTATTTGAGTTTTAGTTTCATGATTGAGTGTTTATCTCTTTGCTTGATGAATTTGGATTCTTGATCACCATTCAAAGTGTGTTGTTCACAATAAGACTGAAAAGTGATTGTGATTGTGCCTCTTGGGATAATACATAGATTAAGCAAACGTAGAGATAGGTTTAGCGATCTAGGAAATTAGATAGAATTCATAAAGCTTAAAACACTTTGAACTATTAATCTTCATTTGCTGGGTGCGGAAGCTTAATAGGGATTAGTAGGGAAATGTAGCTTGAGAAGGTATGTTTTACAACTTAGGGAATTCGATTTTCAATCAAGGAATTAGAACTTGAGTATAGATTCTATGTTTGGGTTAGAGTATCTGGGTGAAATCAACACCTAGCATTTTTTTAGCATTGTTTAATTAGTTAAGTTGTTAGGTGTGTTTGTTTAAGTGCTTATCAGCACTATCCTCGTGGGAATGATACTCTACTTATCACTTTATTACTTTTTGCGACTAGTGCACTTGCTACATTTGCATGTTGTAGTTACAACGCATCAAGTTTTTGGCGCCGTTGCCGCGGATAGTTGATTATTAATATTGATAGTATCTACTGTAGTGCTAAATTGAAGCTTTTATTTCATTTTTGTAGTTAATCGTAGATATTGTATAGTCTTAAGCTTCAGTTCTTTTCTTTGTAGTTTTTATTTTTATTTTGTAGTTAAGCTTAATTAACTGTTTCTTGTAGTGCTTGTGGAGATCATGGTAGAAGTACATAGAATGTTGATGGATTATGCCATACCAACGGTGCAAGAATGCAATTATGGTATTACAAGGCCACCTGTTGCAGTGAACTTTGAGATTAAGCCGACAATAATTCAGATTATCCAACAGTTAGTCCAATTTGATGGAAATTCATATGAAGATCCAATTTTGCATATCGCTAGCTTTCTAGAGATATGTGACACATTCAAGGTTAATGGAATGACTGATGATGCAATTTGGTTGAGATTGTTCTCATTTTCACTGAGAGAGAAGGCAAAAGGTTGGCTCATGTCACACCCAATTGGGACAATCACCACATGGGACGATTAGCTCAAAAGTTTCTTGCAAAATACTTCCCACCAGAGAAGATGACAAAAATGAGAAACGACATTATCTCTTTCATGCAAGGCAATGATGAATCACTTTATGAAGCTTGGGAGACATGCACAGAGCTGTTAGGAAATGTCCATATCATGGTTTACCGTTTTGGATACAAGTCCAAATATTTTACAATGGGTTGCTACCAAATATTCAAACCATGGTAGATGTGGCAACAGGCGGAGCCTTAAATAACAAGACCTCGGAAGATGCTTATGGATTGCTTGAGGTGATGGCCAACAATAACTACCAAAGACCTAATGAGAGAGCAATGCCGAAGAGAACAATGGGTCTACATGAAGTCGATCCGTTTGCCCCATTATCTGCACACATTGCATCACTTCAAAGCCAATTGGGAGGTATGAATGTAAATTCTATTCACTCACCTTTTATAACTTGTGAATTTTGTGCAGGAAACCATGGGAGTGTGGAATGCCAAGATAGAAACCAATTAGTCTTCTCAACAACCGAGCAAGTGAATTACATGGTTAGTTCACAAAGGCTGCAAAATGACCCCTTCTCCAACACCTACAATCCTGGTTGGGGGAACCACCCAAATTTTTCCTGGAGCAATCGAATCAATCAATTAAATCAAAGGACAGTGCCCTACCATCAACCAGTGGTGAATCATCAACCATGTGAGCAAAGAATGTCGAAATTGGAGGATATGTTTGGGAATTTCATGCAAGAAACCATAAGATTTATGAATGAGACACGCTCAAACTTCAAAAATCAAGGAGTGTCCATTCGAAATTTGGAGGTTCAAGTGGGGCAATTGGTTGAACAATTGACAGAGAAATCTCAAGGTTCTTTGTCGAGCACAATGGTCACAAATCCTAAGGAACAATTAAATGTCATAACATTGATGAGAGGTCTAGTGTTGAAGCAACCCCACAATGAAGAAAAGTGGGAAGAACATGAAGACAATACTAATGAAGAGGAAAATCTTAAAGCGGAAAGGTGTGCAAGATACTTAGGGGAATTTCAACCAAGCAACTCACCTCACAAGGAACAATTTGAGGAATTTAGTGTAAATGCGCACAAGTCAAAATTGGTGTTGGAAGAGACTCCAAACATTGGACTCAATCAATCAACATCTCATCTCAAGTACGCATATACGAATTTGAAGTTTCGAAAAGATGCTTATGAGAATGTCCGAAATTCCAAAGGAAAGACCAAGAGGTGGCAATGGGAAGTGAAGAACCCCATAAGGATCCACATTGATGAAAGAATGAGAAAGTCGAGCTCCCAACTATAAACAAGCGCTTCTTGGGAGGCAACCCAAGTGTTTTCATTTGTTTGTTGTTTTAAATTTGTTTAGTTGTTTTATGAATTAGAATGATTTTGATTTTGTGTGTTTTTGGGTGTTTCAGGTGAAATATCGAACTAAGGCGAAAAAAGGAAAACTTCCAGCTCTTTGCCGAGGTGACGTGCTCTATGAAATTTTGCGAAATTGAACTAAGGGAATTTCGCCGCAGCAAAGAAAGTGTTGTATGCTCTATAATTTTTTGCCGCGGTGAACCCTCAGAATCTTTATAAACCCACCTTCATTCTCTCCATTTTGCGATTTCAAACCCTGGCCTCCAAAGAATTTCATTTTCTCTTCTTCGATTTCTCACCTTTTTCCCTCAAAAATTCTAGCACCATTCCACTCCCTTACCTCTTTAAACAATCATGCACCTTTCAATTGCCCCGGTTTAACCCATTTTGAAGAAATTTTTAGCAACCCGTAGGTTTTGAAAATTTTGAGCTTTCTTTGTGATTTTTAATGAAATTGGAGCAATTGAAGGTTGGAAAGCTTGGGCTTGGTAAGGTTAAGAGTTTTTGTGCAATTTATTTGTTCACTTTCAATTGTGGATTTGTTTTTGTTGAAAAATTGCTTGAATTTGTTGATTGTTTATTTTGTTTGAGAATTTGAGGATTTATTTGATTGTGGAGTGTAGAAATTGTTGATTTTGATTTAATTTGGTGTTGAGGAAGTTGAGTTTGTTGTGTTGAAGTGCTTTTAGCAAATTTGGGAGTTGTTTGAAGAGGAAGAAGTAGAAGAAGATTATTGCCTGAAGCACTTTTCTTTTTAGTTTTTGTTTTTATTTCTTTATGTTTTATAAGTAGGAACTGATGTTGATTTCCTAGTTTTTAGCTCTTTATTTGTTTTTGTTTAGATTTTAGGTTTAGTTCAATAAGGTTGAGATCAGAATGTAATTCTTTCATATTAATCAGTGAGGGTATCTAACACATTTGACACCATAGACTTTTATTTGTTTGACAGGTGATGATGATGATGAGGAAGCTAAGGAATGGATACCAGGATTTTGCACAAAAATAAACCATTATGGATTAATCAGGGGAGTATCTCGTAACCTTTACTTTTGTTTTTCTATTCCTTGGATGTGCATGATGTGACATTGGGGACACTGTCATTTTATGTTTGGGGGTAGGAAAATGTTCAAAAATTTTGTGTCTAGTTTGTTTGTGTGTTTTAGCTTGAAATTGTGTTTCTTTTTGTTTTAAGTTAATTGATTGTTATTTGTTTAGTGTGTTTTGTGTGTGTTATGTTCTTGTTGCCTAGATGAATTGCATAAGTCTATGATGAAACTAGAATTGATTGGATATTATTTTTGGAAAATGTTAAGCATTGCTTCAAATTTAGGTTGGTTGACTTGATTTAGCTTGAGGTTCGTTGAGTGGTTCAACCACCATTTTCACTCTTTCGGCATGCTTAAAAACATTTTATGCGGTTAGGTGAAGTCTTGATAATGTTGGTGGACTCTAGAACCTAGTTAAGAAGTGCTTGAGGCGAAATTCTAGGATTAGACATTGTTGAGGAAATGATTTAGGCATTTTTCGGAACGTTTGAGCCTTTCCAACCGACCCATGAATGAATCTTTCCCTAGTCACCCATTTGAGCCTTATGAGATTATCATTACCTTATTTTCCTTGCAAACCAAAAATTGTCCAATCCCTATATCCTAAACACTTTATCATACCCTTTAGGAGAATTATGGACCTAATGTATGACACAAAAGAGCTTTGAGAGGTGTGTGAATAAGTGATAGATCAAAATCTTAAGTTTGGGGGTTGTAAAAATGGCACAAAGAAGGGGCAAGAGACCTCAATGGTGTTGTAAATATTTGTTAATTTCAAAAAAAAAAAAAAAAAATAAGAAGAAGAAGAAGAAGAAAAAAATTTCTTTAGTTCAATTCAAAATAAAAAAAATAAGAAATGCATAAGTTTGAGGGTTGTAAAATGGTTGACACTTTGATTGATGGTTGAGAAAGAAAGTGGAGATTGATGTAGCTCTTAGTGTTTGCATGAGGAAAACCGAGTTTACTTACTTTGTTTATCCTATCATTTTCTTTGGAGCCCATTACCCGAGTCTAACGTTACAAGCTTGCAAAAACCTTTTAATCCTTAGTGATGTCTAGTCCACATTAGTGGAGAGTAGTTCGATACTTAGGCTTATGGAGTGTACCACCATTTGATAAACTTTACATTTCTGCATAAAATAATCCGGGAAGTTGGAAGGTGGACTGAAGTGGGGATTACCTACTCAGGGGACCGATAGAGAAAGATGGTCAATTCAATTTATGACTTCTTGGAGTGTTGAACATTTTTTTTGTAATAACGTACCAACAATTTTAGAGATTTGCATTGTGATTCAATCTAGGTATTTTTATTTCTTTTTGTTTTGATTTTTATTCCCTTTTGCTCGAGGACGAGCAAATCTTAAGTTTAGGGGTATTTGATAATCCTATTTTTTCCTATGATTTTGCATTGAATGTCGATAGGATTTAGGATACTTCTCATACAATTTGGGCAATAATTGCTACATAATTCTATTAATTTGTCTTTGCATGCCTAAACGATGATTTTGAGCATAAATGATAGTTTTGAGCGTAAATTGTGTAACTTGAGCTTGAAAACTCGAGATGACCTGAATTTAGAAGCTTTGGAAAGCTAAGAAGAAGAGCTACAACTTTCATGTTTTGGGTTTTTCCTAATTCTGACTGGACAAGGGTGACAACTTGGCTTGAAGTCATGAAAAGTACGCTGGGAACTGAAGAAAAACGTCTTTGGGTGTTCTTCCGTATTTCTGCCATAACTTGAGCTGTAAACCTCGGATTGTGCGGATGCTTGAACGAGTAGAAAGATAATTTAAAGGGCTACAATTCATATGTTTAACACTTTTCAAGATTCAGATTCTATCATGCTCAAATTTGGCCCGAAAGTTCCTCGCCGCGGCAAAACCTGCATCAGATGTAAAAATAAAACGATGCATTTTGGCTTGCTAGGACTTCATCCTTAAGTGAGAGGTATAAATTAGAGTGAAAAAGAAGAGAAAAGCGCTTGGTTCGTCATTTGGGAGGCAACTCTTGGAAGGAGAAGAGTATTGAAGATTTGGACTTCAAATTAGAGAAGATTTCTCCATCTTTTACTTGTTTTTCAATTATGAATCTTGATTCAGTTTGTTTTTGTTATTTTATTTTGTTTTTGAGTATGAACTGAATTGTTTAGCTAGGGTTTGATGTAACCTTGATACAATGATTCAAATTTATATGAATTGATTTACTTTGAGTTTTAGTTTCATGATTGAGTGTTTATCTCTTTGCTTGATGACTTTTGGATTCTTGATCACCATTCAAATGTGTGTTGTTCACAATAAGACTGAAAAGTGATTTGTGATTGTGCCTCTTGGGATAAATACCATAGATTAAGCAAACGCTAGAGATAGGTTTAGCGATCTAGGAAATCTAGATAGAATTTCATAAAGCTTAAAACACTTTGAACTATTAATCTTCATTTTGCTGGGTGCGGAAGCTTAATAGGGATAAGTAGGGAAATGTAGCTTGAGAAGGTATGTTTTACAACTTAGGGAATTCGATTTTCAATCAAGGAATTAGAACTTGAGTAATAGATTCTATGTTTTGGGTTAGAGTATCTGGGTGAAATCAACACCCTAGCATTTTTTTTTAGCATTGTTTAATTAGTTAAGTTGTTAGGTTGTGTTTTAATTTCATTATCATTAATTTATATTTTGTTAATTTGTATTTAATTTGTTAATTTTCCATCAATCCAATCTATTGTTTCTTCAATTAGGACTTAAACTAGAAATATCGATATTTAGTAGCACTATCCTCGTGGGAATGATACTCTACTTATCACTTTATTACTTTTTGCGACTAGTGCACTTGCTACATTTGCATGTTGTAGTTACAACGCATCAGCGTTCAAACATCTTGTTCTCACGAGTTGTCTAACAGCTTCTATCCTTCCTCCCAAAGAATCAACAACCTGATTCTTTTCGACTAGAAGCTTAAACACCTCGTTTGCTGTCTTATCCCATCATTGGGGAAGCTTAGCAAAGAAAGTATTTTTCATGACTTCTTGTGTGCCACCAGGCAACCGATAGAAATATCATCTATATTCGCAGACGAAATTTTCAAACAAACACATGTCACAAAGCCTAAGCTTTGTCAAAGCTTCTAAAGCAACTACCTCTGCGAGATTCCTACTGGTTATGTTTATCCCAGTAAATTCTCGATAGAGCATATCCTTGAAGAGTGCAAAAATAGCCTCTGCATTCTTCAAGTCCCTCACAGTATCTAACAGACTTGTACTAGCTTCTAAACTTCTCCAGAAGCTTCCTGCAGTTCCAAAACCCTTATTTTTTGCATGAACCCAGTAACAGTTTCTCATGCCTTAATTGCATCCGTAACATTCGTGACATAATCGATGTTTAGGAAACTTCAACTAGACGGTATCTCCACCATTCTAGGTATTGCCCTAAGTATAAACTCCGACCTTATCTTTGTGGGATAACTTTGTTTATATTCGGGTTTGGAGATTTCCTTAAGAAATCCTTCGAAAGAATTTAAAGGGTTACGAATTCCTTCAAGCGGGTCATCTTTAAACTCAGATTCCCTGAGTCTAGAGATTAGCTCATCAAGCTCTGCCATTTTAGGTCCTGGAGTAATTTTCAAACCTCCAGTTTCTTCCCCTTTCCTTTGTTTCTTCATTTCTTCCTCATAATACCTACTGATTCTTTCAGCATCAGAGGTAGAAATTTCCAGAATATCAACCTTCCGTTTGCCATCCGCTTTAGAAACAAAGTCTTCTTCCTTTACTCCTTTCATAAAGAGCTTTTCCGCCTTTTCCCAATCACCTTGGGTTTCTTTGGCCATGAACTGTGCATACCCTGGAGGCAATCCATGATATTTTTCCTACAGACTTGCCATATTAGTAACAGGTCTTTTTACCATATTACGGAAACGTTTCGGCCGGTTCTCCTACAAGAAATTCTCATATCTGTACAGGTTGAACATTATAGTTCTCTTTTAATGAGGAAGAAATCGTGTAAGTGAAAGTGTCGACTTTTCTATTCAATACATAGAGCGTTTGTTTAACCGCGTCTAGCATATTTGGGTCCACCATCGCTTCCTGTGCATCGATTTCCATTGTATCGATCCATCCTCTATTCAAAAGGTTTCTACAATAACCTTTTTTGAAGATTTTCCATGGAACGTATAATTACATAGCGCAATTAGGATAAACTGCTAATCCTTGGACCAAATCGGCCAAGTCAGCTTTTCCTAATTTCACTATTAGATCATTTAAATTCTCGAGTTTGAGATTTACCATGTCAAACAAATGAAATTTTCTTATTACCTTGATTTTTTGAATTCCTGCTTCATAAAGCAGAGCAATTCCTCTAAACTCCTCGTCTTCATAAAACAGTTTATCAGCTTCCAGCCAAGCTATCCTTCTTGCTAGCTTTTCTAAACACCTCTGCAGTTGTACTTCCCCTTGACCTGTCACCAATGCGATTCTAATTTGGATTTCCAAATCCTCCCAGAGTGTTTGACTAGCTGAAGTTAATCTTAAGTTTTCTGGAAAGCTAAACCTCTCACAAATATCAGCGTCAATTAACCGCTTTTTTTTGTACAGTGTGTGGAATCACCACGCTCGCAATGCCTGATGATGAATCATGAGAAGCTTTTGTCTTTGGCAGTGCACAATAAGCCCGTTCATATCTAAGATGATTTACATGCTCTGATACCATTTACCCCCACATAATATTTGTTATACCCAGTCTAACAAATATTATTACAATTAATAACTAAACAACCTAGTTGATTAATTGGAGAGAAAAACACATAGATTCAGTTTTAAAGATGAATTCATCCCTGGGTATCAATCTTCTTGAATGAAACTTTTTTTTTTTTTTGCTTCAAGTTTGCAATTCAAAAGTAAAGCAAGAGATTGAGAGAATGAATTTTTCATAAACTAAAAATATTATTAATTTTTCTCTGATTAAAAATGTACATAAGCTTCTCTTTATATAGGGAAGTCCGGATTTCAAATGAATTGAATCCGTAGAACAAAACAAAACAAAAGGTCTAGTCAACTAAAGATGACTTGACTAACAAACTAATAAGAAAATAACACTTATCTTAAAGATAATGACACTAGGGTCCACATGTCGACCACATGTCGTACAAAGATAAATTATTACATATTTTACACACCAAGATATTATTACAAACGACAATACACAACGTACAATGCCTTCTTTTAATCTGGATCGTTGAATTCTGTCGGCAAAATCCTAGATGTCCACGCATTATCTTCCGCTTGTTTGATACACATCAACGTATTACGTGTTAGACATTTTCGATTGTCCAAATCTCCATCCTCTAGATTTTTATCAATCTTTGAAGTCCATTTCTATAAGATCAATAAAATCTTTCAGAGTCACATCTTCTTGGGCTTCTTGGTCGTGGGCTAAGACCAATCTCAGAAGATCAATAGTACCTTCCATTAAAGCCTGCTTTGATAGATGGGATAAATCAAACCCTTCTAGTAGCGTTCTTAATTGGGCTTGGTTATGCTTGAAGAGTGTATCCTGGATTGTCGCATACATGTCTGGTAAAACTACCACTATTCCATTATGGATATGGACAGTAGCATTTGCTTTAACAAGCTCCTCCAATTTGGATTTAACCAGTAGTAATTTGGTATTATACAACTTGGTCCAATCTTCCTCTTCTTTCCTTTGAATTTCTTCTAGTGCATAAGAACCCATTCTTACCTCGTCATTTAACATAATTCGGTACCATGGTTTTCCTACAAGAAATTCCCATATCTGTACAGGTTGAACATTATAGTTCTCTTGCAATAAAGAAGTAATCATGCAAGTGAAAGTGTCAACCTTTCTATTCAATACACAGAGCGTTTGTTTAACCGCGTCTAGCATATTTGGGTCCACCATCGCTTCCTGTGCTTCTATTTCCATTGTATCGATCCATCCTCTATTTAAAAGGTTTCTACAATAACCTTTTTTGAAGATTTTCCATGGAACGTATAATTACATAGCACAATTAGGATAAACTGCTAATCCTTGGACCAAATCTGCCAAGTCAGCTTTTCCTAATTTCACTATTAGATCATTTAAATTCTCGAGTTTGAGATTTACCATGTCAAACAAATGACATTTTCTCATTACCTCGATTTTTTGAATTCCTGCTTCATAAAGCAAAACAGTTCCTCAAAACTCCTCGTCTTCATAAAACAGTTTATCAGCTTCTAGCCAAGCTATCCTCTTTGCTAGCTTTTCTAAACACCTCTGCAGTTGTACTTCCTCTTGACCTATCGCCAATGCGATTCTAATTTGGGTTTCCAAATCCTCTTAGAGTGTTTGACTAACTGAAGTTAATCTTAAGCCTTCTAGAAAGCTAAACCTCTAACAAATATCCACATCGATTAACCGCTTTTTTTGTGGAGTGTGTGGAATCACCACTCTTGCAGTGCCTAATGATGAATCCTTAAAAGCTTTTGTCTTTGGCAGTGGACAATAAGCCCATTCATGTCCTTCCTGTTTACAAGACCAGCAAACCATTGCTTTCTTATGAGTTTTATGTTTTTCCTTCTTAGGATTAACCTCCTTTTCAGAAGTAATTTCCTTCGTAGAAGTACCCTTCAATCGTTGAAATTTTGGGTTTCTTCTTTCCTAAGTATCTGAGTCATAGTCTCGACTATTTTCTTCTTTAACTGCTTTGCTGCAGTAACCTGCTTAGGAGTAGAGATCACCTGCTTATCTGCAGTTTTCTAACCCTTGGAGCCGAAGTTATCTTCAAGGGACAATTCCTTCTCAAGTGTCCTCGTTGTCTACACTTGGAGCATGAGAAGTGATTTCCAATTTCCTTCTTGTTCGCCATATTCTTCAGAGAAACGTCTTGACAAAAAGTCAGCAACAAGTTTAGATTTACTAGAAATATATTCAAATTTGATTCTATAATTTGCAAACCAAATCCGCCATCTGATTAGTTTAGCGTTGTCATCCTTTAAAGACAGTTTCATAAAAGTTTTTAAATATTTAGAGTCTATCCTGAAAGTAAATTCCTGACTGATTACGAACAATCAAAATCGGTTAATACATTCTTTCACTACTAAAATTTCCTTTTCATGAACAGGATAGTTTATCTCAGCAGGAGGGAATTTTCCTAACGCATATCGAACAATCCGTTCAATATTATCAGTACCCTTAGCCTTAAGCACACCTCCCTAGTACAAGTGAGACGCATTGCTCTCTATGATAAGCGCATCCTCATCTTCTGGGAGTTTTAAAGGTTTTAATTACTTTGTCAAGGCTTTGGTCTACTTAACACAGTTACTATCTTCAAGTGTCCAAACCCAGGGCACTTTATCACTAACCTTAAGCGTCAAGCCATTGATTACATTAGCGAGATTAGGAACATACTCGCACATATAATTGGCTAATCCAAGAAATTGCTGTAACATGTGCTTATCTTCCAACACATCTGGAAATTCCAACAACTTCTTCGAGATATGTTCTTAGAGTTGAATATCTCCTTCACCTATCTCAACGCCTAAGAACTTCACCTTGTTCTTAAACCATTCTACCTTTCTTTTAGATAGAATCATTCCATTATCAAGGAACATTTTGATCACCAGTCTAAGATGATTTACATGCTCTTCTTTGGTCTTACTAAAAACCAGAACATCATCAATATAGACTACACAAAAGTTAGATAAGTCTCCAAAAACTTTATCCATTTTCCTCTAGAATATTGATGGTGCATGTTTAAGCCCAAAAGGCAGAACCATCCATTCAAACAATCCTTCCGAATAGGTGAAAGCCATCAAAGGAATGCTTGACTCCTCCATTCTGATCTCCAGAAACCTGACTTTAGATCAAATTTTGAGAAGATTTTTCCAAATCTAGCTTTATTCAAACAAGCTGATTTGTTTGGTATCTTATAGGCATCATCAATAGTTTTATCATTTAATTACCTATAATCGATAACCATCCGCGCTTTTCCTCTTTCCCGCTCAACTCTATTCATGACCATGAATGCCGGCGAAGAGTGTGGGCTTTTACTAGAGCGTATTAAGTGCTTTTCCTGCAATTCTGGTATTTGCTTGCTAAATTCCTCCTCTGCATCAAGAGTATAAGGATAGGATTTGGTAGTTATCGTATCATCATCCTTCCTTAATTTAAGCGAAGCATATATACCGTTCCTTTCCCATAGCTTTAACGGTTGATCATCAAAGCATGGAGAAAGTTTCTCTTTAAAGGATTTTACAAGTTCCTCAATCCTTAAAGAGTTCTTTTGGCTTTTGTTTCTAGCCTTCAAAATTATCTCCTTATGTGTTGATTTATCCGTTCTCTCAGGGCATGCACCAGAGGGACTAACCTCCTGCGATATACCCCGTACGATCCGGTTTGTATGATAACTAGGATACAATCTCTAAAAGAAAACATTACAAGCCTCATCCACTCCTTCTACTTCAGAAGTATTCAACCACCATTTTTCCTTTTCCAAAATTTGGAAGACAATGTGATCTACTTCTTGCCTTAGTTTCACCGGTCAAAAACCGTTTTTAACTTTCGAAACTTCAGGCTTAGCAAGAATAGGGATTTTATGACCTCCAAGGATAATGTGGTCGTTATCTTGAGCAAATGGTCTAACTTTTGCTTGCCCTCGCAGAAAGCTATTCCCGAGAATAAAATCTGCTTCTAAGTAATCCACTATTAGGACTTCCCTTAGAGTAAACTTTTTCTCGTTTAACAGTACAACCACGCTTTCAACCACATCCGTGATCATACTTTGACCTCCATCTGCGACCGTATTTAGGATTGGTCTTTCCAATGATTTCTAAAGCTCTTCTGGAAAACATTTTTTCTTGCAATACATTTGGTTGTTGCTGTGTCTACAAGAACATCTAGAGTATATTTTTCATATTCTGGAAAACACAGTTTAGCACGAATGCAAGTGTCAATAGTTCCTTGAACTATCGTATGACAATGCATTTCATAACTCATCATCATTTTCATGCTTGGAGTTTCGTCTTCATATACTGGAATTTGTATAGATTTATATCCAACTATTTTCCTGCTATGGCTGCTCCCAACATTACTAGCAGTGTCATCTGTTTCCAGTATATTTTTCCTTGATATGATAGGTTGAATTTCCTCATTCCGCTCAAGAGACACCGAATTTCTAAGCGTAGGAAGAGTAACCCCACCTCATTATCAAGTTCTTGGATTTGAATTCCCCGATTGGGTTTAATTCCACCACGCTGGGCTGCGTCGAATATTCTAAAACCCATCATTTCGGCCACGTAAGAGCCTTAGCGTTGACTACCATAGGTCGAATTAGAATTACAAAATCCTGTCCCGGGCCATGAACCTCAGTATCTACACTGGAGTTCATTTGTATAGGATTAACAGAATTTATTAATCGATAAATCAACCTATACTTAATTACTATTCTGTCACTAGAAGCCATTAAGTCTTCTAGCCCTGAAGTATGAATTTGAAGAACCATAATCCGTTTAAGATTTGGATCCTGGAGACTAACCATATATCCTGGTTTAATAATCCCATAGGCATCTCCCAAAGCCAGGTTAGCATGAAAATCGCCAACTAGAGCTTTTTCAAACGTAAGTCATCGTCTGTCCAGTAAAGCAATTTGAACATGTACATTCATTCCTCCATGGAATAATCCTTGTCCACGTATCTGTACAGCACCAAGTTGTACATAATCATAATTGTCATTTGCCCGTTTGGCAAGATTTCTAACCTTCCATAGCCACTCATCGTTCAACAATACTAATTCACCTTCTCGAGACTGAGATAAAGCTACACGAACAGGTTTTTCGTGTACATCTTTCAAGCCTTCAGCTTTAAATAACCACTTAGAGTGTTTCTCGAAAACTTCTCTAAGTGTTAACCTCGGAATTACCCAATTATCTGGGTTACCCAAATGATCCTTGTAATTAGATGACGAACTAATTACCGAGTTAGATTTTCATCTTCATTTCTGATTGGGATAAGATCATCCTCATCACCAATTCCGCTATTCCTAGGATATTCACTAAGACTTCTAGTCTTTTGCATGAATATACCTATGTGTTGAAGATTTGAAGATTGTTCCTCAAAAGTCATACCTTTTGAGTTATCCTCCGAAGAATCCAAATCTTCAGAGTAATCCGAAATTAATTCATAAACCTTATCATCTGAATCAACTTCGTATCCCCAAACTGGCTCAAATTCAGAAGTTTGACTTTTAGTGTTGATTTCCAAAAATCTTATCGCTACCTTCTTCTTTCCCTTATAAGGGCATTTATCCGCAAAATGATTTTTGTCACCATAAATCCAGCAACAATTACAATTTTTTGCGTTTTTGCCAGATGGGCAGGTAGCACAATACTTACGCACTCTGCGTTCCTTAACATTAAGTCTACCTTTCCCTATTCGCCTAATAAACCTTCCATGATCGGAAAGATTCAGTTTATTAGTAACAGGTCTTTTTACCATATTATGGAAACATTTCGGCCTAAAATTCTTTTTACGAAATGATCTTTTACGTTTTATATGGTTTTTCCAACCTTGATGTTTAGTCGAACTCCTCGACTCAAAGCCATATTGTCTTGGCACTCCATCAAGGTTTTAACAACAATATTCATTGAACTCAAGTCTTTTGGCTTCTTTATCCAATTTGGCGTTCAAACATCTTGTTCTCACGAGTTGTCTAACAGCCCTAAACCCTAAATCCTTCCTCCCAAAGAATCAACAACCTGATTCTTTTCGACTAGAAGCTTAAACACCTCATTTGCTGCTCTATCCCCTCCTTGGGGAAGCTTAACAAAGAAAGTATATTTCATGGCTTCTTGTGTGCCACCAGGCAACTGATAGAAATATTATCTATATTCGTAGATGAAATTTTCAAACAGACACATGTCACAAAGCCTAAGCTTTGTCAAAGCTTCTACGGCAACTACCTCTGCTAGATTCCTACTAGTTATGGTTATCCCAGTAAATTCTCGATAGAGCATATCCTTGAAGAGTGCAAAAATAGCCTATGCATTCTTCAAGTCCCTCACCGTATCTAACAGACCCGTACTAGCTTCTAAACTTCTCCAGAAGCTTCCTACAGCTCCCTACAGTGTGGATCTTAGAAATCTATAAGCATCACTGAGTCCAAAACCCTTATTTTTCATATGAACCCAGTTAATAATTGCCCATGCCTCAATTGCATCCGTAACATTCGTGACATAATAGATGTTTAGGAAACTTCCACTAGACGGTATCTCTACCATTCTAGGTATTCCCTTAGGTATAAACTCCGACCTTATCTTTGTGGGATAAGCTTGTTTATATTCGGGTTTGGAGATTTCCTTAAGAAATCCTTCGAAAGAATTTAAAGGGTTACGAATTCCTTCAAGCGGATCATCTTTAAACTCAGATTCCTTGAGTCTAGAGATTAGCTCTTCGAGCTCTGCCTTTTTAGGTCTTGGAGTAATTTTTAAACCTCCAGTTTCTTCCCCTTTTTCTTCTGTTTCTTCATTTCTTTCTCATAATACCTGCTGATTCTTTTAGCATCAGAGGTAGAAATTTTCGAAATATCAACCTTCTGTTTGCCATCCGCTTTAGAAACAAAGTCTTCTTCCTTTACTCCTTTCATAAAGAGCTTTTCTGCCTTTTCCCAATCACTTTGGGTTTCTTTGGCCACGAATTGTGCATACCGTGGAAGCAATCCAGGATATTTTTCCTGTAGACTTGCCGCAAACTGATCTAAAACGTCCTGACCACCCATGGTCAATCTGAATCAATCCTTAAACTAGCTGCAAAGTCTGACTCTTTATATGGCTTAGGATCCGGATTCGGTTGGGATTTGCCGTACCAATAAGAAATTACCGCCTCAGCCTTCTCCAACCACTTATTCCGAAGTTCCAACTTGGTAACTTTAATGGTCGAAATTCGACAGATAAAGCACAAAATCTTTGTGCACCCTTGACTAAAGGCCTTTTGGATAACATCCAAAAATCGCTTTACTCCTAGCCAAGTCAGATATTCTTCTCAAATATCTAGGTTTCCGTTACAGAGGTCTAACACAACCCGTTTCACCTCTTGTTCTGTATACCCTTCAATAGGCCACACTTGCTCAATGTCACTTAGAACCAAGGACATCTCCTATTTTACTAGCGTAGTTAAATAGTTAGGATGTGTTCCAGTGTCTTGACCTTTTGAAGTGCAGAATTGACCTTTTCAATCTGTTTTCTGATCTGGGTCAATTCTTCATTTAGAGCAAATATACGATACACCATATAATTCACTCTCCTGTCTAAGTTATCAAGCTTCTGGGTCAAAATCTCTAACTTATCAATGACAGTATTGAACAAACCGATCTCCGGTTTTCCCTCGAGTCCATGATCCAAATGAAAACAAGTCTTATTCATATAGATTTCATCATTAGAATCATTATTCATGCTACATAACTTGTTAACAGGTTAACATGTACTTGGCCTAAATACCCCGCGTCTTCCAAAGCTCTGATACCATTTACCCCCACATAATATTTGTTATACCCAGTCTAATAAATATTATTACAATTAATAACTAAACAACCTAGTTGATTAATTGGAAAGAAAAACACATAGATTCAGTTTTAAAGATTAATTCGTACCTGGGTATCAATATTCTTGAATGAACCTTTTTTCTTTTTTTCGAGTTTGCAATTCAAAAGTAAAGCAAGAGATTGAGAGAATGATTTTTTCACAAACTGAAAATATTATTAATTTTTCTCTGATTAAAAATGTACATAAGCTTATCTTTATATAGAGAAGTCCGGATTTCAAATGAATTGAATCCGTAGAACAAAACAAAACAAAACAAAAGGTCTAGTCAACTAAAGATGACTTGACTAAGAAACTAATAAGAAAATAACATGTATCTTAAAGATAATGACACTAGGGTCCACATGTCTCCCATATGTCATACAAAGATAAATTATTACATATTTTACACACCAAGATATTATTACAAACGACAACATCCAATGCCTTCTTTTAATCTGGATTGTTGAATTTTGTTGACGAAATCCTGGATGTCCAAGCATTATCTTCCGCTTGTTTGATACACATCAGCGTATTACGTGTTGGATATTTTTTGTTGTCCAAATCTCAATCCTCTAGATTTTTATCAATCTTTGAAGTTGTCCACTTCTATAAGATCAATAAAATCTTTCAGAGTCTCATCTTCTTGGGCTTCCTGGTCGTGGGCTAAGACCAATCTCAGAAGATCAATAGTACCTTCCATTAAAGCCTGCTTTGATAGATGGGCTAAATCAAACCTTTTTAGTAGCGTTCTTAACTAGGCTTGGTTATGCTTGAAGAGTGTATAATGGATTGTCGCATACCTATCTGGTAAAACTACTACTATTCCATTATGGATATGGATAGTAGCATTTGCTTTAACAAGCTCCTCCACTTTGGATTTAACTAGTAGTAATTTGGCAATATGCAACCTGATCCAATCTTCCTCTTCTTTCCTTTGAATTTCTTCTAGTGTATAAGAACTCATTCTTACCTCGTTATCTAACATAATTCGGTACCATGGTTCTCCTACAAAAAATTCCCATATCTGTATAGGTTGAACATTATAGTTCTCTTGCAATGAGAAAGTAATCATGCAAGTGAAAGTGTCAACCTTTCTATTCAATACACAGAGCGTTTGTTTAACCGCGTCTAGCATATTCGGGTCCACCATCGCTTCTTGTACATCAATTTCCATTGTATCGATCCATCCTCTATTCAAAAGGTTTCTACAATAACCTTTTCTAAAGATTTTCCTTGGAACATCCAATTCCATAGCGCCATTAGGATAAACTGCTAATCCTTGGACCAAATCCGCCAAGTTAGCTTTTCCTAATTTCCCCATTAGATCATTTAAATTCTCGAGTTTGAGATTTACCATGTCAAACAAATGACATTTTCTCATTACCTCGATTTTCTGAATTCCTGCTTTATAAAGTAAAGCAGTTCCTCTAAACTCCTCATCTTCATAAAACAGTTTATCAGCTTCCAGCCAAGCTATCCTTCTTGCTAGCTTTTCTAAACACCTCTACAGTTGTACTTCCCCTTGACTTGTCGCCAATGCGATTCTAATTTGGGTTTCCAAATCCTTCCAGAGTGTTTGACTAGCTGAAGTTAATCTTAAGCCTTCTGGAAAGCCAAACCTCTCACAAATAGTGGCGTCAATTAACCGTTTTTTTTTTTGTGGAGTGTGTGGAACATTGTTCAACTCTTAGTGCAATACGTTGTTGTGCAATAATACAAAACAAACATGCCCTTAATAATAGTTTGATGTCACACATGCCATACCGTAAGGGAAGTAATTTGCCTTCACATGGCTTAATAGTGGAAGACACCCTCTTGCACATACCCTGCTACCACTTCAGTTAATGGTTAAAAAACACCATCTATAATTTAAAAATAATTACATTTAACTTTATTAAGGAAAAACCATTTGGAATAAAAATTGAAGTTTTACTGTCTGCAACAATCTATGTGAGCTATTTTTCGGCTCTAATGACTAGTTTTTGACTAATTCCTATATAAACTCATTCCTATTCATTTTGTAACTACTTTTTGTTAGTAAACGGTCCCGTATACGCAGCAGAAACAAAAAAAATAATATAACAAGATCGTTTACATGAGCCAAGATCAAGGGTATAATTTTACAATTTTATCATAATAAGAATCTGTAGAAATAATAAACATGAGTTAAAAGAAACAAACGCACGTTGGAGGCTCCTCCAAATTTGTCGACGAATGTTTTGCTACCGATCCAAGTGTAGGATCGAACATGCGTAGTCCACACGAAGACAATCTCAAAAGAACTAAAGAGGGATTTGCTAGATCCTCTTTGGCTTCAAGATTAAGAAGAAAAGCAAATCAATTGAAATTGATTTTAGGCAATCTTGTTTCTGTCGTGGGAGTGTATTGAGAGGGGCTGTGTGTGTGTTTTTCTTTTAAAAGGTAAATCAAAGATTAATTGAATAATCACACATTTTTCTTTTTACAGTAAAAACAATTTGCCCTAATCCCATACGGAATAGGCTTGGGCTCCAACCCAAACGCCCCATGTTGCCAAACACTTCCAATTTAATATTTTTATTTTTTTCCATCATTATCTCAATTAAAATCAATTAAAATATATTTAAATATGTATTAACATTTAACAATAATGATAATATATTTAAATATGTGTGAACACACATTTAAACGTAATTTCACTTATTTAATTTTTCTAACAAATTAAATAAAGGCTACGACCTCAGCAAATTTAATTGCACTATGAAATTACCAAAATACCCTTTTACCTTAAAAGACGAAAACGCCATTCTTTCTTCTTGGATCTTAAATTGTCTTCTATGTGTGTGACCCATAGGCTCCTCTTATATCGGCAGTGTATAGTATCGCGATTAACACCAATTAATCATCTCACTAATACACAGACCATTGCCTTTAGCAAGGCATCATGGCCACCCGATAGATTCAGATTCAGCAAAGTAGCTACCTGTTAACGATATGGTTACCGTACAATTCAATCCTTTCATCATACATTATCTCGATGAGACGAAGGCATAGAAATAGTGTCAACCTTCGGTTACTCTCGATATATGTATTCAATTTCTGGACCAATGACCCGTATTATAAACTGGATGAGCAACAACTCAATCCCATGTGGCCACAGTTTTAGTTCATTGCCATATACTGAATTGCGCCGTGAGTAACTTTCTCCCATACCCAGAGTGATGAATCCTTGTCAATCCACTATAGTCTTGATACACTCCTTGATGCAGCCAATCACTACCGTATTGACAGCTCTGAAAAGAACTGCGTTAGGCTAGTGCAAACTACCCAATCGGTGCACAAGGCGCTCCGTGATCTCAAGTCTAAGGATCACTGCATCACCATTCGTTAGAGGATTTGTTCCATAGACATTGGGTTACCATCCATATGGAATCCTCTAGTGGGTCAGTCCAGTGAACTTGCTGCGGTGTAATTCCTACAGCAAGCACCCATGTGTTACACCAGGTTGTCACACAAACAACCTTGACAAGTTCGACAGGATCGTTCAACACTATGATAGCCTTACCGTATTATATGTACCCTTACTTTAGAAATACTGGGGCTACGGACGTTTCTAGAATGGCCACCATATGTGCTCATAGGGTTCTCACTATCAAGATTTGAAACACTTGATACCCTCGTCACGGTTCTACCATTCTAAGGACATATATCAAAACATATTGCAATAATATGATTTATGCGATTAGAAAAAATTTCTTTTTATTGATAATGAACATTATTACAAGAGTCAATTCACAATAATTGATTGGCTCTAGGGCATCTACTCTAACACTTTTGCCAAGCCTAAAGTTGCATATACACAACCAAAGCGTTTCAATAAACCTTGAGTTTCATTTGTGAACTTTCATATTCTTGAGCTATACCATTGCTACACTTGTAATCTTGTAGGTTGGGTTGTATGAGATAACACTTGTTTATCTGCATTTATGAGAGAGTTTCTTGTTGTATAATAACATTCCTTGTTTGTGTTATTGAGAGTGTGGTTCACTATTAGAGTTTTAGGCTATTCTAGTGAGAGAAAGTAAGTCCTAGTGTTTGTAGAAGTTAATTGCACTTTGTGAAGGAATTGTGGTAAATGTTAATAGCACTTGGAGAAAAGGTACAGTAAAACCTCTCTATAGTCATAATGTTAGGATCAACTAATTTACTATAAGGAGGTTAAACTTAATAGAGTTGTAATTACAAAAATCATTGTTTGATTTTTTACTTTATAATTCACGTTTTAGTAGTATATATTAGAATTTCATTCATTGTTTTAGTAATCATTGATGCAATTAGACAAAAAGAAAAAGAAAATAATCCTAAGAATGATATTACGGAAATACAAAAAATTTCATGTCAAGAAGCTCTAAATATGCTTGAGAAGTTAGAAATATTTTTGCTTAAACAAAAAGGTGTTCATGCTAGCCAGTTATTATGTACCCGCTTAAAAGATATAGTAACAACTTTAAAACATAAATCATTATCCTAGACACTTTAGATAAATATTTTATTTCATCTTAAACCTTTAATGTAATAACATTTTTTTTTTTTTTTTTTGCATAATTAGATAATTATTACTATGTGGAGACAACTTTCTTAAGATGGGAAAGATGAGAATTAGAAAAATTATAACTATTACAATGTGGAGTTTATTCTTATTTATAACTATCTCAAGTTGGGGCTATAATTTTTTATGATTTATAAGATTATTCTTATAGAGTATCATTACAGAAAGATTTTACTGTATTTGTATTGGATTGTTTGGTTGAGTGATCAATTAAGGTATAGTGGAAATCTTCAAGGCAGACACTTGAAGGAGTCGACGTAGGTGGGTTTGTCGAACCACTATATACGAGTATTTGATTTTACTACCCATTTTCTTTAATTTTTGCAATTAATATTGACTTGGTTTTCATATTTGCTCAAATTCCATAAATTGCACAAAAATTGTTAACTATTTATGAAGCAAAATTGGATAATCTTGTGTAAAATTTGGAATCAGTTTTGAAGATCAATTCACTCCTTCTTGGGCAGGCCATCGATCCTTTCACCAACAACCACTTCATGGGCCAACTTAGTGAGTTCGGTGCAGAAGTAGTAATATTAATAGGACTTATTAAAGCCAAATACTTATTTGAACTAGGCCCACTTAGGGAGATTCTAATGGTTTTTTCGGCATTATAAGCAAGAGGTTACCTTTTTGTAAAATAGCCCAATTTGCCCATTTTTATTTAATAAAATTTTTAAAATTCTCCCAAAAATTTTTTAATTCAAAAACTTGTATTATAAGTTATTTGGGGCTAAAAATAAAATCATGTAATTTAAATTAGATAAAGCCTAAAATACTAAAAAATTACAATTTCCAGCCTTGTCTAAGAGTCTGAGCAGAACAACCTCAAGACTCCATTTCTCATTGGATTCGTAAGGATACTCTCACGTGCACTTTGGTTCTAAAGACTTGCCTTATCTTCCATGGTAGGAAAGGACTCCTAGTCTTTGTCAAATCACTTGGTTGGTATACAATTTGTCCATTGTCACATGCCTATTTAGAACAGGCAAACCACTTTGAATGTTGGAACCGTAATCATGACATTGTTTCCTAATTTCAATATGTTACTCTTAAACATCCACTGTTCCAAAGCCCTTAAAGTCCAGTTGCAAATCACTAGTGTTGAATTGAATCCAAGAAGTGTGCAACTACCTTGCACTACTAAGTGGTATGGCGATTCCAAGATCTGCCCTTGATCTTGCTATTCCAACAACTATTGATGCATTGATAATTATTTCGCGGATCTCTGGAGAAGAGTTGATCAAACTATTACCAGACTCTTGGGCGACAAGTTACGAGTCTCTTCACAAGAAAGAAACTCTGGTAGTTTCTTCAGACTCAACTATGCATGACAATGGTGATAGTACACCACCATCAAATTCAAGTCTTCAACAACCCCCAGTGCTCCACCTTTGAGTTTCTATAAGACTCAATTCCACAACCACTCCATTTCACCTGTTATAATAGTCTGTGACTTGAACTTCCAATCCATTCATTCAAACCTTCTAGAGCTCTGTGTATAACTGGTACGATCCAGTCATCGGTCATAATCCCCTTGACCTAAACTGTCAATGTTCAAACTGTCTCAGAGATCCTATAGAGGAACACGATGATATATCTTTCTAGAAGAATCAGCAACAACGAAAAGATAAATGGTCGATCAGCCAGACATATCTCTATTCCAATTTGAGAAGATCCCAAAATGGCCCCTTGGTGAACCCTTACAAGTTTGACTATTATATCAAATATCTAAACCAGTCTAGAACACACCTACCCTAAAACTCTTTGGGACTCTTTTGAGGATCTTGAACCTTCACCTCCTACAGTTCCTCAACACTCTCCTTATTTTAAACAACCTTTACCTTGTTATCAACCCCTCAATGGATGTAAAGGAAGACAAAAAGGATAATGCCTCCTCATGTTTCTCATCCTCTAGTCCAATCAATTATGATGTTCCAACCGACTGATCCACAAACTTTAGGCCAAAACTTTTCTTATGATACCGATTTCCCTTCTTTTCAGGAAATTGCCCACAGTAGCAAAAAGTGGTTCTTTCCAAACCATAGCCTGATGGCTCTACACAAAAAATATCCTAAGCTCAGCAGTTCTTAATTGACAGACAGAAAATGCCTTAGCATAGAACAAAGTCATGACCAAAATTGAACAAAAATAGACTAGTAACTTTTTAAGTAGATTCACAGTCCAGAATTCACCACGTTGATTACTCATCAACAAATCAATTTAGTCAACTTCATCAAGAATTGCTCCAAATGGCCCGAACTGCTCACAATCATTCAGCACAATTCCCAGAAAGAGCAAAGATGAGATCACTCAAAACCCAATTAGTAACACTCCAACAAAAGTATCTTAGACAACACTTTTGTTCCTACAACACCTATTGTGCCTAGTCCTTTGATTCTTCCCTAACTAGCAACCGTCTTTATCACCTTCTAAAAACCATCAACCCCTAGTTTCACCCCAGATGCCTTCTGGTGCATTCAAGCTTTTAGAAATACTGAACAGTTGTATGTCAGACTCCAAAAAGAGTGTGATGATCGACACAAGTATGAAAGAGATCAAAAGAGATGTCTCTCAAGCTTCTTGTTCTTCCATGCTGACAACATCAAATATCACATACTTTCTTTGATGACTCATTCCTTATTTAGACACAGTAACACTAATTACCATTTGGATTTCATCCTCAATAATGACCCTCCAACAAGCCCTTCAAGTCACCCTTTTGTCTATGAAGTAGATATATATGCGTTAAGGTAGACCTGGCAAAACGGTGAGCCAGGTGGGTACTGGTGGTTCCAATTGGCATAAGTCCAATTGGTGCTAGCCTAAAAGGACTATTCTAAATGTGTATAAAAAACATTAGACCTGTACCCTACCCTATGCAAGTATAGTTTTCATCTGTTATAATCACACCCCCATAATTTTTGCAATTTTCATTTGTTACAATCACACCCCCACAGTTTTCGCAATTTTCATCTGTTGAGATACTATCCCATTCTTTCAGGTATTCCTTGAAGTCCAAGCTTAAGTATTCTCCTCCTTGATCGGATCGAAGAATCTAATACTTTTGCCTAGTTGATTATGTACTTCATTCTTGATATTTTTGAACTTATCAAATGATTCCTATTTATGTCTCATGAATAGACATAACCATATCTACTGAAATCATTAGTAAATATGATTAAGTAAGAATAGTCACCTCTAGGTTGAACTGTTATGGCCACATACATCCCTGTTGATGTATGCCTAACAGTTCTATAGCCTTTTCACTATGTTAAGAAAAAGGCGACTTGGTCAATTTGCCTAATAGGTATGACTCGCTACCTCAAGACTAGAAGTTAAATGGGTCAAAAACTCCTTCTTTATGGAGCTTTGCAATCTGAGTTTGATTATATACTTAGTTACAATGCCAAAGGTACGTATAGTTCAATCGCCATACTTGGCTTTCTTATTTTCAGATTGAGAACTTCTTATTGTTTAATTTAAGAACATACAAACCATTATGTAAGAAGCGGTTCCATAAAGTATATCATTTAAACTAAAAGACAAGAATCTATTAGCTATTGAAAATGGTATCCTTGTTCGTCCATATGGACATAGAAATAATATTCTTGAAATTGATGGAACAATAACAATATGAAAGTTCTAATATCAAGCTCGTAGGCAAAGACAAACAATAGGCCCTATAGTTAAGCAACAACATGTGCTGCATTTCCAACCTCGTAGTTTCACACTCCTATGGCGAGTGATCTACTATGTCTTAGTCCTTGCATATTAGGGCAAATTTGAGAACCATATCCAATGTCGATGACCTAGATGTAGAAGGAGATAGGTTAATCTCAATCAATAAAAACCTGAAGAAGAAAGCGCATACTTCTTCTTGTTTGCTAGGAAGACCTTGCAATGTTTCCTCCAATAGCCAGACTTATCATAGTAGAAGCAAACAATTTTCACTTCCTTGTTAACGCCACTTGCAGATTTCAGAGCATCTTGAGGTTTTGGCTTTGGTTTGGGTTTGGCTTAGCCTTACCCTTGGCTTTACCCTTCCCTTACTAGTGCCGCAGCAACTAACAGCAACATTGGTGTAGACTTCTTCATGTCTTGCTCTACAGTCCTCAACAGGGTAAGGAGCTCAAGAATGTCTTATCCATTCTGTTCATATGAAATTCAATATGGAACTGCGAAAAGAATCAGATAAAGACTACAAAACTCATCAATAGTTAGTTTTGCATCCAAACCAAAATTCAAAGCCTCAAGCCTCTATATATACACAATCATCTTAAGTATGTGAGATATAACTGGGCACCCTTAACCATTCAACTCATAAAACAGTTGTTTGACACCTTGTACCTCTCATGACAAGTTTATTCTTATAAAAGCTCCTTGAGGTGTAAGACTATGGCATCTGGGTCCATATTCTCATGCTACCTTTGTAGCTCCGATGTCATTGATGCTAACAAGATGCTGAGTAGCGTAACATCATTAACATGCTTTATAAGCATCCAATTGTTCTTGTCTGGCATTAGTACCAAGTCTACAGGCAAAGCATGCTCGATGGAATACACATTTCTTCTCAGACTTCAGTACAATCCGATAATTTTTACCAGTCTATGAAATTGGTACCATCAGCCTATTTTCCTTCTCAATTATAGATTGCAATGATAGGTTAGCATTGCTCATTTTGATGTGAACCCACAATGCAGGATAAACAAAGTTATTACATATTATATTAATTATTTAAAAAGGTCTTTATTAAAAAAAATGCTCCCATTATTTTACTCATACTTCCTTGATTCATTCATTTTTCATCATTTATTTTTTTATTTTTTATTTTTTTATTTTTGTCATTTTTAGGACATAACAAATAGAATTGGAAGCATGGATATTACAATCAATTCCTCTTTTAACCTTGATATTCAAACACACACAACCTCCCACCCATTCTTTTGAATACCCTACAATTTATTTATTTTTTTTTTTTTGAGAAAACGCTTTAAGCTACACACATTCCCGCTCACTTTGATATATTCAAATTATCCTCTTAAAATCATGGTAGAGTATGTGTTTAAGGGTTAAAAAGGTATGCTATTGTGGGATTAATGAAACAAAATCAAGGCTAAGATACATTAGTTTGGCCCAAAGGGGTGAGTAGAGAAATAGGATATAGGGTTGGCTCAAAAGGCACAAAGTCCAAAGATGACCGAAATCATTTCTTCAATCATGTGTCATCTACAATGAGAACAAATTGTTAGAGTAGATGCCCTAGAGCCAATAAATTATTGTAGAATTGACTCTTTGTATAATTTCATTAATCATAAAAGGCATTTTATTCTATATCGCATAATCATTATTATGCAAATTGTATTGATATATGTACTTAGAATGGTAGAACCATGACGAGGGTATCAGTGTTTCAAATCTTGATAGTGAGAACCCTATGACACATATGGTGGCCATTCTAGAAACATTCGTAGCCTAGATTATTCAGTAAGGGCACAGATAATACGGTAAGACTATCATAGGTTAACGACCCGTCGAAAGGCAGACTATCTCACTTGTCAAGGTTGTTGTGACAACCTGGTGCACACATGGGTGCTTATTGTAGCGATTACATCGCAGAAGTTCACTGGACTGACCCACCAGATGATTCCATATGGATGGTAACCCCAGTGTCTATGGAACAAATCCTCACAGATGGTGGTACATGTGATCTTAGACTTGAGATCACCGAGCACCTTGTCACCGATTGGTGCAATTTTGACACAGCCTAACACAGTTCTATCAGAGCTGTCAATACGTGGTGATTAGCTGCATCAAAAGTGTATCAAGACTATGGTGGATTGACAGTGATTCATTACTCCCTGTACGGGAGAAGTTATCTCACGGCGCAATTCAGTGTATGACAATGACACTAAATTGTGGCCACATGGGATTGGTTTTGCTCTATCTGGTTAAAAATACAGGTTCTGGTCCAACTGAATACATAATATCGAGAGTAACCACGAAGGTTGACACATTTCTATGCCTTCGGCTCATCGAGATAACGTTATGATGAAATGATTGAATTGTACAGTAACCATATCGTTGACAGGTATCTACTTGCTGAATCCGAATCTATCGGGTGCCCATGATGCCTTGCGTGGGCCAATCTTGGTCTGTGTATTAGGGAGACGATTAATTGTTGTTAATCGCGATACTATACACTGCCGGTATGATGAGAAGCCTATGGGTCACACCACATAGAAGATAATTTAATCCAGAAGAAGGAAGGGCATTTTTCGTCTTTTTAAGCAAAAGGGATTTTTGGTAATTTCACAATGCAATTAATTTGCTAAAGGTCGTAGCCTTTATTTAATTGAAAAATTAAATAAGTGAATTACGTTTAAATATGTGTTCACATATATTTAATTAATCATCATTATTGTTAAATGTTAATTTAGATTAAATATATATTAATTGAGTTTAATTGGATAAGATGAAATAATAAAATATCTAATTAGGGAGTGTTTGGTAACATGGGGTGTTTGGTTTGGAGCCCAAGCCTATTCCATATGGGAATAGGGCATTAAATTTTACTATAAAAGAAAGGTTTATTGTAAATGGGACATTAATTCATTAGCTCATTTTCATTGTAAAACCAAATACACAGTACCCCATTTCTCTCCCACGGCAGAAACCCATTTGCCTAAAATCAATTCATTTGATTTCTTCTTCTTAATCTTAAAGCCAAAGAGGATCTAGCAAATCCCTCTTTGGTTCTTTGTGATTGTCTCGCGTGGACTTCATAAGTTCGATCCTACGCTTGATCGGTACAAATACGTACAAGACTATTTGGAGGAGCCCCAAACGTGCGTATGTTATTCTAAAACTCTTGATTAACCTTTGTGTGGATTTTATTTTAATATAAATTGTAAATTATACCCTTGATCTTGTCTCATGTAACGATCCTTGTATTATATATTTTTTTGTTTCTGTTGTGTATATGGATCATTTACTAATAATGGTATCAGAGCCTAGGTACACATTTTACAATTTTTATTTGGATGGTTGATAACAGTATTTGTGATAAATGTTACCTTATAGAATCTGCCTTAAAATCATGTTTTAATATATTTATGAACGATTAATTTAATTTGTTGATGATCTGCAAGTTTGGTTTAATGTGATGGATTTTTGGTTGAATCAGTGTGTTTTGATTGATTGAAAATCCGTTTGAGTGTACATGGTTTGCTATGAATAGATCCGGAGCTACAGATCTGTGTACGCTCGCCCGGTGCTATAACCCTGCCGCGGCGAGCGTTGTTCACGCTGGGCGCTGGTGACAAAACCAGCGCTCGCCGCGGCAATATAAAGCATCGCCCGGCGATAGTCGTCTGGGCAAACACTGTATGAAACAGCGCTCGCCGCGCGATATAACCCATTGTCGCGGCGATTTTCTTAAGACAACGTTGTACCAAATCCCGTGGTACGTTGAGTGTGAACGTCAACATAACCAATGCACGCCGCGGTGATCTAACTCATCGCCACAGCGAGTGTACTTCTGAGTGCGTAGGGGTTAAAATGTAAAGTTTCAAAACTTTGGATCAAACGTAGATCTATAAATTGTTTAGGGTAAATGGTAATTAACCCACAAATTTCAAAAATTGTTGTTTTTTAAATGTATGCTTTGTACTGGTTTGTATTTGCATAGTGCTTGGTACTGAACCTTAGACTAAGGGTGAATATTTTAAAATAATTTTGGGTATGATGGTTGTTATAATTAAATAAGACCTGCGTGTCCTGCTTTCTCCTTTTCTCGATGTACATTCTCTTCTCATCAATTCCCCTCGAATGTAAATCAAGGTTTCTAAATTTATGGATGTAAAGAATTTTGTATATATTTTTTTGTAAATTTAAAAGTTTTTGTAATGTACTTGAAGACGGAGCAAAGAACAAGGCAACCATACTTGAAGACTCGAGATGTTTATTACTAGACCCCTAGGTGACCCACCGATTCCTCCAGGTGAGGAAGTCGGTTTAGTTTGGCTGTGTACCGGCATATTAATTTTTGCTTAGAATGCATGCTAAGGTTGAATGTTCAATAACATGCCAAACAATGTCATTCTAACCAAAGATAATAATCTGATGAGACATTAAATAACAAACCCCTCAACTGAAGTATATTAAGTCACGTGAGCTTTCCATCACCATGGTTTTAATCAAACCACTGTTTTGTCGAAACCTTGTTCACCAAAGCGAAGGTACACTTCTACCAGGGGGAGGTTAAAATGCATTGAGTTTTCCTTAGTGGTGATGGGTTGACTTAAAATGACAGTTTTGCTTATTCGTCAAAGCGACAGTTGATAAACACGTTCATAGGCATAGTAGAGTAGTAACACATATTGTGTGTACGTGGTGACATGTAGTGTCCACTCTACTGATACTGAGAATCACACTTGAGGAAAATGGTTGGAGCCATGGATTGTTGTGATTGGCTTGTTGGCTATTTCACATTTGAGGTTGATAATAGGAGCTATCAACTGATGTGGATTAAGTTTGTTGGCCTACCTAATCACTCATTTGGCTTGTTCGCCAAAGCAATGTTTGAAAAGGCAGGATGGGATCTCAGTCCACTAAGAAGCCAATGGGCTTTCCCGAGTTAATAGTGAGGGCTATTGACTTGGTAAAATAGTGGAGAATCGTTTAAATAAAACACATTAAACAATAATGAACTTTATAATACTTATCTTTTCTGCAATTGTAAGATTCACCAAAATGAGCGTATAAACCTGCGACGATCGATAATCGAAAAGAAAACAGGTTGGATGGATCCAATTTCTCTGACTGGTATCATAATCTTCAGATATACTCAAGTCAGAAAAGAAATTGTATATCCTTGAAAAGCCATACATGGCTGAGCCTGATCTGATGTCACTCAGGAAGTAAATGATACTATATCAAAAGTTCCTTGATGATGCTGATAGCGTTCAGTGTTTGATCTTAGCATCGATGACACCTATGCTGTAGAAGCAGCATGAGAATATGATGTCTTCTCTATTATTCCCCCTCAGAGCTTTCGAGACAAATGCTCGACATGAGAGGTAAGGTGTCGAAAGCACTATTTGGGGACGTTTTGACTGAGGGAGCCCAAGTTGGTCCTCATGTGCTTAAGATGATCGAGCATATGAGAGGCTTGAGACTTTGGATGTGGCTTGGTGCAGAATTACAAGTAGATTTAATTCTTCAATCCTTGCCTGACTCTTTGCTCCATTCATAATGAATTTCAATATGAACACCATGTAGAAAACCCTGTCAGAACTTCTGAACATGCTGAGGACTGTAGAGCAGGACTTGAAAAAGTCCAAGCCTGTTTTACTGGTTGCTGCCATATAAGGCAAGGGTAACAGCAAGGTAAGCCATGCCAAACCCAGCCCAAGCCAAGCCCAAAGGACATGTTCTCTTGGGCCTAGAGTGGCATAGGGAAGGGCAAGGTAGTTGTGTTCTTCTTTTATGGCAAGCCAACCACTAGAAGAAACATGCAAGGCTTTCCTCGCAAGCAAGAAGAAGTCAGAGGCTACTTCAAGTATTTATATGATTGAGTATAATTTCTCTCCTCAACATCTTGGGTCATTGACACAAGATGTGGTACTCACATTTGTACTGATGTGCAGGGACTAAGGCAGAGTAGAGTGCTCGCCAAGGGGGGAGTGGACCTATGAGTTGGAAATGGAGCACATGTGGCTGCATTGGCTGTAGGGACTTATTGTTTATCTTTGCCTATGGGCTTGTTATTGAAACTACATAACTGTTATCACATACCTTCTATGTCTAGAATATTATTTCAGTATCCACTTTGGATAATAGTTGGTATCATTTGAGATATCTAAGTGATTGTTGTCCTTTATTTGAATGGTATTCTATTTGGAATTGCAAGGTTATATAATGGATTATATGTTCTTGATTTAAACGATAAGTAGATTCTCAATATTGAAACCAAGAAAGCTAAACATAGCAATCAAAACTAGACATATCTCTGGCATTGTAGATTATGTCATGTTAATAAGACTAGCATTGCAAAACTTCAAAGGGATGGAGTTTTGGCCCTTTTGACTTTAAATCATTTGAGGTATGCGAGTCTTGCCTGTTAGCAAGATGACCAAGTCTCCTTTCACGGACAAGCTGAAAGGGCTACTGAGCCATTAGGCATCATCCATAGTATTATGTGGTCCACTAATAGTTGAGCCAGAGGTGGTATTCATACTTCTCACATTTACTGATGATTTCAGTAGATATGGTTATGTCTATCTTATGAGACATAAATTGAAGCCTTTGATAATTCAAGGAATTCAGGAATGAAATACAGATATGTTGGGCAAAAGTATTAAAGCTCTTCGATCAGATCGAGGAGGTGAATACTTAAGCTCAAGTTTTTAGAATACTTAGGAATGTGGGATAGTATCACACTCACCCCTCATTATACACCCCAACACAATGGAGTGTTCATAATAAGGAATAAGACCTTACTTACATGGTTAGGTCTATGATAGTTTGTGATTTACCTGCATCGTTATGTTATGCCCTAGAAACTGTGACTCATGTTTGAACGTGTGCCGTCAAAGTCGTAGATAGACTCTATATGAGCTATGGAGTGGGCAAAAGCCCAACTTGTCTTATCTAAGGATTTGGGATTGCGAAACTTTGTTAAGAAATTGACTTCGAACAAGCTAGGCCCAAAATCCTGTAAATGTATATTTGTGGGGTATCCAAAGGAGGCCAAAGGATACTGTTCTACCGCCCAAGAGTGCAAAAGTTTTGTTGCTCGATCTAGTGTCTTCCTAGAAAAGGAATATTTCTAAAAAGTACTAGTGGGAGAAAAGTAGAACTCCATAAAGTTCTATAACCACAAGATATACTAGACGACAAACGGGGAGATGTGCCATAGGAAGTGGTTAGAGCTCATAAGGAGGTTACCCATAACTTGTGGATCAAAGTGAACCACCTCAGGTAGCACAAGAGTCTATGTAGATCTGGGAAGGGCGCCATGAGCGCCGAGAATACGTTATCTCGTGACCTCAACATGGGTGACGTACTGGGTCTAACCAAGATGATGAACCTAGAACCTATAAGAGCTATATTGATCCAAATTCCTTTAAATGGCGTAAAAAAAAACAAAAAAAAAAAAAAAAAAAAAAAAAAAAATAAAAAAAAAAAAAAAAAGAATCCATGAAATCTGCGATGACTCCATGTCCAGAACCAAGTGTGGTCTCTTGTGAACCACCTAAAAAGGGGGGGTTTTTAAAAACCCATAGGTGTAAATGGGTCTTCAAGAAGAAGACTGACATGGATGGCAACGTGCATACTTATAAAGCACGACTGGTTGCCAAAGGTTTCAAACAAATTCATGGCATTGACTATGAAGAAACTTTTTTGTCGGTTGCCATGATTAAATCCATCCGGATTATGCTTGCAATTGCTGCATATCATGACTATGAGATTTGGCAAATGGATGTCAAAACTGCTTTCTTGAATGGAAACCTTGAGGAGGATGTGTATATGACACAACCTGATGGTTTCGTTCTTGATAATCAAGCTAATAAGGTATGCAAGTTGCAGAGATCCATTTATGGACTCAAGCAAGCTTCAAGAAGCTGGAACATTCGTTTTGATGAAGCCATAAAAGAATTCGGTTTTATTAAGAACGAAGATGAGCCATATGTTTACAAGAAAATGAGTGGGAGCGCAATAGCATTCCTAGTGTTGTATGTCGATGACATACTTCTGATCGAGAATGATATACCGAACTTGCAGTCGGTAAAGACTTGGTTATCCAAGTGCTTCTCCATGAAGGACTTAGGGGAAGCAGCATACATCCTTGGTATAAAGATCTATCGTGATAGATCGCGTAGGTTGCTTGGCCTAAGTCAGAGTGCGTATATTGACAAATTACTGAGAGATTCAGTATGGAAGAATCCAAGAAGGGATTTCTTCCGATGTCATATGGTGTTTATCTCTCTAAGGAATTGTGTCCTAAAATACAAGACGAGAGAGATAGGATGAAGAGGATCCCAAAAGCGTCAGCAATTGGATCCATCATGTATGCCATGTTATGTACTCGGATTAATGTCTCATGTGCTTTGAGCAGTTGTAGTAGATATCAATCAGATCCAGGTGAGCATCACTGGATGGCTGTCAAGAACATTCTTAAGTACTTGAAGAAGACTAAGGATATGTTCTTGATTTATGGAGGGGAAGATGAGCTCACTGTAAAAGGATATAGTGATGCTAGTTTCCAAACGGACAAAGATGATTATCGATCACAATCAGGGTTTGTATTTTGTCTCAATGGCGGTGCAGTGAGCTAGAAGAGCTCCAAGCACTGTAGCAGATTCTACAATGGAGGCTGAGTATATTGCATTGTCAGATGCGGCCAATGAGGCAATCTGGATTAAGAAGTTCATTACCGAACTTGGTGTGGTTCGTACGATTATTGATCCTATAGACATCTATTGTGACAACAATGGAGCAATTGCTCAAGCCAGAGAACCATTGTCTCATCAGAAGTCCAGACACATACTCAGACGATTCCATCTCATCAGAGAGATAGTTGAGAGGAAGGACGTGCAGATTAGTAAAGTGCATACTGACGACAATCTCGTAGATCCACTAACAAAGCGTCTGTCGCAGCAGAAGCATGAAAGNTGGGACAATTAATTCATTAGCTCATTTTTCATTGTAAAACCAAATACACAGTAGCCCCATTTCTCTCCCACGGCAGAAACCCATTTTGCCTAAAATCAATTCATTTTGATTTCATTCTTCTTAATCTTAAAGCCAAAGAGGATCTAGCAAATCCCTCTTTGGTTCTTTGTGATTGTCTTCGTGTGGACTTCATAAGTTCGATCCTACGCTTGGATCGGTAGCAAATACGTACAAAGACTATTTTGGAGGAGCCTCCAAACGTGCGTATGTTATTCTAAAACTCTTGATTAACCTTTTGTGTGGATTTTATTTTAATATAAATTGTAAAATTATACCCTTGATCTTGGCTCATGTAAACGATCCTTGTATTATATATTTTTTTGTTTCTGTTGTGTATATGGATCATTTACTAATAATGGTATCAGAGCCTAAGGTACCAAATTTTACAATTTTTATTTGGATGGTTGATAACATGTATTTGTTGATATAATGTTTCCTTATAGAATCTGCCTTAAAATCATGTTTTAATATATTTATGAATCGATTAATTTAATTTGTTGATGATCTGCAAGTTTGGTTTAATGGGTGATGGATTTTTGGTTGAAATCAGTGTGTTTGATTGATTGAAAATCCGTTTGAGTGTACATGGTTGCTGTATGAATAGATCCGGAGCTACAGATCTGTGTACGCTCGCCGCGGTGATATAACCCATTGCCGCGGCGAGCGTTGTTCACGCTGGCGCTGGTGACAAAACCAGCGCTCGCCGCGGCAATATAAAGCATCGCCGCGGCGATAGTCGTCTGGGCAAACACTGTATGAAAACAGCGCTCGCCGCGGCGATATAACCCATTGTCGCGGCGATTGTTCTTAAGACGAACGTTGTACCAAATCGCCGTGGTACGTTGAGTGTGAACGTCAACATAACCAATGCACGCCGCGGTGATCTAACTCATCGCCACAGCGAGTGTACTTCTGAGTGCGTAGGGGTTAAAATGTAAAGTTTCAAAACTTTTGGATCAAACGTAGATCTATAAATTGTTAGGGGGTAAATGGTAATTAACCCACAAATTTCAAAAATTGATTGTTTTTTAAATGTATGCTTTGTACTTGTTTGTATATTGCATAGTGCTTGGTACATGAACCTTAGACCTAAGGGTGAATATTTTAAAATAATTTTGGGTATGTATGGTTGTATATATTAAATAAGACCTGCGTGTCCTGCCTTTCTCCTTTTCTCGATGTACATTCTCTTCTCATCTAATTCCCCTCGAATGTAAATCAAGGTTTCTAAATTTATGGATGTAAAGAATTTTGTATTATTATTTTTTTTGTAAATTTAAAAGTTTTTGTAATGTACTTGAAGACGGAGCAAAGAACAAGGCAACCATACTTGAAGACTCGAGATGTTTATTACTAGACCCCTAGGTGACCCACCGATTCCTCCAGGCTTGAGGAAGTCGGTTTTAGTTTGGCTGTGTACCGGCATATTTAATTTTTGCTTAGAATGCATGCTAAGGTTGAATGTTCAATAACATGCCAAACAATGTCATTCTAACAAAGATAATAATCTGATGAGACATTAAATAACAAACCCCTCAACTGAAGTATATTAAGTCACGTGAGCTTTCCATCACCATGGTTTTAATCAAACCACTGTTTGTCGAAACCTTGTTCACCAAAGCGAAGGGTACACTTCTACCAGTGGGAGGTTAAAATGCATTGGAGTTTTCCTTAGTGGTGATGGGTTGACTTAAAATGACAGTTTTGCTTATTCGTCAAAGCGACAGTTGATAAACACGTCATAGGCATAGTAGAGTAGTACACATATTGTGTGTACGTGGTGACATGTAGTGTCCACTCTACTGATACTGAGAATCACACTTGAGGAAAATGGTTGGAGCCATTGGATTGTGTGATTGGCTTGTTGGCTATTTCACATTTGAGGTTGATAATAGGAGCTATCAACTGATGTGGATTAAGTTTGTTGGCCTACCTAATCAACTCATTTTGGCTTGTTCGCCAAAGCAAATGTTTGAAATAGGCAGGATGGGATCTCAGTCCACTAAGAAAGCCAATGGGCTTTCCCGAGTTAATAGTGAGGGCTATTGACTTGAGTAAAATAGTGGGAGAATCGTTTAATAAAAGACCATATTAAACAATAATGAACTTTATAATAACTTTATCTTTTCTGCAATTGTAGATTCACCAAAATGAGCGTTATGAACCTGCGACCGATAATCGAAAAAGAAAACAGGTTGGATGGATCCAATTTCTCTGACTGGTATCATAATCTTCAGATTATACTCAAGTCAGAAAAGAAATTGTATATCCTTGAAAAGCCATACATGGCTGAGCCTGATCTTGATGTCACTCAGGAAGTAAATGATACTTATCAAAAGTTCCTTGATGATGCTGATAGCGTTCAGTGTTTGATCTTAGCATCGATGACACCTATGCTGTAGAAGCAGCATGAGAATATGGATGCTTCTTCTATTATTCTACACCTCAAGGAGCTTTTCGAGACAAATGCTCGACATGAGAGGTACAAGGTGTCGAAAGCACTATTTGGGAGTCGTTTGACTGAGGGAGCCCAAGTTGGTCCTCATGTGCTTAAGATGATCGAGCATATAGAGAGGCTTGAGACTTTGGATGTGGCTGGATGCAGAATACAAGTAGATTAATTCTTCAATCCTTGCTGACTCTATGCCCATTCATAATGAATTTCAATATGAACACCATGTAGAAAACCCTGTCAGAACTTCTGACATGCTGAGGAATGTAGAGCAGGACTGTAAAAAGTCCAAGCCTGTTTTACGGTTGTGCCAGTAAAGCAAAGGGTAACAGCAAGGGTAAGGCCAATGCCAAACCCAAGCCCAAGCCCAAGCCCAAAGGACATGTTGCTCTTGGGCCTGAGAGTGGCATAGGGAAGGGCAAGGTAGTTGCTTCTTTTATGGCAAGCCTAACCACTAGAAGAAACACTGCAAGGCTTCCTGCAAGCAAGAAGAAGTCAGAGGTACGACTTCAAGTATTTATATGATTGAGATTAATTTCTCTCCCTAACATCTTGGGTCATTGACACAAGATGTGGTACTCACATTTGTACTGATGTGCGGGACTAAGGCAGAGTAGAGTGCCGCCAAGGGGGAGGTGGACCTATGAGTTGGAAATGGAGCACATGTGGCTGCATTGGCTGTAGGGACTTATTGTTTATCTTTGCCTATGGGCTTGTTATTGAAACTACATAACTGTTATCACATACCTTCTATGTCTAGAAATATTATTTCAGTATCCACTTTGGATAATATGGGGTATATTTTGAGATATCTAAGGATGTTGTCCTTTAGTTTGAATGGTATTCTATTTGAATTGCAAGGTTATATAAGGATTATATGTTCTTGATTAAACGATAAAGATATTTTCAATATTAAAACCAGAAAGCTAAAAATAGCAATCAAAACAGACATATCTCTGGCATTGTAGATTATGTCATGTTAATAAGACTAGCATTGCAAACTTCAAAGGGATGGAGTTTTGGCCCCCTTTGACTTTAAATCATTTGAGGTATGCGAGTCTTGCCTGTTAGGCAAGATGACCAAGTCCCTTTCACGGGACAAGCTGAAAGGGCATGAGCCATTAGGCATCATCATAGTGAGTATGTGGTCCACTAATAGTTGAGGCCAGAGGTGGGTATTCATACTTCATCACATTTACTGTGATTTCAGTAGATATGGTTATGTCTATCTTATGAGACATAAATCTGAAGCCTTTGATAAATTCAAGGAATTCAGGAATGAAATACAGAATATGTTGGGCAAAAGTATTAAAGCTCTTCGATCAGATCGAGGAGGTGAATACTTAAGCTCAAGGTTTTTAGAATACTTGAAGGATGTGGGATAGTATCACAACTCACCCCTCATTATACACCCAACACAATGAGTGTCATAAATAAGGAATAAGACCTTACTTGCATGGGTAGGTCTATGATGAGTTTTAGTGATTTACCTGCATCGTTATGGGGTTTTGCCCTAGAAACTGTGACTCGTTTTGAACCGTGTGCCGTCAAAGTCTGTAGATAAGACTCTATATGAGCTATGGAGTGGGCAAAAGCCAACTTGTCTTATCAAGGATTTGGGATTGCGAAACTTATGTTAAGAAATTGACTTCGAACAAGCTAGGCCCAAAATCCTGTAAATGTATTTGTGGGGTATCAAAGGAGACCAAAGGATACTGTTTCTACCGCCCAAAAGAGTGCAAAGTTTTGTTGCTCGATCTAGTGTCTTCCTAGAAAAGGAATATTTTCTAAAAAGTACTAGTGGGAGAAAAGTAGAACTCCATAAAGTTCTATAACCACAAGATATACTAGACGACAAAAGGGATGATGTGCCATAGGAAGTGGTTGAGCATCATAAGAGGTTACTCCATAACTTGTGGATCAAAGTGAACCACCTCAGGTAGCACAAGAGCTATGTAGATCTGGGAAAGTGCGCCATGAGCCCGAGAGATACGGTTATCTCGTGACTCACATGGTGACGTACTGGTCTACCAAGATGATGAACCTAGAACCTATGAAAGAGCTATATTGGATCCAAATTCTTTAAATGGCTGAATCCATGAAATTGAGAGGACTCCATGTACCAGAACCAAGTGTGGCTCCTGGTGGAACCACCTAAAGGGGTAAAAACATAGGGTGTAAATGGGTCTTCAAGAAGAAGACTGAATGGACGGCAACATGCATACTTATAAAGCATGAATGGTTGCCAAAGGTTTCAAACAAATTCATGGCATTGACTATGAAGAAACTTTTTTTCGGTTGCATGATAAATCATCCGGATTATGCTTGCAATTGCTGCATATCATGACTATGAGATTTGGCAAAGGATGTCAAAACTGCTTCTTGAATGGAAACCTTGAGGAGGATGTGTATATGACACAACCTGATGGGTTCGTTCTTGATAATCAAGCTAATAAGGTTGCAAGTTGCAGAGATCCATTTATGGACTCAAGCAAGCTTCAAGAAGCTGGAACATTCGTTTTGATGAAGCCATAAAAGAATTCGGTTTTTAAGAACGAGATGAGCCTATGTTTACAAGAAAATGAGTGGGGCGCAATAGCATTCCTAGTGTTGTATGGCGAGACATACTCTGATCGAGAATGATATACCGAACTTGCAGTCGGTAAAGACTTGGTTATCCAAGTGCTTCTCCATGAAGGACTTAGGGGAAGCAGCATACATCCTTGGTATAAAGATCTATCGTGATAGATCGCGTAGGTTGCTTGGCCTAAGTCAGAGTGCGTATATTGACAAATTACTGAGAGATTCAGTATGGAAGAATCCAAGAAGGGATTTCTTCCGATGTCATATGGTGTTTATCTCTCTAAGGAATTGTGTCCTAAAATACAAGACGAGAGAGATAGGATGAAGAGGATCCAAAAGCGTCAGCATTGGATCCATCATGTATGCCATGTTATGTACTCGGATTAAGTCCATGTGCTTTGAGCAGTTGTAGTAGATATCAATAGATCCAGGTGAGCATCACTGGATGGCTGTCAGAACATTCTTAAATGACTGAAGAAGACTAAGGATATGTTCTTGATTTATGGAGGGGAAGATGAGCTCACTGTAAAAGGATATAGTGATGCTAGTTTCCAAACGGACAAAGATGATTATCGATCACAATCAGGGTTTGTATTTTGTCTCAATGGCGGTGCAGTGAGTAGAAGAGCTCAAGCACTGTAGCAGATTCTACAATGGAGGCTGAGTATAGCATTGTCAGATGCGGCCAATGAGGCAATCTGGATTAAGAAGTTCATTACCGAACTTGGTGTGGTTCGTCGATTATTGATCCTATAGACATCTATTGTGACCACAATGGAGCAATTGCTCAAGCCAGAGAACCACAGTCTCATCAGAAGTCCAGACACATACTCAGACGATTCCATCTCATCAGAGAGAAGTTGAGAGGAAGGACGTGCAGATTAGTAAGTGCATACTGACGACAATCTCGTAGATCACTAACAAAGCGTCTGTCGCAGCAGAAGCATGAAAGCACTTGAGATCATTTGGTATTAAATACATGAATGATTAGCTATAGTGCAAGTGGGAGATTGTTAGAGTAGATGCCCTAGAGCCAATCAATTATTGTAGAATTGAATCTTTTTAATAATGTTCATTAATCAAAAAAGGCATTTTATTCTATATCGCATAAACATTATGCAAATAGTATTGATATATGTCCTTAGAATGGTAGAACCGTGACGAGGGTATCAAGTGTTTCAAATCTTGATAGTGAGAACCTTATAAGCACATATGGTGGCCATTCTAGAAACGTCGTAGCCCAGTATTATTCTGAAGTAAGGGCACAGATAATACGGTAAGACTATCATAATGTTGAACGACCCTATCGAAAGGCAGTGACTGATCTCACTTGTCAAGGTTGTTTGGTGACAACCTGGTGCAAAACATGGGTGCTTGTAGGTGATTACACCGCAGCAAGTCACTGGACTGACCCACCAGGGATTCCATAGGATGGTAACCCCAGTGGTCTATGGAACAATCCTCTAACGAATGGTGGTGCATGTGATCCTTAGACTTAGATCACCGGAGCACCTTGTGCACCGATTGGTGCACATTTGACACTAGCCTATACACAGTTCTATTCAGAGCTGTCAATCGGTGGTGATTGGCTGCATCAAGGAGTGTATCAAGACTATGGTAGATTGACAGATATCATTACTCCCTGGTGCAGGAGAAGTTATCTCACGGCGCAATTCAGTGTATGACAATGACACTAAAACTGTGGCCAAAGTGGGATTGAGATGTTGCTCTATCCGGATATAATACAGGTCATGGTCCAGAAACTGAATACATAATATCGAGAGTAAACCGAAGGTTGACACTATTTCTATGCCTTCGAATCATCGAGATAAGTATAATGAAAGGACGAATTGTACGGTAACCATATCGTTGACAGGTAGCTACTTTGCTGAATCCGAATCTACGAGTGGCCATGATGCCTTGCTAGGGGCCAATCTTGGTCTGTGTATTAGTGAGACGATTAATTGGTGTTAATCGTGTACTATACACTGCCGGTATGATGAGGAGCCTAGGGTCACACACATAGAAGATAATTTAAGATCCAAGAAGAAGGAAGGGCGTTTTCGTCTTTTAAGGCAAAGGGTATTTTGGTAATTTCACAATGCAATTAAATTTGCTAAAGGTCATAGCCTTTATTTAATTAGAAAAATTAAATAAGTAAAATTACGTAATAGTGTTCACATATATTTAATTAAATATCATTATTGTTAAATGTTAAATATAGATTAATATATATTAATTGAGTTTAATTGAGATAATGATGAAATAAATAAAATATCTAATTGGGGAGTGTTTGGTAACTGGGGTGTTTGGGTTGGAGCCCAAGCCTATTCCATATGGGAATAGGGCATTAAAGTTTACTATAAAAGAAAAGGTTTATTTGTAAAATGGGACAATATTCATTAGCTCATTTTTCATTGTAAAACCAAATACACAGCAGCCCCATTTCTTCCCATGATAGAAACCCATTTTGCCTAAAATCAATTCCTTTTGATTTCATTCTTCTTAATCTTAAAGCCAAAGAGGATCTAGCAAATCCCTCTTGGTCTTTGTGATTGTCTTCGTGTGGACTTCATAAGTTCGATCCTACGCTTGGATCGGTAGCAATACGTACAAAGACTATTTTGGAGGAGCTCCAAACGTGCGTATGTTATTCTAAAACTCTTGATTAACCTTTGTGCAGATTTACTTTAATATAAATTGTAAAATTATACCTTGTCTTGGCTCATGTAAATGATCCTTGTATTATTTTTTTTGTTTCTGGTGCGTGTATGGATCATTTACTAACACAAGTAAACTCTCAAAGGTTTACAAGATGGGTACAAGTGAGAGTATTTAATTTGATCTTGAGCTCTAGGGATTATATGAGAATGTATTTTGATTTTTATGACTCTCCTCTATATTACCTAAAAAAGTCAAGCTTTTATAACACTAAAAAGATTGCTGTTGCAACATTAATGCAGTTATGACAAAGTCTGTAGAACCCAGAGGAACGGTCGTTCGTAAAACAACTGTCATTTTTCTCAGATCCAGATTAATTAGAACGGTCATTCCACCACGCCATATGATCGTGCAACGACACTTCACGGTCATTCCATCACACGGAACGATCACATCCAGATGCTCTTCCAAACCACTTAATTTTCCAGAAGCATGAATGACTTCTTGGAATGATATTGTGCAAAATCTTCAGATACGAACGGTCATTCCACCACATCGAACGGTTAATTGTAATTTTGAACTTTGAGTTTTGACTTTGACCTTTGAGTTGAAGTCAGAGCACAAAGCATTCTGAATTTGAATATCTTAACTTTTTGACTGTGCGCACAATTCTGCAGGCTGGTCATGTGAGTGAGTCTAGGGGGTGTTGTCTGAGCTGATTATGAAAATTAGCGTATAAGCATTTTAAATTTAAGCAATTACGGTTTGGTTAAAGTACTTATAGTGACTGATAAGTAGTTGACGTGTTTGGTAAAATGTGGCTTATAAGTACAATTTATTGTAAAATGACTAAAAAAGGTATATATAAATAAGGGTATACTATGGAATTTTAAAAATAAACAAGGATAGTAGTAAATACTTGGTCAAACTAGCTTATAAGCCAAAAAAAAAAAAAAAAAATTATAAGCTTAAAAAAGTTATAAACAAATATGTCAGCTTAATTTTAGAGCTTATAAGCTAGTTTGACCAACTTTTAAGCTTAGACAAACACCCCCTATTTATGTGAGTGCCACTCAACTTGGTAGAATGATTAACGACCAAGAGGAATGATGTCGTACGAAATTGCATGACAATTTTCTCTTATGGAATGGTCGTGCCTTGCTTGCGCACAGTCGTACCACAACAAAAAATTGCTTATGCACGGTCATACCACCTGATAAACTTGTTTTGGTTTGGTTGTGACTTGTCATACCTTAGCATGTTATGGTTAATATTCAATCAACTTTTTGAATAGTTTTAGCACATCAAAACACATGAGAGGTTAATTGGTTTGGATATGATTTGCGGTTATGCCTGGTGTTGATTTGAGAAATACTATCACAATCGCCATTATGATAGAAAAAAAATATTAAAACTTTATTTTAGTTAGAATAAATTATTTTAAATTAATTAAAATATCTTATTAATTATCATTAATGCCTATGATTTGGGCCAACTATAGATGATGGACTTAAGAGTCACTAGGTGGCAAGTTTTCTCATGAAGATGGAGAACATATTTAGTTCATATGTAAGACTTGTTTTGTAATTTTAGCATATGAGAGACACTTTGGTTGATAAATATATGCTTGTATGTTGGAATGATTGTTTTGATTGAAGAAAAGTCAAAATGATACAATCTTGTGGTTGATATCAAACTTGACACTTTTTCTCAAATATGGAAACTATCCAAGTGATTTGAATATCAAAAACATTGGTTGTTGATGATGTTTTGATCAGTGTGCAAATTAGAGTAAAAAATTTTCAAACTATTTGTTCAGGAACGATCGTGCCTATCAGTGGAACGATCTTGCGTATTGAATGTTTTTAAATTAGATTTCAAAAACCAACACACGTCCGTGCTGGTTATCGTGAACGACCGTGCATCGAGTTAAGTTTCCCTAACCCTAATATAAAAAATTAGTGAAACAATCATGCTCAACTGTCGCACAACCATGCCTCGTGTTTTCTATATAAAAGTCGGTTCATTTTTGCGTTGACGCCAAAATCTTTTTCAAAAGCTCTTTGCACTCTTAACACATTCCAAATACCTCAAATCACCCAAATACCATGAGAAGAACAAGAGAGATGGTAAGAAGGAGCAATGTGCCTTTGTTATAAGATCTGAATGGTCTGAACGACATCATTTTCAGATATTCAAAGCATAAGAGAGGGTTTCAAGCTATGTAACAACGAGGTATGTTTCTTAGACGTGCCTTTGAATGGAAAGTGTCAACTAGTTTAGAATTGATTGAGCCCAAAACTGAATGGGTAGCCAACTTGAAGTTGTCTAAATTTATATGGATAAAAATGGACACTTATGAGCATCTGGTGTATGAGTTCTATAGCAGTTGAGGTCATTGAGGCATTTGATGGTGAAAACCCTCCTTACACCATGTTCTTTTGGTTGAAAAATGTAGAGTATAAAGTGACTCCTGCATTACTTGGAGAGTGGTTAGGATATAGTGCAAAAGGAGTAATAATTGATCCTCCTAGTAATTGGGACATTAACAAGGCTTGGGAAACAACCTTTGAGGTAGGAAGGTTTAACCCCCATCTGTCCAAATCCACCAAAATAATAAACCCCTCAATGAGAATATTTCATAGGTTCATATTTATTGCTAGAAAGAGAACGAATGCCTAAGTTACCAAAAAAGATGTTTTGATTTTGGAAGCAGCTATGGCTAAGAAACAAATCAACATTCATGCATTGTTGATTAAAAGGTTAAAAGAGATCCATAAGGACTCTGGAGAAATTTAGTTTGGCGTGTTCATAACCTTTATTTGCTCCAAGCTGAATTTGAACTTTACTGAAGAGGACGCAACTAGGAAAGTTGAGTTTGGTTCCTTTCATCTCATCGATGGTCCCATGTTGCCAAAGATACACATAATGCAGTCAACTGGCGAAGACAAATGGATATTGGCTGCTGACAAAGGAAAAAGAAAAGTAGAGGAGAGTGAAGAAGAAGAAGAAGAAGAAGCTAGAGTTAGCTTAGACAGTTCTGATTCTCCTACTGAAATCATGCCAAAAGGAAAATTCCAAGGCTTGAAGTTAGATAAAATGAAGTTGGACCAAGTTCAACTCCTTCGGATGAGGTTGAAAGAATGAAAGCATATTTAGATCCAAAGTTTTGGGATATTGAAAATCAACTAAAGGGAATAAAAAATGCTCTCTATTCTCTGTCTTGGTTGATGGATAAACTTCCACCATTCCCTCCACCATCTCCACCTCAAGACCATTAGCCCATTTTTGTTGTTTTTCAAAACTTTTTCAGTTTTTGTATCTTTATTTATTTTTTTACAATTTTTAATTTTCAATTTAGGTCTTTATCTTTTTACTTTATTTTGCACATTGGGAAACATTAGTGTCTGTTGGACCCTTATCTTTACTTTTGTACTTCATATTAATATATAAATGCAAATGAATGCTTTTATACTTATTTCTTTTCATCCATCCTTTGATGTTGTATCTTTTTTATTGATGACAAAAAAGGGTAGAGAAAATATGGAAATTGAGTTGTTGTTGGTTGTGTTGTGTTATTGAAGTGTTGATATTGTGTGATGATATAGAAGTGTTGTTGATAATGTATGTATATATTAAAGTTGTTTTGTGTTTGTGATTTTTGTGAATTGTTTGTATAAATTGAAGTGTTTGTTGAGAATATGCTTAGTAAAAGGGGGAGCATTTGTGCTTAAAATTCACGTTTGAAAAATGCATATTTGGAAGAAGAGTTCATAGTTTAGGGGGGAGCTCTTCTCAAGGTTTGGTTTATGAAAAATGCATGTTGAATATATGTTATTGTGTTTATTTGATACTCAATTTTTGATAGAGCTCGTAGCATGCCCACTCCTACTCTATTTCCTTAATCCCTTGCCCCAGGGCTCGAGGTTCGAGCTGCTAGGGAATGGTACTAGCATCCCCTATTTTATCCGATGTTCAAGACCAGAATGAAGCTCATCCCAAATACTGACGAATACTGAGGGTTTAGGGTAAAATTCACAACCAAACAATAACCAGCCTAGTAGTCCCCTCCTTGACCTAGTAGTAGTTATGCCCCCTCCACCTACCTTTCTTTGATACCCAGTAAACCCACCCCACGCTTCCATCATGCCTACTAACCCACCCTACCTTTCCATCTACAACTAGGGGTGTAAACGAGTTGAGTTAAGCCAAGCTTTGGGCTAATTGAGCTGAGCTCGTTCGCTACAGTGTCGAGCTCAACGTTGAAAATTTAAGTTCGAGCTTGAAAATTCAAGCTCAACTTTGAAAATTCAAGTTCAAGCTCTAGCCTAATCAAGCTCGAGCTCACCAAAAAAAAATCTCTCCAATTCTCCTAATTTACACTTTCCCAATCGAACTTTTTGAGCTTGAGCTTGTTGATCCGAAATCGGGCGAGCTCGAACTCAACTCAACACTATAGCCAAACTATAAGGATTAAGGGCATCTCCAACTGGACACCATTTTGATGTAAAATACCAAAATGGTGTGAAAATTTTGCTCCAACCATACACCAAAAGCCATACAAATTGGTGTAAATGAATAGTATCACACCAAATTTGGTGCAACACTATTCATCCACACCAATTTTGTGTGACATTATTCATCTACCACAAAACATATTTTATTTCCTTATTTTTTATATTTAATTTTTTATATTTGTATTTATGTTAATTTGATTATTATTTATATTTATATTTATAATAATAAATTCATAATAATTATATAATTCAAAAAATGATGAAAAATTAAAAAAAAAAAAAAAAAAAAAACCTCATTCAATGCAAATATTAAACTACAATAACTGAAAAATAAATTAACACTAATTTAAAAACACTAAAATTAAAAGAAAATACAATATAAACTAAAATAACAATTTAGTATTCTGGTAGATTAGTTCCGGATCCTCATCAAAATATTAGAAAGAACTAGAGTTATTTTGATATTTATTTTAAAAAATTTACCAGAAAATTAAATTACTATTAATATAAAATTTTACTTTTATGTTGTTTTTTTATTTTTTGGTGGCATTTTATATTAGATGTAATGTTTTTTTTATATTAGATGTAATATTTTTTTTATATTAGATGTAATGTTTATTTGATTAAGTTTATTAAATTAGTATAATTTTCAAAGTTATTATTTAATAAAAATATCATTTCTAATATTTATTTAATATATACAAAAATAATTACTAAAATAAATTATTGATTATTAATAGAAAGAAAAAGAAAGAAAATACTCTAAGGAATATTTTCTTTGGTGTAATGAATTGAAAATGTAATAATGAAATATACTAAAAGTTAGGGGTGTGGAAATCCGGTTAACCGAACCGGATGGGGTGTTTTTTGAACCGAACCAGTTTTTCGGTTCAAGCAACATGCCAAACCGAAACCGGACCGAATTATCCCATAAACTGATTTGTAACCGAACCGATAATTCGGTTCGGAAACTGGTTAACCGATTATTCAAACTTACCCAAAAAATCAAATACAGCCAGTAGAAACTAGTTTCACTAGGAAAAAAAAAAACCCACAGCCAAAAACAAATTATAATCATCCACTTCTTCAAGTAACAGGTACTAAAAATATAAATTGATCATTAAAGTATTAAAAAATAAAATACAACACTCCAAATTTCCGCACTCCACACACCCAAAATCAAAACTTTCAACAAAACCAACAAAACACATAAAAATTAAAAGAATCGCATCTATGAACTCGAAAACGCTTTTGCCTGTGATTTCTGGTCGTGCGCCATCGTGGTTTTGTGCTAATTGAAGACTAAAAATGGCGACCAATTCGTTATCACCGTAAAGTGCAAGTCGACAAAGGTAAAGGCACAGTAAAGCGAAAGAAAAATTAACTAATTAAGAGATTAATTTAAAAAATAAAAGTGAGGAAAACAAACCCTAGAAATTTGAAAAGGAAGTAAGGAGAGAACCGGAGAGAAGTGAAGGGAATCGCCGAAAGGGAGAGAAGAGGGAATGGAGTTTGTTGTGTGATTGTGTCGACACTTTGACATTGAATAAAAGTAAATGTTTGGAATCGGAGAGAGGAGAAAATTTTGGGGAAGGAGGAAAGAATTAGAGAGAAGGAAAATATCAGGGAAAGAGGGAACGAAAAGGGAGATTATAAGCTTAGGGATTTGGATTTTATATATATTATATATATAAGTTTAGGGATTTGGGCTTTTAGAGATTTGAGCTTTATATATAAACCGGTTTGCAAAACCGGTATCGGTTAACCGTTTAAAATTAATTTTTAAACTATTAACCGAACCGGTTTTTCGGTTTATTTAATTTTATAAATCGAAACCGAACCGGTTACTACGGATAACTGGTTTTTCAGATCGGTTTTGGTCTGATTTTTCTGTTCAATTCGGTTTTCGGTTTTTTTTGTTTATAGCCCTACTAAAAGTTATACCAATTTGGTGTGAAAGTTACACCAATTTGATATTTGATGTTTGTAAAAGGAGATTGTCTAATAGATTTTCTTGTTTACGGGATGATTTTGCTACTAAAAAATAGAAATGTCCTCGGATGTCAGCAAGGGTATAACTCAGACCAAAAGACAAAACCACCTCTCATACGTCAACCTGACTCTGGCACTGTCCACTTTCAGGGACTATTTTGCTTGTTAAAAATACAGCTGTCCTGAATAGTTGGTCCAAACCATAGAGACTAATCTGTAATTAACCCATTGTTTTCACTAAAATACCTAAACCAATTTCAGATACGACAATTGTAATAATTGACTGGTGTTATTTAACACCCACCTAATCTCTTTTTAAGTCTCAAAATCAATTAAATTTAAATATAGTTATTTTATTCCAAAATTAACCTTTTTCCTAGTCTTTTTTTTTTCTTTTAAATTTCTCTAGTTTCATAATCTTTTCCTTCACTTCTCATTTATTTAATCATGATTAATAAACAACAGATTTGTCCAAAAACAATTCCTTCTTGAATTTTTTTTCCTTCTTTTACTTGTTTATTTTTTGGAAGTGAATAAATTTTTACTCCAATATAATTATGCTTTAGAAAAGTTATGAAAACCCATAAAATAACAAAACAAAGATTTGAAAAAATATTTCTTATACAAAATCATAACAAGAAATATTATTTCCTATCTTGTTTTTATTTGTTTTTATAGATATTCTAACTGTTTCTCAATCATGAGTTTTTAAGAAAATTTTTTTTTTAAAAAATTAGAGAAGTTAAAATATATTAGGAAAAAGGTAATTTTAAATAAATTAAAATTTATTTATTCTTAATTAAATTTAAAGCTTAAAAGGAGTTTGGATGGATCTTAAATATCATCCCTAATAATAATTTTATCATAATATTTTAAAGGGAGAACGACATTTTCTCACCCGAGGTTTGGCAAAACGACCTTTTCCACCCGTCAAGTTACAAATGACACTTTCCGACCTTTAATCAGGTTCTGTTAGTAGTTTCTATTAATATTTGATTGAAAAGACAAAAATACCTTTAAATAGTTTATTATAAATTAAAATTTAGTTAAGTCAAATGATTATATTCAAGTGTAAAGATATTTTTTCTCTTTATTTATTTAATTAATTAGGAATATTGATTTTCTATGTTAATTAGTAAAACTAAAAAATATTGTATTATAAAAAACATTATAAATTTAATAGATTATTAAATACTAGTGATAAGATATTGATGAAATTATAAATAAATAAATATTAAGATCATTTAACTTAAAATAATTTTATATCAGTACTCTTAGCTTTTAGGTGGGGTTAGCTATTTTTTTTTCTTTTTTAATATTTGATATTTTGATTAATTAAAAAATAATAAAAAATTTATAAAATCTAATATTTAAAAGTATTTTTATTTTTTAATAAAATATTAACGATAAACATAAGATCATCGAACTAACGGTGGAAAGCGTCGTTTTGCCGGTCGGAAAATGCCGTTCTCCCCAGTTTAAAGTAAAAAACGGATATGATATTTTTAAATTTTGCTACGGTGGTATTTCTTGTTTCTAGAAAGGAATATTCTTCTGACATTATTTGTTGAGCTGCAAAGCAACCCCCCATCAAGCGAAATTCAATGGATGAAGAAGTCAATGTCCACTAGTCCTAGTTCATCGACCAACAACCTTTCACTTCCCATTCAAACACCGTTTAGCAACTCAATTCAACCTTTTCGATCCCCTTGACTCAGCCCGATTCAACCCACTCTCCCCTCCTTTCCTTTCACAACATGCCCACAACATGCTGGTCCTCCTCTGCGTGGACCCCACACCCATCTCCTCCCAGCCTTAAAACTCATCGTGGGGTCCAGCGTCGGCGTTGACCACATCGACCTCCCCGAGTGTCGCCGACGTGGCATTACTGTTACTGATGCTGGCATTGCCTTCTCTGAGGATGTCGCTGACTTTGTCTTTGGCCTCTTGATCGATGTTTTACGAAAAAATTCTGCCGGTGACCGCTTCCTTCGGGCCTCCTCCTGGGCTAAAACATGTGATTACGCGCTGGGCTCTAAGGTTTAACCTTACTCACAACTCACATCTTTTTAATTGGGTCAGAATTTCATCGAAGTTCTTGGATTTTTGTAGTCTCTGTTTCATGCAATTAAGGTTTAACCCTGTTAGATTTACCTAATGAATTCATGCTTTTTTTTTCCACTGGAAGTGGGGTTTGCTATGCTACCTATGTTTTAGTTCAGAGTAACAATGTTTAAGTTTTACATAAAAGATTTCCATATACCAATATATATAACTATTTTGCTGAAACAATGTTGCATTTAATCTAGAATCTGATACGAATAACTTGCTTTTCATTAGGCATGATTTATTGGTTATGAATTTAGGGTTTCAGTTAGGAGGAAAGCGAGTTGGGATGGGAAAGATTGGCTCTGAAGTTGTAAAAAGACTTCAGGCCTTTGGCTCCATCATTTCTTTTAACTCCAGAACGAAGAAATCAGCTATCCTATTCCCTTATTACGCAGATGTCTATGAGCTTGCAGTGAATACTGCTGTGCTTGTTGTTTGTTGTGCACTTACAGAAGAAACTTACCACATAATTAACGAGGATGTAATGACTGTTTTGGGAAAGGAAGGAGTGATAATTAACGTTGGATGTGGGGCGCTCATTGATGAAAAGGAAATGGTGAAGCATTTGGTACGTGGTGAGATTGGTGATGCTGGTCTTGATGTGTTTTAAAATTAACCTCATGTGCCAAAAGAGCTATTTCAATTGGATAATGTTGTGTTGTCTGCCCATTGTGCATTGCTACTCCATAATGCTTTGATGCATTGGAGGTGCTGATTATGTTTAACTTGAAGGCTTCCTCGTGGTCAGTGGTCCATCTTGAGTGAAGGGACTATTCATTTAGTTTAGTAATGGCTTTTGAAAGTCATTAAACAGAAAACCAACATTGGTTCACAGCAGGTAGTGTGATTCATCAGTTGAAAATTTGATATATTGAATTATTCAACGCCTGAACCTTGTAAAATATGGGTAGGAAACAGCGGCATATAGGTATGTAAAATATTGGAAATGTGGTTCAAGCATTCTTCATCGTATTTTTGAGGTGCCTATGCTACTTCCAGAAAGCAGAGGTATTGTTTGTTAAATTAGAACTGTAATAGTGGGTTGAGATTTATCCTAACCTAAATTTTATAATGATGTTAGTGAAATTGGATCAGTTTCTCATTGTAACCTTGTTGTGCTTGTCTTGTACTGGGTAGGATATATGCAGACCTCTGTAGCTCTATTATCACTAATATATATTTCTTTTGGCACCAAGCGAACAAAGAAATAAAGCTTTCAATTATGTTAAGTGCCCACAAATATCCAAAGAAGTTGAAAAAGGGGGAAAGATTTGAACTGAAAACATAATTCTCATTCTCGGAACATCAACCCCGAATGTCGGTTACCAATTGACAGAAAGCAGATTCTTTATTATTTAATCAAATTTTGTGACCAGTTTGTGAAAACCCTCAGAAAGTCAAGCCTCTAAATGGTAAGTGTACTTACCTATCAATAAAAGTTTGTAGTTCTTCAAAGAACAATATAATGAGATTTATTATTGAAGAAAGCAATCACACATTATGGCCTCTACCTGCCACAGTAAAGGCATTAACACGGACCACCGTGCTCATAAACAACTTAGCATAACGCATAAAAATAACAAGATATGCAACGACCATTAATTTTAGCCTTCTTTAGAGAGGAGAGATTGTTGAGCCTTCCTAAACAGCTTGTGCTGAATATGCTGCTGAAAAGTGCGAGGAGGGAACAATGGAGGCTCAGTCTCGGACACAGTTTCCGGCAGAGGCTTAAGGACAATCTTTTCCTTGGGTGGCTCACAGAAAACAGCCCACGAAATCCTGACTTTCTCCTTGTTAACAAGTCCCCTGTGAAGAATACTCTTGTACTTGCCATTGCTCAGAATTTCAATGGTGTCACCAATGTGCATGATGATGGAGTTTGGAACACATTTTGCAGTGACCCACTTCCCTTCGTAGAAAAGTTGCAGGCCGGGAACCATGTTGTGGAGAATGAAAGTGAGTGCACTAATGTCTGTGTGAGCCTCAACACCAAGAGCCAGTTCTGGTTGAGGGCACTTAGGATAATAGTTGATCTTCATTTGAAGGAGAAGTTCTTCAATTCCGCCAACTTCTTTTTCCAACCTTCCCTCTTCTAATCCCAACCCAATTGATAACACTGACATAATTTTGGTTGCCAGGCTTCTAAGTAGCCTTGCATATTCGCTAGTGGCCACTCTGCATATATAGTTACATGTTTAAATTTCCAAATCTTTAGAATCAGAAATAGTTGATATAGGATTAAATATATAATAAATGATAAACAAAATTAAGAAAGACCAAATTAAGGAAAAAGTTTTTGACTCAGTCACATCAGGCTTAATCAAATAACAAAATTTTCTTTGAGAAATTCAAAAAGAAAAACAGACAAGTATAGATATAACTATAGTAGAGGAATTTATCTTATTATTATAACTATAGCAAAAAAAATTGTTATTTAATTATATTTAAAAAGGAATATTGTTATTAACCCAAAAAAAAAATATATATATATTGTAATAGATAAATTCTAACAAGTATAGATGTTGTTTATCTCACTCAACTAAAAGAATAAAAACGATTGCTCAGAAATTTGGGTTTCCTGAAGGAACAAATAAAAACTGACAGATATATAGACATTGTCCGAGTCCAGTATAGCATAGAAGTAACTAAAACAAAAGTCAAATGTCAAGTATATATAATTTGTTCATTATCATAATGAATTTAATAAGTAAAAAAAAAGAACTTACGTATAGTCAGCTGGGGTCTTAGGCCAAATTGACAAATCCCTCTTCTCTTCAGGAAAAATAAGATGGAAGAAATAATCCTCCCACTCAAGCTGCCCACTAGCATTATTAGCAAGCTTGCTTCCATAACCTTGAATTTTTCCAGAGGCCTGGTCGTTAGCATATTTCTCTTTCTCCTCAAGAGGAAGCTCAAAAAACGTCTCCCCCGCTTTCTTCACGCGCTCAGTAAGTTCATCAGGAATTCCATGGTTAACGAGGTGCATAACACCCCAATCGGTGGCAGCTTTTTTCAGCTCTTCCCGACATTTCTCACGAACCACTGGGTCCTCTGAATCAATTTCTTTAAGATCAATGGTTGGAACTTGAGGCCCTTCATCTTTCTTTTCCTCGTCAAAAATGTTGCCAATGCTCGCTAACTCTTCCTGTGGCCGAACATATTCTTTTGGGATTGCTTGAATCCCACTGCTCGCCAAACTCTCAACTCGAGGTGCCACTGATGTAACCATTCTTGAACAAGTTATCAGTGTTTTTATTTAAATTTCTTTTTTTCTTTCTTGAACACGCTATATAATTTGTGACCAAGATTATGTGTGCTTTTATAGTTTCGTTGAAGTAGTAGATCTAAGGAAAGACTATACAGTTGAAACACGTGATAACTGCCTAATTCTACTTGCAGCCCATAATTTAACTGGAGCAATTTATTTTAAAGTTGTTTGACTGGAAGATTGAAGCATGTGCTTCACCTAACCGTCGCAACTCATCAGTCACTCCATTCTTTTTCTTTATTTGTTTTGCTAGAATATATGATATATTGTTTAAATTGACTAATATAAGATTAATTAATATAGTTGCTCTGGATTCCTTTTAATTTGAGTAGATGAGGTAAACTTCCTCCCATTTAATATGTTAGTTTCTAAAGTCATTAGAGGACGTCGTTATCCAAATATGACAGTAGAGTATGAGTATTTTTTTTCCTACATGATTTTACAACTTTCGGACACTTTAATTGATTGTTATGAAATAAAAAATAAAAAAAAAACATTTACACGCAAAACCAATTATTAGTATAAATTTAGTATTTAAAAGTTATGGTATCTTGTAAAATAATTTGTTTTCTTAATAGTGTAACTCTTTATTGAGAAACTAATATAGTAATATTATATATCATTTAATTTGAATTTTTTTAATAAAAATCACTGTTTTAAAACACAACTTGGCCCAGCTAGTTCGATTGATCAGACCGAGAACCGGGGCCTTCTTTAGGCCGATCACCCCCTAAAAACTGATTTTACATTTAACCCAATTTGGCCCGTGAATGGATCGGTGAAACAACAACGGACTGCCGGTTTAACCGGCCCTTGTGCCAAAACCAGATTACAAAATTAAATCCTTAAAACTCACTTTTGGCCACTTTCCCGTGCCCCTGCCCCCTGCCCCCTCCCACTTACCCCACACCCTCATCTGACTGCCGTCCACCCCTTGGTGGTCTGCGACCCTCGCTCAAGCCGCGACAAGCCCCATTTCTAGACCCGCTCCTACCTTTTGCGCAAACTCACGCTCAAAGAGCGACACCACGCACCTGAAGACACCAAGGGGTGCCTTATTGCGCCCCATCACGTGATCTCATGACAACATGCAGCGTCGCGTGATCACTGACTGGTAGACAAAATTCTATTCCTCTCAAGTGCGAGAATCGCAATTGCAATATAGTGCAAAAGCAAGGGTCAATTCCACAGAGACTATAAGTGCTCTAATAATCCTAAGAACTATGCCTTGTGAAATAACTAAAAAGAAATTACGAAAACACATAAACAATATTAAAGGACTCTAAATCTAATTATCTATAGAAAAATCTAGGTCTTTAACTCCATCATAATTATCCAGCTACGTGTTCATTATCAAACTGTTGTTCTCTCCACTCTATTCTAGGGTTCGTACTCTTGTCTTTTCAAGGTATTAATGTATAACACTAAGCTTAGGATGTTACCGTAAGGCGTTTATAATTAACCCTCTTTCTACACCCATTAAGATCTAGAGCACTAAACAAAGAACCAATTCGCATAGACACAAATCATCCATTCACAGAGCTAATCAAGATAGGCAAGGCGTCTTTCGTTTTTAAGGTATTACCATAGGGCATTCTTTATTAACCTAGTATTTTCATCATTAAACTAGCTAGGGTGTATAGTCTGGTCTAATTACTAAAAATTCATTAAGAACAAAACGATCTTAAAGAAAACAACCAATATCAACTAAAGGTTGAATTAAACGCAATGAATGAATCTAGAACATGTTGAATAGATCAAACAAATAGAATATAATAAAACACAAGCCTTCAATTAGATTACATTAAATCCCTAGAAAAACAAACTAACAGCATAAAAGAAAAGAAAGAACAACACCTGGAAGTTATAAAGGTTTGTGAAGAGCAAAGGAAAGGGAGAGGAGGAGAACCTCCTCTCCTCTCCTCTCCAAGCTCCTCTTTTCCAAGTTAGCCCCAAATGAATTCCAATCCCCAAATGTGTATTCCTCCTTAAAATATGAATTTAACTACCCTTATATAGTTTTTACAAATAATGGCAATTTGGTAAATATTGGAAGGTCAAATTAGGGTTGAAAATGCACAATTTTTACATTTGCACGATTGGCGTTGCAATGTGGTTTTATGCCACCACGGCGCAACTCTGGGCGATTTGTGCTTCGAAAAAACCTGTACCATGCTGCAGCACCATATATCTTCACCACGGCGCATCTAGGATTATGTCGATTTGCATCGCGACGTAGTAAACTGCGTTGCGGCGCAACCCTAAAGTTCCACTTTCCTTCTTGTTGTCTTGATTCATCTACACTCATATGGCTCCAAATAGTCTGAACATTAGCACATGTATGAATGATCAATTTTACACTTGAATTCTTGAAAACATAAACAAACCCGTGATTTTGGAAGATAACGAAACGTGCAAGGAATTTCATCATAAATAATGCATTAAACCATAAATTCCCTACAATCTCATCCCCAAATCACTAAATATATAAGCATTTCCAACACTCATCACTAAAGCATGATGCCAACCTTGCGACTATTGTCATACGCCTTCCGTACCTACGCCCAACGTCCCAACCCTGCTCTCCTTAGTGTGCCATCACCGCCCAACTAGTGAAACGTAGATTTTCATTTGGCCAGATCTCAAAGATGTGTTTACTAGATTTCAAACCTTTAAAGACTGATGCGTAATTTCTCAAGGGTGTGTTTGCTGGATTTTGGATATGATGATGTCATCGATCTGACCAATGGTTCGATCGATTGAATCGCTTGACCCAAGAACTAGCCCCTTAGCCAGTTCAATCCTCGAGTCAGGTATTAAAAAATTGATAAAAATCCCACCATCCAAACTCTTTGAAAAATAATTTTCAAAGCTTATGGTCTCTGTTGATACATTACGACATTTAATAATATCAGCTAATTATGGATGATTTTTTTTCAGTAAACTAATAATTTTATAAAGAATAAAGAATAACAACCTAAACAGGGACATCCCCACTAGCGACACAATCCTTGAAAACCCAAGGGACCAAGCTAGTCAAAACAAACATGAGGACCAAGAATATACAATCTTTTACAACAATGTCCAAACTCAAGACAACTACACCTATCTTGAGCATCAACGCACAAATATCCAGCAAGAGAGATGCACTGAAAGTATTTGTCCATCCCTGTAATAATTGCTTTATACTACTGTATTCATAAAACACATACAATAAACTAAAGGTACATTAATAAAAATAGTTGGGCCCAAAAGTTTTCTTTCATTTAATATACATAGTCTTTACATAAATTTAGTATCATGTACAAAAGTTCTCAAAAGTTTGGTGGATAGTGTAACTACTCTCCCTCACCCGCTGACGTCCATCCGACTACGTGCTCACCTGGAACCTGCAAAAACATAGAAACAACGGGGTGAGCACAACTAATGCTCAGTAAGTAAATACTCTACTTGTCTATCCCTGTAACACTTTCTCTTAATTCTTTCCTTACACTATTCTTTTCTCATCTCTGTTCTCTTTTTGTTTCTGTTTCTCATATTCTTTGCTATACACCTCTGGTGTATGTCACGGCCTCATCTTACCGGAGGCACGGCCGAGAACTCAACCCGCTTTTCGTGACTTTACTCTTTTTCTCTTTTTGTTCTTTCTATACCTTTGTTTCTCATTCTTACTCATTGGAATGTCACGGCCTCATCTGACCGGAGGCACGGCTAGGCGCTACCACTCTACGTGACTTCTGCTCCTTTCTCTACTGATCGGATTTGGCCATGCATGGATTCGAAACCCTTGGCCATGTGAGTGTACATTCTTTCTCTATATCTCTTAACTGTCACGACCCTTTCTTACCTAGGGCACGGCTGGAATCTCATGTTCCACTCTACGTGATGGTCACGACCCCATCTGACCAGAGGTACGGCTGGGGATCACAAAGCCCCCACTCTCGTGACTCTACTCATCACTCACGGGTTCCCCATCTCACAACTTAATCTATTCTCTTCTTTAGCTCTTAGAGTAGCTTGTGCACAAGATCTCTATTCTTTCTCTAGCTACTCATCAGAATGTAGCTTAACTCTTAGAGTAATTCTCTACTCCTCAATTCTTTCTCAAATTCTTCTCAATGCATAATTAATGCATAGGGATGGTTCATGCTCATTAATGCACTTAGGAAATGCCAATATGAAATGTTGCAATAATTAAGGTTCATAACTCATCCTTATGCTTCTCTTAGGCATTTCATCAAACAATTCGTGTGCATATCAAACTCTTCTCTACTTACAACTCTATGTCTCTTTTTAACCATCCAAAATTGGAAGTAAACTCCCTTCAATGGGCATAATCCCTTCCATAAAAGAACACTTCCAAAATATATACTCAATCTCATCTAACTTCATCTCAACTCATCACACATCCACACTTCTTATAAAGGAAAAGTATCCAACAAACTCAACATAAATACTTATCTCAATTTAATTTCTCAACAAGTAGACATATATCTCTACTCAATTTCTCAATAACATACATATAACATGCATACCTCATTTCTACTAAATCTCTNCACTCACATGGGTCCAAATAGTGCGAACATCAGCACATGTATGAATAATCAATTTTACACTTGAATTCTTGAAAACACAAACAAACCCGTGATTTTGGAAGATAACGAAACGTGCAAGGAATTTCATCATAAATAATGCATTAAACCATAAATTCCCTATAATCTCATCCCCAAATCACTAATAAGCATTTCCAACACTCATCACTGACACATGATGCCAACCTTGCGACTATTGTCATACGCCTTCCCTACCTACGCCCAAAGTCCCAACCCTGCTCTCCCTGGTGTGACATCATTGCCCAACTAGTCAAACACAGATTTTCATTTAGCCAGATCTCAAGGGTGTGTTTGCTAGATTTCAAACCTTTAGAGACTAATGCGTAATTTCTCAAGGGTGTGTTTGCTAGATTTTGGATATGATGATGTCATCGTTCTGACCAGTGGTTCGACCGATTGAATCGCTTGACCCAAGAACTAGCCCCTTAGCCAGTTCAATCCTCGAGTCAGGTATTAAAACATTGATAAAAATCCCACTATCCAAACTCTTTGAAAAATAATTTTCAAAGCTTATGGTCTCTGTTAATACATTACGACATTTAATAATATCAGCTAATTATGGATGATTTTTTTTCGGTAAACTAATAATTTTATAAAGAATAAAGAATAACAACCTAAACAGGGACATCCCCACTAGCGACACAATCCTTGAAAACCCAAGCGACCAAGCTAGTCAAAAGAAACAGGAGGACCAAGAATATACAATCGTTTACAACAATGTCCAAACTCAAGACAACTACACCTATCTTGAGCATCAAAGCACAAATATCCAGCAAGAGAGATGCACTGAAAGTATTTGTCCATCCCTCATCAGACGCACCAAAAAAAAGAAAATGTGCACAAAAAAGGAACTCAAACCAAACATCCAAAGGACCAAGTCCACACACAAAGCAAAACCAGCAACTAGGAAAAAGAGGATTGTTGCATACAATTTTCTACAAACTACCTACATTGCACTATCAGCCAACAAATCAAAAGAAACAACAACCTATACTGCCTACTGCTAGGGATAAATCTATAGAAGAAAAACAGAACAACAACAATAGCCTAGAGAATGAGGGTTGCTGCAAACTTTGCTACTACAAATTTCTTGCACAATCTCAATAACGTCCAACACAATATAAAAATTTTGCACAAATCCTGCCCAACACAACCTCCCTCTCAACAATAACATACCACAAAAACAGCCAACACACGACAAAGACAATAGCCTATGCTGCCTATTGCTCTGAGAGAGAGAGAGAGAGAGAGAGAGAGAGAGAACAAAAACAGCAGCTTGGGGAAGTAAGGATTGTTGCCCACACACCACAAACAACTAAATCGTATGCATAATCCCACCCAAGACAACCTTCCCCCCAACAAAAAACATACCTCACAATAGCAAACACACCATAAAAATAGCATCCTGTGCTACCTACTATTGAGGATGAAAATGCAGATAAAAACAGTTGTGCGGGAATAAAGCTGGGCTTAGAGCTCGGGAAAAACACAATAATCCTAGCCTAGGTATTGTGCCTAGCCTAGGTATTGTGCCTAGCCAACTGAGTAGAAACACCAAACTTAGGACGCATGTCAACCTGAAGCGATGAGCCAAATGTCAACAAGACTAAGCATAGCATGATGCTTGACATACCCACTAATCTGCATGAACTCCACATGCAATATGTGCAGCTGTTTCATCTAACCAAGCAATGACTCTTCGACAGACTTTGGTTAATTACAACTGTAACCGCGATTAAGTGTAGGATTAGTAGGAAAAGTGAAGTAGAACTCTCTACACATTATGTATTAGAAAATTGTTTTAATCGTTCACTTCAGAAAATAAAAAGATATAGTGGACGTAGGCCTAATTATATTGCTCGGCCAACCACTTAAAAAAGCTCGCTTCCCTCTGTTCTTGTTATTCGTGCAATCCTCTCACAACTTCTACCTCGTTCCCATCATCCACGTCTGTTACGCTGATTTGCAGGAATCATGCACTCATCCTACTTTGCTCTCCCATGATTCAACTAGGTATCTCTGGTTGGCGAGTGTTTACGTCTTGGCGATTTAGTCATTACGAAAATTTGCATCAACAAAAACAAAGAAGGCAAAAGTAGCAGCCTGAGAACTACATTCACATCTACAACAATCTACTTCCACTACCAAATAGCACACAAAGGAAAGTAGTAGCTTGAACCTGCTATTGAGAAAAAAACAACTACAAAACTCGTGAATGGGAATTCACATCTACATCATCTATCTACACTCTTTGCCACCTCACACCAAAAAATAGCAGTCTTCATACCTACACCATCTATCTACACTCTTGGCCACCTCACACAAAAAACAGTAGTCTCTTATTCAATATCCATGTCACCTATTTCCAATTCACTGTTAGCATCAATTTCCTTATCAGTCTCATTAAAAAAGGGCTTATGGCTTTCGCCCTCATCTCTTAATATCTCCCCTTTCTCCCACATACCTATGGCCCACCACTGGAAAGCATTCCCTATTCTAATACTCTGCTTCTATTTACTAAGATGAACCAAACTATCTCTTTGGGAAGTGATCATCCTCTCTGTTTTGGGGTTGGAGGTTGATCCTTCTTTCGGCTCGACATTCTTCTTCTCGGGATCCTTCCTAATGTCTGCTTTGACCTCGTTATTAGATCTCTTACCTTCATGGGATTCAACATACATTTTTCCTTTTCCTTTTCGTGTAACAGTTTGGAATTCAGATTTTTGAACATATTTGATTTTCGCCTATTCCAACGTCTTACTCACAGCCTCAGTCCTTGGTAAATGAGGACACGTCTTGTCTCCATGCCCAAAGACATGACATCTCCCACATTGGGAGGGGCATCAACGATATTCCACTTGCACTCTCATAGGTTTCGGATCCGTATTCAATTGTGTAGCCATCCTAACTGTTATCTCTTCCGGAAATTTCCAAGTAGCATCCACCTCAACTAAAATACTCGTAAATCTTATACATCCCAAACTATCTCAACATGTGTCTTTAGTTAGCTTGTCCATACCCAATGATTTGCCCACTGTACTCATAATATAACTCAAACCATCTGGACTCCAAAGCTCCATCGGCACTCCAAAAGAATTCACCCAAATAGGAATGAAATGAGATGTCTCTTTATTAAGCTCCATCGCAGGTTGCCGTCTCTAAAGTAAGATTTGCTAGTTTTGGAATAACCAAGGTCTGTCCTCCAAGCATTGTAACATTGACATCTCATCACCAAACTTGAAAAAGAAAAACCATTTATCATTCATCGACACTTCCATAAGCATATACTTCTGCTACATTCTCATGGCCTCTCATTAAACGATCCCACTATGCAAGTCTCCCATTTCCTTCTTCCTTTTAGCATCACCAAGAGAGGAGGACATGTTGTTGTTATGTTATCGGATTCAACAGTTGATTAAAAAAACTTCATATTAATTTTTTTTTTCCCTCTAATGCTGCTTTAAGGCCACATTTGCTCAGGATTGGTTCTACCCATCAATGCCCTCCGCTATCTTACTCCCATATGCTTGTGTACCAAAACCATAAATCTACTTGTTTGGACAACCTTGCCCTAATTGTTTCCTTGTCTAGCTGTACATACATACTCGTTCAATCTTTGTCCCTCATCGCTCCTTATAGCAACATCAAATCGTGTGTTCACCGAGACCCCCAGACCCATAGTCTGTGTACCAGAACCACCTAATTACATTATTTTATCCTTAGTATTTGGGCCTCCAAAAAGACTCTATCCATCCCCTATGTTAGTGTTCAGCCCAATTGACATCCCAGTCTACATGTGTTTACAAGAACTAGTTGGAAAATGAGGGCATATTGGCTAGCGATCTGTCTAGCTAGGTAGATCCTAGCCACTGAAGACCGACAAAGTAGTATCACACACAATGGCATGTTCATTAACCTTCGTGGGTAATGTCAAGAAACCGGTCTTCAATAGTCAAGATGCCCAGATCGGCAGATTGCCAGCCATTAGTCCTTTGTGCACTAGTAGTGATGCCGGAAATGTGACAGACAACCTCTGACTTGCAATTTTGACTGACATTGACTGTTACCAACTTAAAAAAAAAAAAAAAAAAAAAATTGCATTTAAATAAAAAATAGTAATTCGATAATATTAAATTAAAAAAATGAATATTAAGTTAGTTTTATTTATAAAGTTTAAATTTAATTTTAGATTTTTTATGAAATATTTTAAATTATTGGGCCGATTTAATTATTTGTAACCTGGTTTCATGATATAATAAAATATACATATTTATTTATTTATGTTTGAAATATTTTCATCCAAAAATCACAGGTTTTATTCCATTCCATTAATATTCCTCTTTATACCTTATTATAAATAAACAAGGTAATCCTTATCCATGCCCATAACCTTTCCCACCCCATTTGTAATGCATTCCCATACCTATTTAATCCACAAACCAAACATACCCTTAGATTATTAGATGTAAAATTATTAAGAGTATTATATGTAAAATTTAATAAAATAAGATGAAATGGTTTTAATAATTTTTTCTATAACCTTTGACGTTGGTATTTGGTCACTCAGAATGTAAAAAGATCATAGGGAATTTTTGGTTCTTTTTTAAAACAATCATGTTTTTGTATAAAATGACAAAGATTTTCTCATTTCCTAGAGACGAAATTTTATATTAAAGACGTAATAAGAATAAATATTCAAACAATTCCACTTGTCACAAAAACAAGTTTATAAGGAACTATCGTTGTAGTTTCGTTGTCTAATAGATGATGCTGAGTAATATATTCTAATAATTAAAATTAAAAAATGGAAGAAAACATATAACATTCCAACCTTATACTTTTTAATATTACGGAAATAAAATTAAATTCTCATTAATGCCTTTAAAATCAATTATTTTAATCAATAATGGAACTTCTAGTCGACGTCCACAGTTTAACATATTTTATTCAAATTAAGTCAAGCATATTCTTTAGATCTATCTCTTTGTAAGATCAATTCAAATTAAATACGTATGGTGTTTATTTTTCTCAATTTAAGTTTTTTGGTATCCTCTAGATCCAGGTTGACCAAAAAATATTATTGAAATACAATTTTAGAACCAACGATGCAATATTAAAATAAGGTATCATCCATTAGGAGATAACTTTTTCTAAAATGAATTAAAAAGGGATACAATTTATAAAATGCACGCAAAAAAAAAAAAAAAAGGACAAAATACAATTAATTACCATTAACTTTAACGGATAAATATAAAAAGACATAAATATTCCTACACAAATAAATGAACAAACACTCTAGGTTAATATAGTCTTTCCAAAAAACACAAAAAAAATTAAAAATTATCATAAAAATTATTATAAATATTTTACTTTTGTTCGTCTCAACTCTCATCGTCTCATTCCCCTTTTCTTCTTTTTCCTAAAATACAAATCCCCCCCTTTGTTGCCCTGCCAAAACGTTAAACCAAGGTCGCTAGGCTTGGCTTCACTGCACAGCGGCATGGCATTTGCGTCGCACAACCATTGGAGAGGTAGCATAGGCCTAGGGTGGGCCTGCATCCTTCCTAGAATTTTTGAAAAAAATTAAGTTATTACAATTATATTTTGATAAACGAGCTCAGAAATAAAATGAATGAAATTTAAATTATAGATAAATATAATTTATCTTATACGAATTTAATTTGTTTATACAAGATTTTGTACCAACTAGAGTGATCTGATTGACTTTGGAGGAATCGAAACCGATGTGTGCGTGATTAAAGATAATTAGCAATGTATGACAAAAATGCATTAAAATGAATGACACAAAGAGTTTTAAAGTGGTTCGGCAAGTTAAGATCTAGAGTCTACGTCCACTGTTTTTGTATTTGCTTATGAGAGCTTACAATGTTAATCCTAGAATAATTTGCTAACCCTTTTCTCATCGTTGGAGGGGGTTTATATATATATTTTGTACAAAGGAAGTAGCGAAAATAAAGAGATTACAATTAAGATTGAAATGCAACTCTGATACTCTTGCGGTTGAGCGCTAAGATTGTTGTCGATTTGATCCCTTTCGAAATATTCGAGATCTGAGGTTATTTGTGAGCTGGTTGAACAATTTTCAAGATTGGTCGCGACTAGCTTATGTTGGGTCGGACAATCGATTGAGTCGAACTAATTCTGAATCGGGTTATAACCTTGCTGACCTTTGACTTCTTCCAACTTGATGAAAAAATCACACATAACATCTGCCCCCTAGTGTTCGGTGCTCGTTTCAAGCTTCGAAGACTATTGGTCGATTTGATATCGAGTTCAGACTTCGTCGGTTGTACGCTAAATGCAAATCTGATCGAGCTTCATGAGTCAGACTTATCTCTGGTTGATGTACTCAACACTTGGCTTTTCCTCTGCTGTGATATTCTTGACAAACTCGAAATTTGAAATGAAGGGCATATGTGTAACTTCCATGAGGTCATGTCACATTAAATGCAGTAGTCTTTGGCAGTTACTTTTCGTCGCACGTGGGCGACTATAGTTGTCCACGCGCGAAGTCGAGGCGACGTGCGACGACGGTTATGATTGTGGCAGTTTGATGATTGATCGACCTTCGTGGATGATTGGCACGTGGCCATACCCAATGGCCAGGATTGCTCAACCAATGCAGGGTTGAGATTCACTATACATCGACAACTACAATCGAATCCCACCCCTTCATCTCCCATGCAACCCACTATAAAAGTAGGCAACTTCATCAGAAATCCTACTTACTTTGCAAAAGTTTCCAGATTTCTTTGCTCTTACTTCGTCGCTGCTCTTTCGATTTCATGGTGCTTTTCTGACGAGTTTCTTCCACCTTTACACTTCGGTAAGGTTTCTTTGTCCTCCTTTACTTATTTTATGCCTTTTGCGGTTGAGGGTGGCTATTGCTTTGGCCACATTAAACTTTTTAGGGCTTTTTTTTGGGTTTTCTAAGTGTTTTTGTCGGTTTTGGGTTTAAGGAAGGTTTATGGTGGCAACCACCAAAGTCTTGGTAGCTCGCTTGTGTCTGTTGTCCAATGCCAGCTACTCTAGGTGCCTGAACTAAAAGCAAAGTGTGGATAGGTCATCGAATTTCTTAGCTCTGACACTTGTTTGCTTTTGTTTTAGGTACCTAGAGGCGAGCTTTCACCATGTCTTCATCGAGTAGCCACAATATTGACCGCATGTTCGACTCTCTAGCGGCTCAACAGTTCTCAGGGACGTAATCCCTAAGGTTTTCAAGGATGTCATTGCACGAAGCTCGGACCTCGATGCGATGGGCTCTTCTGACCATGCTTTCGTGAAGATTTGTCAACCGAAGAAATCTCCAACCCATAGGCCCCAAAAGGAACCACATTCCTCAATTGGGGCCGAGGATATTGAGCGCATAACTAAAGTTTATGCGCCTCAACTTTCCCTAAGGGCTCCTAGAGGCTTTTCCTGGAAAAATCCCCCTACTGGTTGCAAAGCGATCTCTAATACCCTCTTCAGGTGAAGGAAGTTCATTCCCCCTCATTACTTCATCGCCAATGTTTTGGAATGGTTTGGTATCATTTCCCTTTAGTTGTCGGTAAACCCGTACATAATTATCATAGGTATGTATATAGCGTATCGAGTAGCTGACTTGGGCAAGCTATCTGTAGATGAGCTCATCTATTTGCATAGGCTAAAAAAGAGTTAGGACCAAACGTCTATCTCTTTAAGGCGAGAAAAGTACATTTTAATGGTTTGGTCGATGTCCCAAAGAAAGTTCTGCACTGGAACTCTCAGTATTTTTTCTACGAGGCTGAGGAGACTGACATTTTTGCCCTAAAAGCAAGTAAGATTCTGACCCTTATGAGTGCAAAGAATGTTTTGAAACCCGACCGTCAAACTAACCAAATTCCTTTGCTTTGCAATAAAGGTCGAGCAAAACTTTCTTCCTGAAGTGAGCTTAGAGTGGCTTCAATGTTTCAACAACCTCTTCGATAACGAGCGCAATGTTACCGAGCTTATCATGCTTCCTCGGTTGAGAGAGTGCGGCTTTGCGCCGGCAAAGCCAAATTCAACACCATTTTTGAAAAAGGTAAGTGCTTACTTGCTCGCTTTTTTTTTTTTTTTTTGTTAGGTCGCTAACTGTTTAATTCTCCTTTCGCAGATATGTGGGCCAAAAATCCCAAGGGCCTAAGGAAGAAAACAACATCGTCAGGGGCTGCCAAGAAACCATCAATTGCTCCAGCGAAGAAGCAGCTCGTTGATACTGCTGGGACACTAGGGTAAGGTGACTCGCACCCAATCCTCAAGCGAAGTGGTGGCGAGCTTAGGGAAGGCCCAAGTGCCAAGAAGCCCACGACTGCCTCCAAGGCAGTTAGGGAGAAAGGTGCCCTCATGCTTCTGAAAGGCCCAAAGAAAACCCCCAAGTCAGCTAAAGGCTTAAGAAAGCAAAAAACGTTTGAGCAGCAAGATGGCTCAAGCAAGAAGAAGGTGTCGGAGCAACAAGAAGGTTATGGCAAGAAGAAATCAATCGAGCTGTAGGGGGGCTCAAGAAAGCATAAAGTCACCGAGCAGTAAGATGGCTGGGGCCAGGAGGTTGTAGGGCAAGCTGGTGGCCTGAAGAAAGTTATGGCCAAGGAATTGGCCAAGAAGGAGTCTGTTCCCATGGGTGAGGTCGTCATTCCTCTAGGAAGTAAATTGAGATCACCTTTGCAGGGAGGCAAAAAGGCGAATAAGGCAGCTTAGGTTACGCTCGACGCAATGATCAATGAGCTCTCGGAGCACATTGGCGTTGGGGCCTTAGTGGTCAAGAAGGTCGTCAGCCCGCGGACATTCGCAGGTCTTAGAGATGCGTCTCCTCACAGGCAACTTGATTGGGCATGCAACTACATGACCAAGGTATTAATAATTCGCCCCATTTCCTTTTTTGTGTGCTTCTCTTTATTCCCTATTGACTTTTCTTTCTTTTCGGGCTTGCGTGGCGACCAAGATCCTCCTCGATGAAAGTTACCCTACATTAGAGGGCATTCACTTGGGGTGGCAAGAGGCGGAGAAGCTAAAGGAGGATGCCTTGGCTAGGGCCGAGGTGGTAGAGAAAGAGAAGGACTTGAAGCAAGCAGCTCAAAGGGTCGAGGACTTTGAGGTCAAGGAAAGGGAGTTCCTTGACAAAATCAAGGCAAGCGAGACCACTCGAGTAAAGGTTGAGGCAAAAACAGCTGAGGCTGAGAAGAGTTTGGCACAATAGCGGTGTGCCAACAATAAGCTTAATTCTGAGCTTACCTCGACTCAGAAAGCTACGTTGGACTGGGAGGCCAAGTATGAGAAAGCCTCACTTAAGCGTACCAAGGAGGTGGAAGATCGCAAAAGGGTCGAGGTTGAGGTTGAGCAGCTCAAGCTCGATATCAAGGAGCTAAACTCGGCCATTACGAGCCGCACTTGGGAAACTTTGGTCTTTATCATGCATAAGTTATGGGAAGCTCATCCCTCGCTCAACGTTTCCTTCCTTCCAAGGGCTTATCAAAAGGAGGTCGACAAGATAAAGACTGAGGCTTAGGGCATGGAATACGTCTATTCGGACGACTCCAAGCTCGACGGCGAAGGTGGGGAAGAGGTCTAGGAAGGAAAAAAGGATGATGATGTTAAGCAAGAGGTCGAAGATCCGCCTCCTCTAGCTACACTCTCACCTATTGCTATCAACCTTACCCCGGTCGAGCATCCAAAAGATGTACCGGCTCCTACCCTTGAAGAGGTTGCCAAGACTCTCGCTATTGACAATCCTCCTGCCCCCATTGGTGATGATCTCCTGATCCTGTTGCTTAGATTTTTTCTCTCTTTTTTTGTTTATCTTTAGTTTAGCTTGTAACTAAACTAAACACTATTAATGAACAATTTACTCTGCCCATTTCTGTCGAGCAACGTTTTCATTTCTGTGGAGTTGTTTTAATCTTCCAAATCAGACTTAATATAGAAAATTTGAATTTGCTCCAAGTCATGCGTTGTCCGCTTCTTAAGGAACTTTTCAAACATATGAGAAATCTTATGTGTGACAACTTCGAGTTTAGTCTAGTTGTTCGTCTCGAGTTTTGATCGTCGGTTTATGACCGATTCTCCTTCAACGTGTTTTACTTGAGTTTTTCTGAGTTCAACTTCGTCGAGTTGGGGAATTTCTCCCTTCATTAGTTGAATTTTGGTGTGGCTTATGAAGCTAAGCTGCTTTTTTTGAACTCTCGACTCTGAGTTTTGGATGTGATCACTTAGGTTGCGATTTTGAAACAATAGATAATAAATAATGAACAAAATAACAATAAATAAAAAATGAGAAACAAAATAGATTTCATGAATACTACCTCTTTATTATTGAACAAAATTTGGATGTAAAAGACCTTACATTGGATAAGAAAAACAAAGCATAATTGAAACCCGAGCTGCTTATTGGTAAAACATTCGTAAATGCTCGGTGTTCCATGCTCACAGTACAACTTCACCATTAAGGTGTTCTAGCTGGAAATTTCCTGGTGCGAGCTTTTTAGAGATTCTGAAAGGACCTTCCCATTTGGGCTCAAATACCCCCAAGTTCTGGTTTTGTGTACCCTAGACAACCTTTCTGAGGACCAGGTTGCCCACTTTGAAGTCCCTATTTTTGACCTTGGAGTTGAAGTATTATCTGACTCGCTGTTGATAGAAAGCAAGCCTTAGTTGAGACTTGGCCTGATGTTATTTAATTAGATCTAGCCTTAGACGAAGAAGATTTTCGTTTGTTTCTTCATTAAAGACCTCTCTCCGAAACGAACTAATCCTCACTTCAACTAGGGCTATTGCTTCACACCTATATGAAAGTGAGAATAAGGTTTCTCTTATCAAGCTTCTAGCTGTCGTTCTGTAAGACCATAAGGCCTTGGACAATTCCTTAGCCCATCTTCCTTTAAGGGCATCGAGCTTTTTTTTGATGGTGTTCTCAATCACTTTATTTGTAGCCTTTACTTAGCCATTGGCTTGGGGCCGATAAACAACGGTGAAACTTTTCTTGATACTGAGCTTTTCGCAGAAAGATTTGAAGTATTTGTAATCGAACTGCTTCCCATTATCAGTTATTATAACATGGAGAATTCCAAATCTACAAATGTTGTTTTTGTAGACAAAACCCTTTAGCTTGTTCGACATGATGGTAGCCAAAGGCTTAGCTTTTGCCCACTTGGTGAAGTAATCCACTACGACCACTGCAAACTTAACACCTCATTTTCCTTAAGGCAAAGGGCCTATCAGATTGATTCCCTAGATCACAAATGGTGAAGGACTTGTCAACGTAGTTACCTCTTAGGGTGGAGCTTACGGAGCATTTGTAAATCTCTAACATTTGTCGCACTTGCGTATGAAGTCCGTTGTGTTGTCAAAGACTGTCGACCAGTAATAACCCTTACGAAGCAGCTTGTATGCTAGAGATCTGCCTTTTACATGATTCCCACAAAGGCCTTCGTGGATCTCTCTCAAGGCATATTCTACTTCCTCGTGATCAACACACCACAGGAGCGGTGAATTATACCCACGCTTATATAGTTTATCATTGATGAGCATGTATCGAGCTAACTTTGCTCAGAGTGTCTTGGCTTCACTTCTACCTTCGAGCATTGTTCCAACTCTTAGGTAAGCAATGATTGCATCCATCCATCTATATCTTTGCCTTGTTACTAAGACTAATTCCTATGAATTGAGGATGTTAGGACTTGGGAGAAATTTGATGGGTATTGAATCAGTCTTTTCTTGACTTATTGCTGAAGCTAGGCAAGCTAAAGCATCGTCCACTGATTCTTCTCTCTTGGGATCTAAAGAACAATGAAAGATTTGAACTACTTGAGCTCAAACTTTACCTGTCGGAGATAGGAGGCCATTTTGTCCTCTTTTGCTTGATATTCCCCGAAACTCTGGTGGACCACGAGTTAAGAGTCACTATAGATCTTTATAAACTCTATGCCACGAGCATTGCTTCATACTCCGCCTTGTTGTTTGAGGCAGCGAACCCGAATCTGACTGCAGCTCGGATCGGGTTCCCTTTAGGACTTTCGAGCAAGAGCCCAACTCATACCCCCTTCTTATTTGAGGACCCGTCTACATACAAAGTCCACTGCCATAGACTTTCAAGCTTTGGTTTCTCTGTTTCACTTACTTCCGAGGTGCCTGCTTCTGGCAAGCTTACTTTACCCTCGGGCTAATAGGAGAACTCCAAAATAAAGTCTACCAAAGCTTGCCCTCTTATTGCTATTCTCGGGATGTACTTGATATCATGCTGACTCATCTCCATCATCCACTGAATTAATCTACCCGATGCCTCGGGCTTTTGCATTATTTTTCTCAATGGAAAGTTTCTTAGCACATGTATGGAATACGCCTAGAAATTGGGCCGCAGCTACCGAGCAGTGATGACCAGTGCATTGCGAGCTTCTCCATCTTAAGGTATCTCGTCTCAACATCGAGTAATCTCTTGCTCACATAATACATCGACCATTGCACTCCCCTTTCTTCTCGTACCAAAGTCGCGCTGATCGCAGACTTAGATACTGATAAATATAGAAGCAAAGGCTCGCCCTGGATAGGCTTTGACAACAAAGGGAGTAGCCCCAAGTGCTTCTTTAGTTCCTGGAATGCTTCCTCGCATTCCTTTGTCCATTTGAAACCCTTGTTTCCCTTCAAGGTTTCGAAGAAAGGTAGGCACCTATCTATAGCTCAGGAGACAAACCTGGTAAGTACTACCACATGCCCTGTCAAGCTCTAAACCTGCTTTATACTGGTTAGGCTCTTCATGTTTAGGAGGGCTTGAATCTTGTCTAGGTTTGCTTTGACACCTAGCTAATTAACAAGGAAACCTAGAAACTTTTCCGAGCTTACTCCGAAATCATACTTTAGAGGATTGAGTCTCATTCTGTATTTTCTGAGGATGTCAAACATTTCCCCCAGGTACTCAATGTGGCTTTTGAAGACCTTTGATTTGACGAGAATGTCATCGATGTACACCTCCATCGTCTTGCCAATTTGCTCGACGAACATTTTTTTCACCAAACACTGATAGGTTGCTCCAATGTTCTTCAGGCCAAATGGGATTACCTTATAATAGTAAATATCTTGGCTAGTAATAAATGAGGTGTGTTCTTCATCATCCTGATACATCGGGATTTGGTTATATCCCGAGTATACATCCATGAAGCTTAGCAGTGCGTTCCCAACTATTGCGTCTACTAACTGGTCGATCCAAGGTAGAGGAAAGCTGTCTTTGGGACCGACTTTGTTCAAATCCATGAAGTCGACACAAATCTGCCACTTGCCGTTCAACTTCTTCACCAAGACTAGGTTGGCAAGGCAATCCAAGTATTTCACTTCCTTGATGAAGTTGATGTTTAGGAGCTTGTTAACTTCATCTTTGAGAGTTTTGGACCACTCTACCTCCATAGATATTCTTTTCTGTCTAATTGGTTAAGCTTCTAGGTTGACATTTAATCTGTGGCACATTACCTCAAGGATGATCCCTACCATGTCCGCATGTACCCAAGCAAACACGTGCCCACTGAAAAATACTTCTCGTAGATCATCTGTTGGCCCTATTATGAGCTCTTCTTTATGGATACGAAGATCTATGGTGTCCTTCAAAGGTCCTGGATTTGGCTCAGACTCAACAATAACCATGGTTCTCGAGAATGGCCATTTCAGTGCAACATGAATGGCCTGGTTGTAGCATTCCTGAGATTCTTTATTACAGCTCCTGATTGTTGTGACCTTGCTTGGAGTTGGGAACCTCATGGCTTGGCAACGTACCAAGGTGATTTCACTTAGATCATCTAAGATCGGTCTTCCCAGAATGACATTATAACTGGTCAGGCAATCCACCACTAAGAATTCTGCCATTACCATCCTAATCTTTGGAGCTCTTTCGACAGCTTCGTCTGCAGCCTGACACCCACAATTAGCAAAGTCCAGATTGACTCTTTAGGTGCATCCACAACCTTTGCTTCCTCATTCTGGAACCTCATTAAATATGAGGTCAGTGTTTCATCTCTCTCCTGACAAATGTTGCTCAGATAGCTAAGCGGCATCGCGAACTGTCTCCTCGCTTGGAATTGCTATAGGTACAAAGAGGAAACTTGTTGCCAAAAACTAATTGAGTTTGCTTTGAGCCTCTTGTACCACCTCTTGGCATCCCGTACTAATGTGACCGCAAAGCAGTGGCATTTTGCCAAGTCACAGACCTAATGTAGCTCCATCAAGTCGTTGAAAGAGTCAAGGTGGTCTCTGGGATCCTCTTTCCTATCAAACTTGCTTTTTGGTGCCCTGAACCCCTAGGAAAGTGAGGACTGATGAACTTCGTCTGTGAATGGAGAGCTCACTATTTGCTCCACCACATTCTTCTGGCGGGCTCTTAGATTGTCGAGCATTCTTTACACCCGATCTAAGTCTTTGTTATGGGGATTGCCATGGCTAGCTCTATTCAGCCTTACCTCTAGCAAGTTTGTTGCTTGTGAGCCCACTCCATTGTGCACATTGATACGCAAAATTGAGTCATGATGGCTTCGTTGGTAGGTGCTATCATGCTCATCAATGCGTTGCTTACGACGTTGGTTAAAATCGGAATGTCAATCATTGCCAAATTGGCGCCCATGACTCATCTCATGAGCATGCAAGGTCTAAGCCTGCCCTTGGCATGGGTTAAAACTGGCACACTGACATTGGGGATATCATTGAGCAGGTCGAGTATCCCTTTAGCGGCCATTACCTTCATCCTCCCCTATGGGTTGTTTGCTAGGTTGCCTTCTGGGGTTAGTTTGCCCGTAGAACTCTTGTTCATGGGTAGAATGTGTCTAGTGATGCTGGGATTGTCGACCGTTCCTCAGTGCCGACAAACCAGATTGGTCATCGGCTGAATTTCGACCTACTAGGGTGACATTGGTGAAGTGTGGCCAGTCAGGCTCTTGGGGAGCTCGTTGTTGGTTTCTTAACTCAGCCACATTCTATTGCACCGCCTGTGCAACCATTTTTCTGATCATCTCCACCAGTTGACCATTCTTAGTGTTTGACGTTCGTGCCCTCTGCTGGTTTGCAACCTACTACACCGGCGGCACTGGTGGTCGACCTAAAGGCAGGGTCTTATGAAACTTTTGATTAGTGGTTTCCATATTTTCGTGATTTCCTGTATTGGTCTTTAATCTGGCACGGGCCATTGAGATTTTCAGGTGAATGGATCACTGAAATTGTCTACCGAAAATTTTGAGATTTTGTGGAGGCCCTTCTTCTAGCACCAAAATGTTGATAAAAGATTTTGCACCGACTAGAGTGATCCGATTGACCTTGGTGGAATCAGAACCAATGTGTGTGTGATTAAAGATAACCAGCAATGTATGACAAAAATGTAGTAAAATGAATGACACAAAGAGTTTTAAAGTGGTTTGGCAAGTTAAGATCTTAAGCCTACGTCCACTGTTTTTGTACTTGCATATGAGAGCTTACAATGGTAATCCTAAAATAATTTGCTAACCCCTTTCCCATCGTTGGAGGGGGTTTATATACAGATTTTGTACAAAGAAAAGAGCAAAAATAAAGGGATTACAATTAAGATTGAAATGCAACTCCAATATTCTTGTAGTTGAGCGTTAAGATTGTGCCAAGATTATTGTCGATCTGATCCCTTTCGAGATATCCAGGATCTGAGGGTATCTGTGAGTTGGTTGAACAACTGTCGAGATTGGTCGCAACTAGCTTATGTTGGGATCGAGCTACATCTCGATGAGCTTATGCTGGGTCAAACAATCGATTGAGTCAAACTAATTCTGAATCGGGCTATAACCTCGCTGACCTCTGACTTCTTCGAGCTTGATGGAAAAATCACACACAACATAATTAAATTAATAACATATAAAAATTTATAAAGCTCATAATTCAACTTTTTAAACTTAATAAATATGGATTTTGATGTCCAAACAAATTCCTTACCTTAGTAATCATATTCTAGTTAGTTTCTTTTTATTACTTTCCTTATGTTTAGATGTTTTTCTTTATTTACTTTACCACATGTTTAAGAGTTTTATTAGATTCTCTATTTTATTATCCTAATAATTATATCAATGTAATTATTATTAGGTGTTGTTGATGCAAGGATTTCTACACCAACCAGAGATATGTGATTGACAATGTTAGAACTACGTAGGATATGAGCGTAATCTTAATGGAGTGACGATGGGATAATACGATGACAAATGCACAATAATAAATATAAAATATTAAAGAACAAAGGAGATTTTTTAAAGTGGTTCGATTGCTTATAATGCAAAACCTACGTCCATTCTTATGTTATTGAATATGTGAAGTAAGCAATTTGCCTTTACAAGAGTTTCTATTGAATTCTCTATGACTTATTTTCGCCGTCCCCTAAAATAGATTATAATGGGGTTTATATAGTGCCAATTACATAGTTGAGTTGGAGATAAACTCTAATTCGATAAATCAGGAAAGAGTGTGATCTTAGGCTTTGGATCATAGAGCCTATATCACAAGATATCTTCATACCAAAAAATTTATCCGTTTCGGATTTCCTGCACAACAACTGCCACCTAGTTTTTGGAGGTCAATGTCGAACTGTGATCTATGAAAACTATGAGGTTCTACAAGCTGCTACGAGCTTCGACACTCGAGTTGACGATGTGTGGTCTACAATCACGATCGACTACTTTTTGATGTGAGCATGAGCTATTGCATAGTAAATTGATAACGCGATATACTTATTGGAAAATCTTATTGCTTAGGCATGGAGTTTGTCTTTTCTGGTTTTGCATTTAATACAAGCGTGGTCATGCATTTATTGTAGGCGTGCTAAGATGACATTCCCTTTTTGCACATTAAATGCTGACACAGTGACAATACAATTACCCACATTTCCTTTGACGGTTACTATCTCTCCCTTTCGATTATAGCAATGTGGAAGTGATGAATAGTTATGGTTGAATCCCGTTCAGAAGTATTTTACTATAAATTGAGATTCGAACTGTCATTGACCATGTTTTGCTTATTCCATAAATTTCTTGTATGAAACCCTAACACTTTGTATCCAATCCATCCTGTGACATTCTCGACGATTTCTTTCAAAGATTTTGACATTACCTTTTAGTGTTTCAACTTCTTCTCCAGTGTTCTTCCGACTACTTTTACAAAAGTAAGTGCACCATTCTTCTTTTAGCCCTTCTTACCACCTTTATCTTTGTTATGCTTGCTTGTGTTGGTAGATTTAGGCTTGGTAGTTGCATTAGGGCTAGGAAACTTATTTGGTTGGCCGAAAGATGTCGCTGGGTAGTTTGTATAAGAACACTATGGGTGGCGAGGACTGAAGGCAAGTGCGGTGTAAGTCTAGGGTTTCTACCTCTAGGATTTCTTCTAACATTTATCCTTCATGTCTTAGATGTCTAGGAATAAGCCGAAAATAGTATAAGAGAGGGCTAATTCTGATGAAGTTGAGGTCTAGGTGAGCTCTCGATAGATGAGCTTATTAATGTATACTACCTAAAGAGCCTAAAGAAAGGCAGCAATCTCACCGACTACCTGTCCAAGAGATGAAAGGACATTAACGAAATAGTTGGAATACCGAATAAAGTCAACAAGTAGGACTCCAACTATTTCATCTTTAAATACGAAGTATATGGTTCCTTCCAAGAAGCCAATAGGGTTTGCTTTTCATTTCCCCTATTAGTGCTTAATATTGCCTGAGTTGTTTGTTTGATGAGCCGTTTTTTCTTTTGTAGTTAATTAAGATCAGTCCTTTATGCCCTATCATCTCATGAGCACATATTTGACTTCAGCTCGCTCCCTAAGCATCTTCGTTAGACAACCAGGATTTAAACTAAGAACCTACAAAAGTATAAATTCTTCGCACCTTCTACCAGTAAGGACTGCTCACATTTTTGTTTTCAGCTGGCTGTAGGCTTCTCTTTTTCCCTTTTCTAACTAGAGGTCACTTGCAACTTTGTAGGGATGTCTGAATTCCCTACCAGGCTGAGGAGGGCTCCCAAGGAGACATTGTTAGGCATAGTGGCTAAGAATCTCACGCCTCCAGTGGCTAAGAAGATTGTTGTCATTGTAACAGTTCTGGGAGTGTTGCAGCCATTCCTTCTCACAACCACCCCAACAGCACACAGTGGTGAAAAGGCCCTTAGAGACATGGGGGAGTCTTCTTTGATCTCCTCAAAGAAGCAAAAATAGTAGGATCTTTCTGTTGGGAGAGAGGTCACCCCCAATACTAAAAAGGTTGTCTCAAAGAGGTACACCCCTGTAACGCCCCACTTGAGGTACGTTGCTAATGTTTCTTTTTTTGCTCTTATTTGAGCCGGTTTATTGGTATTTTTGTTTGGTTGGCCTTTGATTGAGTGGTATGTTGAATACTTGCCTTGAAATTGGTTGAAAATAGAAGGAGTTTAGTGTTCTAGGCTTCGCCGGGGCGAAGAAGTATCTTCGCCGCAGCGAAGAGGTGTTGAAACCCACAGGGAAGCTGCTGGACAGCTCTGCCGCGACGACAGAAGCTTCTTCGCCGCGGCGACGTGCCGACCAAAATATTTGTTAAGTTTTAGATATTTTCTTCTCTAAGGGCAATTTGACCATTCTACCCCTAATTAGTAGGAAAAGTGGGGAGTAAAATGTAAGGAATTTTCATGGAGAATATGTTTATATTGGTTTGTGTTTGTAATGAATCAAATGATTTAGATGGAATTCCCAAGGAAGAGTAAGGGCAAAATGGGAATGCTTGTGCATAAATTGTATTAAAAGGAATTAAGTCATTGCAAACCCTTCATTCTGCTTCTCCACCGCCATTCTCTTTTCTTACTTCCTCTCAAATTCTCTTTCTTTTGTTCAAGGATTTTTAGTGGGCTTTTGGAGTGATTTAGGGTAGAAAATCAATCTAAGGCATCCTAAGGTAAGGATTCTTGCTTTGGATGTGAAGTTTTGTGAGATTTTGTGTATATTTGAATATTGAGGTCTTTTGGTTGAATTGTTTAATTGTTTAAGGGTAGAGAAAAGTCAAGCAAACCAAGAGAAAGGAAGTGCTAGTGAGATCTCTCCATCACAAGGTAAGTAAATCCCAACCCAAGTAGAGATTTGAGAACTTTCTTGAATAGAGAGTTAATAGCAATTATGTATGTATGTATATACATGTGATATGCTATGTTATTAAGATTTAAATGGAGATAATTATTGCTTTGTGGTTGTTCATACACTTCAATTTTGAGAAGTGAGATGTGGGTTGGGGATGTAGTTTGAGATGGAATTGAAGGATATTGAGAAATCCTTTTTGGAAGTGTTATTCTATGGCAGGATTTATGGCTATGTGAGGGAGTTTTCTCCCATTTTGGATGGTTAGAGAAAGACATAGAATTATTGTTATAGTAGAGTCTTGTTATGCACTTGAGTTGTTTGATGAAATGCCTAATAGAGGTTTGAGTATGAGTAGTGAACCTTAATTCTTGCAACATTGCATGTTGGCATTTCATAAGTGCATTAGTGGAGATGAACCATCCATATGCATTAATTGTGCATTGAGAAGTGACTTAAGAAAGAGTAGAAAACTTTGTGTATGCACTTGCTCTATGAGTAGAGAACTTTGTGAATGCAACTACTCTAAGGGTAGAGAGAATGAGAAGTGCTAGAGTAGAGTGAATGAGAAGAGCATTAGAAACGGGTTGATGCTTTGTGATCGTCACCCGGTAGTTATTAGAAACGGGTTGATGCTTTGTGATCATCACCCGATAGTTATTAAAAACGGGTTGATGTTTTGTGATCGTCACCCGAAAGTCATGAGAAACGGGTAGGTGCTTTGTGATCTCCACCCGATAGTTATGAAACCGGGTAGGTGCTTTGTGATCCCCACTCAGTAGTCACTAAGAGCGGGTTGGTGCTGTGTGAACTCCACCCGACAGTCATGAAGAGTGAGATGGTGCTGTGTGAATGCCATCCGGCCATACCTCCGGTAAGATGAGGCCATGATGTTTAGTAGAAAATAATAGAAAGAAAGAGTGAGGAAAGAATTAAGAGAAATAAATACGGGGATAGACAAATAGAGGGTTTACTTACTGAGCATTATTTTGTGCTCACCCCGTTATTTTCCTTTGTGGATGCAGGATCTAGGTGATGATGCAGTCGGAGGGGCGTCGGCAAGCGAGGAGCAATAGCTACACTGTTTCCCCTGTTTTTGTCTTTTTAAGTGGCATTTTGTAAATAATGCTCTTTGTGTATAAAAGACTTATTACATATAATAAAAAGAAAAGTTTTGGGCCTATTTTCTATTATTATTTTGCAAGCATTTTACTAGTTACAGCAGTTGTTACAACCCCACCCCCCACCCCCTAAGCCGAGGGGTTACGATGAGGCCCTCTAGGACAAAATCTTGGAGCTCTCTAATATAGTTTCTATTTAGGAAGCAATGTTGAATGAGTTCATCTCGGACAAAGAATGGGACAAACTCAAGTCTCTGCCTCAGGTGAATTTGCTACAACAAGTCACTAACTTACATGCTCGAGTAAGTATCTTTTCTCTATCCCTTTGCTTGCCATAGCATGAGTTTCGAAGAATTTCCCTTCTCTAATGCAATGCTTTGCTGCTCTCTCCATGCTCTACCACAATGGATGTCCAGCGCTTTTAAACGTAGAAAAAAATGAAGAGCGGATTGCCCAACTTGAGAAAGAACTCGACAGGGCAAGGAAGAACTTCGTCAATCTTGAGGGCAAAGTTTAACAAGGAAACCAAGTCGTAGAAGGCTCCCTTGGCTAAGAAGGATGAGTCATTCTCTAGTATTACCAAGAAGTAAAGGGAAGAGGAATGGCAAGGTAGAAATCTAACAAGTTGTAGAATAAGATTAATAAGGGGCTAATATTCAATCAGCAAAAAGCGGAAGAGTACGAGATAAAGCTGAAAATCTGTGAAGATGCGTTGGTGAGCACGGTAACCTCTCTTGACTAAGCTTGGGTAGTGGACAAGAATGAAAAGAAAAAGCTTGAGTTGTAGAAGGTTAAGCTGGAGGCAAAGCTTGAGACGGCTGCCTATGATGTCGAGCTCGAGACTTTTAAGAGGAAATTGAAGGCTGTAAAGGCCTTGTGGACTCAGTACCCCAATCTCGGTTACTCCTTCCTTCCCAAGGACTACTTGGAGGAAATAGAGGGTGGAAGAGAAAAACTTATGCTAGCTCCATCACTACAACCTTAATCCCTCTCAAAACTGTAAACGAGCCGAGTTGAGTCGAGTTTCACCCTAAACAAGCTTGATTCGATATACCATTAGTCGAGTTTGGGTTGAGTCATGAGTCGGTCGAGTCAGAACATTTTAGCTCATGACTCAACTCGTTTATAGTCGAGTAAGCTCGTGGCTCGTTTTACTTGACTTGTGTGAGCTCGACTGACTCAACTCGAGTAAGATCGATTAAGATTGGAAATGGCCTTTTTTTTTTAAACCTGCAGTTCTTTTTTACACAAATCAGATCCAATTCCTTGTAAATTTGCATCCAAATCAACAAAAATAATGTATTACACAATCCAAAACAAACATAAGGAGTCATCAAAATACACATCACACAACTCAAACTTCTTGAAGCTGAATCTCCAATGATTCCTTCTGTATCTGGAATTTAAAATGGAAAAACCGTTACTATTAATGTTCAAATGAAATAAGAGTAATTGTAGAATAAATACATAAATCTATTATAATAAATGTACCGTGATTCCTTTTTTCACTCCTTTTAAAATGTGACACCAATCGGTTCCACATAATAGCATTTTCACTATTTCGGGAGACAACGAAGATTGATAATTGTCAATAACTCTACTACTGACATTGAAGGTAGCCTTTAAAGCCACCGTAGTGATAGGAATGGCTAGTATATCATAAGCCATCCTAGATAAGATAGGGTATTTCAAAGCATTCACCTTCCACCAATCCAAAACATCGAAATCTTCATAATCACTCTGAAACATATAACATGCCTCGCTTAGATAAATATCTAACTTAGATTTATTTGGCTCAATAGTTTCAACCTCATCTAGAAAATCATCAAATTCGCATTCCAAGGCTTCTTCTCCCGTAGACCCCTCAAGAATTACTCCAAGTCCAACCCTTTCACTTGTACCTCTACGGGCTACACTAGATGAGTGACTATCAATAACATATTCCCCATATACCTTATACAAGGCATCACAAACAATTGTAGCATTTGCCAATATGTCAAATTTAGAATACATCTTAGTGAAAGAATACTCAATCACCCTCATTTTGTACCTAGGGTCCAATATAGCTGTCACAGCCATCAACAAATTATATTTCCCCCAGTACTTATCAAACTTCTTTTTCATTTTTCTTACCATGTGTGTAAGGAAATCATCTTAACTTTCACTATTTTTATCCAACAAGATTTTGATTATACATACTTGCTTCAGAAATACATTTGATGTTGGATAATTACTCCCTGAGATGATATTGGTCATTGTACTAAAAACATTTAGAATCTCACAAACTTTCTCTACTTTCACCGAATCTTCATTATCTAAAGAATGTTTGTAACCCTCATCCTTTCTTTGAATCTTGGAAACACTTCTTTAAACTTAATTGCAGTTGCCAACATGTCATACGTTGAATTCCACCTTGTTTTACAATCAAGGATAAGTTTTCGACATGGCAATTACAATTGTTGCACAATCTCTGCAAAACCCTTCAACCTACCCTTCAAACCATTGATGTATATCACACTCTTATGGATCTTCTCGATGATATGCCTAATTTTCCAAAGCCCATCTTGCACCAAAAAGTTTAAGATGTGTGCACAATATCTAACATGAAACATTTTACCCTCACAACTTAGCCGCCTTGTCACTGTAAAATTTTCCTTCAACACCCTAATTGCAACATCTTTACTAGTAGCATTGTCCACTGATATCATTTGGACCTTGTCTTAAATCTCCTATTCCATCAAGCATCTGTAAATTACATCAGCAATTTACACACCACGTTTTGAAAGAGGTAAATGAGCAAAGTTAAGAACATGTTTGTTCAACCTCCAATTATCATCTATCTAGTGCCCTGTCAAAACCATATACTCCATTTTTTGGTTGTCAGCATTCCACAAATCTGTAGTCAAACTAATCCTCCTTACACTTTTTAGCAATGTCTTCAACTTTTGTTTCTCCATTTCATATACCTTCGTACAATCATTTTTACATGTATTGCACAAAACCCTAGACCATTCTGGAATCCCATATTTCAGTAAGTTGTTCAAACCACCTTCCTCCTCCATAATGGTAAATGGATGCTCATGCATAAGCACCCATTGTGCAACTGATTCCCTCATTACCATCATGTCAAACTTGTCGGTAAGAGCAGGAAGGACAAATGCTCCAACACTAGAATCAGCATGGGGAAAATCAATATGTTGTTGCCTAATGGAAGTTGCTCGCTTCACACACCTTTTTAAATGTCTTGTAAACTATGCAGTGCTTCTGGATGCATTAATTTGAAGCTTGTATTTACAATGGATACAATCTGCCTTCTTCACACCGTTAGGAAGGACCACTTCTTTAAATTCAATCCATATGGTAGATGTCTTAGCTCTTTTGCTCCTTTGAAAGAGATCATCATTTGCATCTTCATTCGGTGGGCCACTAACACTTGGTTGTGTATTCGTTGTTTCATCAACCGAGTTATAGGGAGTTAAATCATCCAATGTTAGCTAGCTAGTGGATATCGAGACCATACCAATAAAAAGCAAATAAAACTTGTAAGTGGTCCTGCACAACACAAACAGCTGAAATGAAATGATTTTTTTTTTTTTTTTTTTTTAAATTTTGAGTTACATTGTGAAGGCATATCTTGTGCTTTCCAAAGTTGGAGTTCATTTAATAACACAAACAAGTCAAACCACTAAGCTATGCTACCCTGAGTAATTGACAATTCAACAGTTCAGTTAACTTAGTTTCCACTCAGCAATTATCAATTGGGGTATCAAGTTATTGCTTTGACTTGATGTGGAACTTATCGGTTTAATCATCAACAGGTCAAAAAATGAACTGATTATATATAAATAATAAAATCCAATATTAGTGCAACGATGATTAATGGGACGGTGACTTTCATTGTAGCTCTTAATTGGATGGGGAGCATTTCCATTCTGTTCAAAATATTTATTTAATCAATACTTATAAAAATAAAAAATAAAAATAAAATAAAATAAAAAAAAAACAATTTGATATTTTTAAGATATGGGAGACTTGACAAATAAAAATAAGTCACTAAAAAAGAAGATCAAAATCAAATGAATTTGACAACTAATATAAAGTTAACTAGAAAGACAATCCTGTAAAGAGCATAGAGAGAGTTGTTGATTAATAATGAAAATGGAAAAAAGAAAAAAAACTCAACTGGAAATATCAAATAAGTTACCGAACACATTGTTTCACACTAATCTCTATCTCAATCTTGTTTTAGTTCTCATTCACAATCAAAAACTCCATTTGTTTAAACTGAACAGTACATAGAAAGAGAAAAAAACAAATAAATACACAATAAACAACGAAAAGTAAAAAAGAAAAAACATACCGGTTACTGAGAACGCAAATCGCAAACACAGTATAGATATAGAAACAGAAACCCAACAACAAAAACGAGAAAGGCTGAAACAGAATAAAAAAAAAACCTAGATACGGAAACAAAAACCCAAACAAAAACAAAAAAATTCACCCACTCTTCAACAAACCGAAATAGAAACCCAACAAGAAACAACTAAAGCCAGCAACTTTTTATAGCTCTTAAATTATGATGATGTTCGTCTCTCAAGTAGCCTCGCTTGGAGTTAGGGCGTGAAGCTCTCCTCGAGATATCGTAGAGTTTAGATCGAGCGCCTTTCTCAAGACTTAACCACTGACTTAGGTTTGGAGCTTTCTCGAGGGACTACAATCAAGTTATGGCTCACTAAGAGCTTGTCTTGTGTCGCCTATTGTCGAGTTATGAGGTTGCCCTTGGAGCTCGAGTTGTAGCAATGTTATTATCTCAAGGAACAAGCCTTGAGTTATAATCAAATCGCCTTCTCGAGCTATTAGACTTTGAGTTGTAGTGGTATCTTTTTCTCAGTTGTGGTGTAGTCATTTTCTTGGAATTCAATCTTCGTGTTGTAGCGTGATTCCTTTTCTCAAATTGTCTGTTAGGAAACGATCAAGTTATGACAACGGAAACAAAAACAAAAACATCATAGATCGTTCCTTTGAACCAAGATCAGGACACAAATTTACAGTTTATACAACATATTAAATTTGCAGAAAAATCAGCTCAAGGTTAAGAAACCATACCCACGTTTGGAGGCTCCTCTAACTTGTCTCGGAATGGGTTTCACTACCGACCCAAGAATAGGATCGAACCAGCAGTAGTCCATACGAAGATAATCCCCAACGAACTAAAAAATGATTTACTAGATCCTCTTTAGCCTTAAGAACCAAGAACAAAAATCAAATGAAACTTTGATTCAATCAAAGATGAAGTGGCATGGGAGAGAGGAAAAAGGGGGCTGGAATTTCTCTTGAAATGATTGAATTAATTAATTAATATTTCTCACAAAGTGCTGCACTTATATAGTGCACACTTTGCCCTATTCCATCATGGAATAGGCTTGGGTACCAACCCAAACAGCCCCTATATCCAAACAGCCCCAATTAGATATTTTATCATTATTGTTATTTCAATTAAACTCAATTAATATATATTTCATATATTAACATTTAACAATAACAATAATTCATTTAAATATATGTGAACACATATTTAAATATAATTTCACTTATTTAATTTTATTAACAAATTAAATAAATGCTACGACCTCGACAAATTTAATTGCACTGTGGAATTACCAAAATACCTTTTTCGCCTAAAATGACGAAAACGCCCTTCTTTTAAACAGGTTCTTAAATTATCTTCTATGAGTGTGACCCGTAGGCTCCTTATCATACCGATAGTGTGTAGTATCGCGATTAACACCAATTAATCGTCTCACTACACACAGACCAAGATTGGTCCTAGCAAGGCATCATGGCCACTCGATAGATTCGGATTCAGCAAAGCAACTACCTGTCAACGATATGGTTACCGTACAATCCAATCCTTTCATCATACGTTATCTCAATGAGACCGAGGCATAGAAATAGTGTCAACCTCAGTTACTCTCGATATTATGTATTCAATTACTAGACCAATGACCTGAATTACAAACTGGATCAAGCAACAACTCAATCCCACTGTGGCCACAGTTTTAGTGTCATTGGCTTTTTCTTGAATTGCGCCATGAGATAACTTCACCCGTACGTGGAAGTGATGAATCCTCTGTCAATCCACTGTAGTCTTGATACACTCCTTGATGCAGCCAATCACTACCGTATTAACAACTCTAAATAGAACTGCGTTAGGCTAGCGTCAAACTACACCAATCGATGCACAAGGCGCTCTAGTGATCTCAAGTCTAAGGATCACATGCACCACCATTCATTAGAGGATTTGTCCCATAGACACTAGGGTTACCATCAATACGGAATCCGCTGGTGGGTCAGTCTCGTGAACTTGCCTACAGCAAGCACCCATGTGTTTCACCAGGTTGTCACCAAACAACCTTGACAAGTGAGATCAGTCACTGCCTTTCGTCAGGGTTGTTCAACACTATGATAGCCTTATCGTATTATTTGTGCCCTTACTTCAGAATAATACTAGGGCTACCGACATTTCTAGAATGGCCACCTTATGTGCTCATAGGGTTCTCACTATCAAGATTTGAAACACTTGATACCCTCGTCATAGTTCTACCATTCTAAGGACATATATCAATACATACAATGATGATTTATGCGATATAGAATAAAATGTCTTTTATTAATCAATGAACAACATTACAAAGAATCAATTCTACAATAATTGATTGGCTCTAGGGCATCTACTCTAATAGCGCCATTGCTGAGTTATGGAACCTTAGGCTAGGATAACACTAAATTTATAGACATTCTAAAGCAAGTTAAAGACAATAGATCATAAAATGAAAAACTGGACTTTAATATATAAATTATAAGCTTCACTAGAGTTGATACATCTTTGTTTTTTATTTTTATAAATAAACTTCACTATTAAAGTTAACAAATATATACTCGCTACTTCACTGATTCTGGATGAGCTTTGTTCTCTTTACCACTATGGTCTGAGGTCGTTTCTCCTTAGAGGCGATTTTGATCACTTAGTTGTAGCATTCTCTTGAGTCTTGCTATGAACCTTTTGACTACTCCAGCCCCACTCTACAAAGATTGTCCTGACAACGTTAATCTCATCATGGGACCTTTCTCGCTGCTCTCCTCGGCCATCCTGCTTTTTTCGAGCTCGTAATCTATCTTCATAGTCCTTCAAGTGACCCCTTATGATGAGGTCTTCCACTACATCCTTTAAAGCTTGGCAATCATTGGTCGTAGCCGATGACTCTATGATATATGTAGTACTTCTTGGAGTCACGTCTTTTATGTGTTCCCATCATCAACTCAGGCTTTAAGAGTAGCCTTGCATTTTCCAACACTACAAGGACATGATTAAGGGGTGTGACCTAGCAAGTATATTCGTTTTCTTTGGGGAGTAATGCCAAAGTTTTTCTGGGCTTTCTCCTATACTCTCCTTTGTGCTCTGTGTGTTACCTCTTCAGTGACTGGCACCTATCCTTGTCACCTTGGTTTTGGTTTTTCCTTCTTCTCTCTTTTCCTTTGTCTTAATCCCAAGCAAGGACTATGCTTGAATTCCTGGGGTTGCCATGCTTTAAGGTGGCCAGCAAGTCCTCCACTTGTAGATGTTCTCTGCCATTTTTGTAGAAGCAAGGTAGAGACACATTGTCCTTAGCTTGCAATTCTTTCTACAAGTTGGTCTAAAGACAAACTCTGGTGATGAGGAGCGTTCGAATTAACTCCTGTGGGGCATCGACAACCTTACTTTTCTCTCGAATGAATTTCTCCATGTAAGATCTTAACGTCTCGCCCTTCTGTTACCAAATGTTACTGAGGGAATTTAGTAGCATGGAAAATTGTTTGCTCGTTGGGAAGTTTTGGAGGAACAGCGTGGCAAATTGCTTCTAAGATTTTATTGAGCATGTTGGGAGACCTTTAAACCATCTTTTCGCTCCCTTGGTTAGTGTGGCGGCTAAACACTGACACTTGGTGAGATTTGAGACCTGATGAAGCTTTAGTAGGTTTTTGTATGCATCCAGGTGATCTTGTGGATCACCTCTCCTATCAAAGGTCGGCATGCTTGGCATCTTGAAGTTTGGGATGATATGATGATGAATGCACTGTAATAAATATAAAATATTAAAGAACAAATGAGACTTTTTAAAGTGGTTTGATTGCTTATAATGCAAAACCTATGTCTATTGTTATGTTATTGAATATGTGAAGTAAGCGATTTGCCGTTACAAGAGTTTCTACTAAGTTCTCTGTGACCTATTTTCACCGTCCCCCAAAATAGATTATAATGGGGTTTATACAGTGCCAGTCACATAGTTGAGTTGGAGATAAACTCGAATTTGATAAAACAGGAAAGAGTGTGATCTTCAGCTTTGGATCATGGAGCATGTATCGCAAGATATCCTTATACCAAAGAAAGATTTATCCACACCAGATTTCCTGCACAACATTGGGAAACATTTTCCTTTGAATAATACTACATCAACAACCATGATGTGGCAGCTCGCAATTAGTCAGTTCACAACGGGTCCTACTAATTAATTGTGAGCTGAGCAATTACAAGCTACCACGTCAGGGTTGTGAGAGAAAGTTTATAAGAAATGATTGTTAATGTAGTATTACTTTGTTCCTATTGCTACCTTAATAGTGATTTAACTGTTATTTCTTTCATTTATTATTGATAAAGTGGGCTTGGGTAGAACTCACTTCCAAAAGCTAGCTCAAGGGAGGAGGGAGCCCAATCACTTATATACACCATAACAACCCACTATTGGGGTGATGTGGGACAAATTCAACTTCTAACACCCTCCCTCACGCTCGGCGTGCAAGTCCGGGGTCCAAACCCATCATCGCCCCAACCAAAGAGGGGAGAGAAATAAATGTGGCTCTGATACCATGATAAAGTGGACTTGGGTAGAACTCACTCCCAAAAGCTAGCTCAAGGGAAGAGGTAACCCAATCACTTATATACACCATAACAACCCATTATTGGGGCGATGTGGGACAAATTCAACTTCTAACAATTATTAATAAACTTGTTAATTTATTTTCAAGAAAAAAATACATAATAGTATTTTTTTATTTTTTTTTAAGTTTCTGTTTCCGTTGTTAGATTCACTAAACACATTTTTTTTTTTTTTTACAAAAAAAAAAAGAAAGAAAAGAGAAAACATACTAACACATCAAAATTGAGTCATTGAATGCTTTTTCCTTCCCTTTTATTTTGATTGTTTAAATATTTGTCATTACATTGAAAATTTTAAATTTTATTAGTGTTGAAGTTTGCCTCTCTTCACTTGAAATCTTGACTTTAACATTGTACATAACAACGTAATATTGGAATGTGCACAATGGCTCACACGGTGAAGCAGATGCGACATCATTACTAGGGCCACTAGAGCATGACGCTGATGCCATGGCCACCATGGCACCAGTGGCGGACCCAGGATTTTTGTCAAGGGGACCTCTGCAGCTCCGCCATTGTTTGCAAACAACTAGTAAAAACTTTAAAAGATCACCAAACCTTGAGCAAAGAAAATAATATAATATTAAAACTTGAAAGAAAATAATGCAATAATACAATACTTTCCTACTTGAATAAATCTATGAGAAGCAAAATTTTGAGTAAATGTGTAAGGTAAACCTTGAGCACTTTGTTTTAATTTATTTTTTGGCTTCCAAAGATTATAATATAAATTTTCATGACTTCAATCAGACCTAGCCTAAGCTAAAGTCAATAAAAACTTAAATCAAGTCAATGTTGCATTGATTTTTAAAATGAATTAATAAAAAGAGGGAATTTTCTTGGTATAAACATAGATAGTAACTCAAATTTCTTTAATAATTTTGAGCAACTGAATGGTGACGTTTGAAATGTAGGAAAGTGGTGGGTGAAGAGTGAAGAACAACGTCCTTTAAAATATAGTTAAGGTTTTAATTTGAGAAAGCAGTAACATTCTTAGACACAAAACACAAAATAAACTCACAAGATCCATGTTTTTTTCCCTCAAATTAGAGAATAAAAAAGCTCCAAAAAACAAACATGATTCAACCCTAAAATAAACTAAATTGAAATGAACAATACACATACGTAAAACTAATAAAATAGAAAACAAAGCTAATTATGGCACCTTAAGTAGTGAAAGCTTCAACAATTTCAGTCCTCAAAAGTTTTAAAAGTGAATAGCATGAGAAAGAGAAAGAAAGAGAGAATGAGAGAGTAAAGAATTTTGGAGATAAAATCATAAAAAGCAGGTAGAGCCATGACAAGAGTTTTAAACTTTTAATATAATGTGGGTTTATAATATATATATTAATAACAAGTATTTTTATGGGCTTACATATATGTATAATAGTTCTAATTTTTAAAAAATTTGAGGATAGGCCTAAGTATATATATTAATAAAAAAAATTTTGTGGGCTTATATATTAATAATTTTTTTTTTTTTTAATTTGAGGGTAGGCCCAAAGGGGCTGGATCCGCCCCCTCATGGCACCACACCATTGACTGCAACACCCAAGCAACATTGATTTTGTTTGTTTGTTTTTTTTTTTTTTTTTCATTTGTTTTTAATTTTGATTTGATGATTTATTTGTTAATTCGTGGGAGTTCTCTGGATATGGTATACTATGCGGGATCAATGGAGATGTTATAAAAATACAGTGATGAAAATGGGGTGAAGAGTTTATGTACAAAATGAATGGAAAACAAAAAGTGACAAAGAAGATGAAAAATAAAAAAGAAGAAAGAAGAAAACTTAAATGAACTATAGATTACTTGTTTTTTGTTTGCAATCTAACATCAATTATTTGACAATAGATAAACAAATATTTTGTTTCTTATTTTGTCTTGAGAGACTTGCTAATTATGAAATTACGTTATTAACCTTAGTCGTAGTTAGTCATAATAGAGGTAAATGGCAGTTTAACTTTTTTTTTTTTATTTATTTATTTATTTATTTTTTTGTATTTAAAAATTTGGCCCTTTTTTCCTGTGTTACAGAAAAGGAGAAGGATTATCTGATTGGTTTTTCTATTCTTGGTTATCCTTAATTTTTAAACGTTTAATGAACGTTTACTAAAATATTCAATGGTCAAGATTTAATATTCACAGTTATTTATCTTGGAAAAGAGGAGAAAAATGGTGAAAAATCTTATCTTCACCATTTTCCTTAAAAATACTATCACATCTTTTACATTAGCCCATGCCCTTAAATACCAAGCCAATCTATCTATAGGTTTTTGGGGTGAATGTGTGGTCACAACTACTTACCTGATCAATAGCATGCCAACCCTGAGTGCTCAGTGGCAAGACAAGACTCCCTATGACATTCTGTTTGGGAAACCACCTAATATCAGCCACCTTCGTGTTTTTGGCTACCTTTGTTACTCTAGTGTTGTTGGTCCTCATAACAAGTTTGGCTCTCGGGCTACTCGATGTATCTTTATGGGTTATCCCATGCTCCAGAAGGGTTATTGTCTATACGATCCAATTGAAAACAAATTCTTTATTTCTCAAGACGTTATCCTTCATGAAGACAACTTTCCCTTTAAAGACATTGGTGAAGACTCAAGTTCACCCTCTCAACATTTGCCTCATTTTTTGGATGATGATTTATCAATCTATCCTCATTTCATCATACTCGCTGTCACTGACACCAGAACACAACCAACAGACTTTGGTCCTCCATCAATCACTATTAATCCTCATTCTGACACAATTTCAACGGAATCTTCTGCTTCTAGTGAACCCTTACCTGTATCTCCTACAAGGTCCCCTGATATGCCTCTAGAGCCGGTTCCCCAAAGACAATCCTCTCGTTCTACTCGACCACCTATATGGACAATAGATTATATTTGTTCAACCATTCTAGATTCTTCAAGTAGCCTTTATCCTACATCCAATTATAACATTTTTGACTTTTTTTCTCCTGCCCACAGGATTTGTATGAGTCAAATATCTACTGACATAGAACCTTCCAATTATTCTAAAGCTGTCCAACAATCTCATAGGCGTCAAGTTATATCTGATGAACTCAATGCACTTGCACAAAATCATACCTGGGATATAGTGCCTCATCCTACTCACCAAAAATTAATTGGATGCAAATGGGTGTACAAGATCAAATATTGTGTTGATGGTTCAATTGAACACTACAAAGCTCGTCTCGTTGCTAAGGGCTTCAAACATCATGAGGGGTTTGATCATTAGGATATCTTTTTCTCCTGTTGCCAAGCATGTCACGATTCGAGCTCTACTTTCTGTCACTTCTACGTGAGATTGGTCTTTACACTAGATGGATGTTCATAATGCCTTTTTACATGGAGATCTTCATGAGGATACTTACACGGATTTACCTCCAAGGATTCACAGACAGGGGGAGAATACAGTATGTCCTTTGTAAAAATCTTTACATGGCCTAAAACAAGCATCTCACCAATGGAATACAAAATTCATGGAGGCATTCATAGGCATAGGTTTTGTTTAGTCCAAGCATGATTATGGACTTTTCTCCTGGCATCATGGTAAATCCTTCATTGCTCTCATCATTTATGTTGATGATATCCTAATTACAAGAAATGATGAAGGGGTCATCGGGACTTGAAAAGAGCATCTCAACAGACATTTTCGTATCAAAGACTTGGGAGAGCCAAAATATTTTCTAGGAATTGAAATTGCAATATCTCCAACAAGAATATCTCTTAGTCAACGAAAATATGTTCTAGAACTCATATTAGATTTTGGATTTTCAGGATGCAAGCCAAGTGTCATTTCTATGGAACAAAACACCAAACTTACTTCTCTAGAGTATGATAAAAAGATGTCATAAATAGAGGTAGATCTACTTCTCGAAGATCTTTCACATTACTAGAGACTTGTGGGATGTCTGATCTATCTTACAATGATACAACCAGACATCAGCTATGCAATCCACATTCTCAGTCAGTTTATGCACAAACCAAAACAATCCCACATGGATGCAACACTAAAGGTTCTAAAGTACTTAAAAGGGTGTCCAGGGCTTGGAGTCCTCTCGCCGTAGGATAAGGGTTTAGAACTTTCAGCTTATTGTGACTCAGACTGGGGAAAGTGTCCTATGACTAGAAAATCGCTCACTGGTTTTTGCATTAAACTTGGAGGATTGCTTATTTCTTGGAAGACAAAGAAATAGTCGATAGTCTCTCTTTCTTTAATAGAGGCAAAATTTAGAGTCATGGCAAAGACAGCGTGTAAAATCACCAGATACTTGGGCTATTTAGAGACTTAAAGGTACAAGTTAATAAACCAGTCAACTTATACTGTGATAATAAAGTTGCAAACGATAATGTAGCAAACCTAGTATTTTTGAGGGACCAAACACATAGAAATCGACTACCATTTCATCTGAGAGAAGATTTAGGAAGGCATAATAAAAACCATGCACATTTGAACTTCAGAACAACCTGCAGACATTTTCTCAAAACTGCTATGCAGCAAACAACATTCCCATTTGCTTCACATGCTTGGAGTTTATGACATTTACAAATCACAAGCTTGAGGGGGAGTGATGAAGACTAAAACAGAATGTTGATATGGTATTAATGTCAAATATCATGATGAAGACTAATATAGAATGTTGATGTTTGGTATTAATATCAAATATTCCATTTCCCTATTTCTAGAGATTACAAGTTTATTTTTTGATTGTATTACTATTTTTTGTATCACATATTTTGTATAAATACTAACAATGTATAGAAAAGAAAATACAACTCAGTATAGTTCAATACAATTAATTGAATTCGTCTCAGATATCTCTTGGGCATACTCCGACCCTTTCAGTTGTCTCTCTTGCCCTCTCAAAGATATCCCTCGGTCATACTCTGACTCTCTTTAATTGCCTCTCTTGCCCTCTTAATTATGACACTAAGTACTAAAAATACAATTCAATAGGGGTTATGTTTTTTTCCATGGTATTTATTATATTTTATTATAACAAGTTACAAGTATTTCTCTTAGCAATTAATAAACATAAACTACTAAAAGTTATTGGTATAGATGACTTATTCTTATTTCTCCTTTAAGTTTTTCGATTTATTATTATTATTTCAAGTCTTGATTAAAAAAATAATCAGAAGCTTTTACACCAAATCAAAAAACATATTGGAGGGCAATATCTATATATATATATATTAATATAATATATATATATATATCTATATATATATAATATATATATATATATAGATTATTAAAATCCTATATAGTCATAATGGTAGGACCAATTAATTTTATTACTATGAGGAGGTTATAACTTAATAGAGGTATAGTTACAAAAATTATTGTTTTGATTTCTTATTTTATGATCCATGTTTTAGTAGTACAGTATTAGGATTTCAATTCAGCACTTCAATTGCATGCTTTTGAAACGGATAGAAGATCGTGTCTTAGAATGAGCAAAGATAAGTGTCATTGATGGAACTGTAAATGCAGTTGATGCATGATCAATTGATGTGAAGCCACGGACAATTGCCAATGGTTTTAAGCACTGCAAAATTAGGACCCCCGATATCGATGAATTGCAAGTTACAAATGAAGTGAATGAGGAGAATAAAAGAGTCATTGCAGAATTAAGTGATCAAATTTGACAACTTCACTACACTAATCGAATGGATATTAATATCTTCCTCGATCATCCAAATAAGCAACAAGTCATGTATGTTTTAACAGAAAAAGGAAATCATTGTTGCAATTACACAATAAGAGAAAAGAAATAATACTGAGGATGATAGTACGAAAATGCAAAAAGTTTCATGCCATAAAGCTCTAAACATGCTTGAGAAGCTAAAAATATTTTGGCTTCAACAAAAAGGTATCCATGCTAGCGAGTTATTGCGTACTCGCAAAATAAAAGAGGTGGTAATAATTCTAAAGCATAAATCATTATACCAAATAACTTTAGATAAGTATTTTTTTTTTTATCTTAAACCTTTAATGTAACATAACATATATTTTTTTATAATATACAAATAATTATTACTATGTGGAAACAACTTTTCTTAAGGTGGGAATTAGAAAAATTATAATTTATTACAATGTGGAGTTTATTCTTGTTTATAATATCCCAATTTGGAAATTTTTTATGATTATATAGAGTTTATTCCTATATAGAGTATCACTATAGAGAGGTTTTACTCTCTCTCTCTCTCTATCCCCCTATATATATATACTCCCTTCCAGTGTGTTATTTGAAGTAAGAAAATCAAAAACTAGAAGCTTTCATATAAAACTAAAAAAAGAAAAGAAAGCATTGGAAAAAAAATATAATAAACTCTTATCTTTGAATTAACTGTGTTATAGATGAAAGAGGTAAGAGAGGCAAGGATGTAGGGTTTCTAAAACTTAGGAACTCTCCAGATGTCATTAAATTATAATAATTTATGTGAGAGAAATACACATAAATAGTAAATCTTGGCCATTGAAAATTTTAATTAGCACATGGCACATAATGTTTAAAAGCCAAGGATAACCAAGAATTTAAAAAACCAAGGACATGGTCCAAATCGACAACAAAGAGAGCATAATACTACTTGTCCCAAATTTTTACCTTAAATTTCATATCTCAAATCATCACCTAAGATATGAATTTGAAATAAATTTTGAGAAGACTGATATTATTGTTCAAGATAATAATCAAAATCTAAGAATTTTCAATATTTAAAAATTATTAAAATTGATGAAATCAGCGGTTGTTTCTAGATTTTACTTCATAACTCCACAACTAATCCTACTAAGCGACTAAAAATTTTCTTTTCTCTAAATTTTCCATCCAACTAATGTTCAGACCTTTCTCATTTTGTTTCCACTCTTGCATAAATATATTACGTTTTGGGATAAAAGCGTTCTCAAAGTCAGGGATGAAAATACGTTACACATAGTAACCAACAACCATTCACGTGTGAACTAACCCATTTCTTCAATTTTTAGGTATACCCATGCGCGCTACTGTTCAATAAAGAGACAATTAATCATTCGTTCCCGCGCACGACCGCTTAACCAATATATATTAAACATTTAAATTTTATTAAAAATAAGGAAATCAACAATTTGTGTCGAAATAATAAATACTCAATTATTTATTTTGCCACATATCCAATTTCCGAAATGTTCAAATCACTTTTCCCATTGGTGCTGAACATTATAAAGCGATAACTATAAAATTGCGTAAGCTAAACGGTTTTGAGAACGTAAGGAAGAAGTTAACCCCCTCACAACTTGAATTGGTTAGTGTTTTGGCAAAGTTTACACGTTGGAGAAATGTATTGTTTTCAAGATAATTTTCCATTTTAAAAGTTGACGTACGGAAGTTGAAGTTGAGCGGGTTGTTAATCAGAAGTGCTTCCGTGTGGTTGGCAAGTTTGTAAAAAATTTTGTCTCATCAGCTCAGTGTTACAACAGGGTTAAAATTTGGAAGCTTGCTGAAGTCCCAATTTTATTAAAAAAAAAAAAAAATAGAATTAGAGGCAAAGCACTATGTTGTGCGGGATAAAAAACCAACTCGAGCCTGGAGAAAACACAGGGATTCCAGTTCGGGTACCGCACAAAACAGGTCGAAGAAAACATACCTCTCAAGACAAGTGTCAGCTCACGACGAACCAACCAAATGTCAACAAGTTTCGATGATTGCTACAACGCCTAGTAAGTCTACTTAGCTACATGATCACCACGTGCAATACATGTAGCAGCTTCTCCTAACCTAACGACTACTCACCGACAAACTCAAGTTAATTACAACTATGACTGTGATTAAGCGTAATAATGTCCTTACTCCCTCGATCGCTCAAAATCTATTAGACCAGACAACAATAATTCTGTTGATGTAACCCCCCCACTAACGACTACCATCACAACTCCTATAAATACCCAGTTGAAACCCTGAAAAAAAAAATATATATATATATATAGAAGAGAGAGAAAGCATTTTGCCATTATTTTTAATTCTTTGTAATCACTCATCTCAAGAATACAACTAGTGGACATAGGCTTTATTTTTTGCTCAACTGAACCACTAACAAAGCTCGCCTCTTCATTGTCATTGTTAGCTAACATCGCCATCGACTCCGACCTTGTCATGATAACTCGCGCTCACCTTTGTTGATTTTCGGAATCATGCACCCATCTTGCTTGGTTCCTTCCAAGATCAACCGAATACCTCTGGTTGTCGTGTGTTCACGTCTCGACATTCTAGTCAATAAGGAGTTTCGCATCAATATACTATAAAGAGGCTCGATTTGTAAAGTCGGAGATTTGAAATCGAACTTTTTGTCCTTGAAAATTTGTAGAGTGATTGAATAAGGTGGCATGAAGTTAGCACTTGTTAGAGTAGATGCCCTAGAGTCAATCAATTATTTTAGAATTGACTCTTTGTAATAATGTTCATTGATTAATAAAAGGCATTTTACACTATATCGCGTAAATTATCATTGTATGTATTGATATATGTCCTTAGAATAGTAGAATCGTGACGAGGGTATCAAGTGTTTCAAATCTTGATAGTGAGAACCCTATGAGCACATATGGTGGCCATTCAAGAAACGTCCGTAGCCCCAGTATTATTCTAAAGTAAGGGCACAGATAATACATTAAGGCTATCATAGTGTTGAACGACCTTGTCAAAAGGCAGTGATTGATCTCACTTGTCAAGGTTGTTTGGTGACAACCTGGTGCAACACATGGGTGCTTGCTATGGGCAAGTTCACTGGACTGACCCACCAGAGGATTCCATATGGATGGTAACCCCAATGTCTATAAAACAAATCCTCTAACGAATGGTGGTGCATGTGATCCTTAGACTTGAGATCACTGGAGCACCTTGTGCACCGATTGGTGTAGTTTGACACTAGCCTAACACAGTTCTATTCAGAGCTGTCAATACAGCGGTGATTGGCTACATCAAGGAGTGTATCAAGACTATGGTGGATAGACAGAGGATTCATCACTCCCAGTTACGGGAGAAGTTATCTCAAGGTGCAATTCAGTAAATGGCAATGACACTAAAACTGTGGCCACAATGGGATTGAGTTGTTGCTCTATCCAATTTATAATACATGTCATTGGTCCAATAACTGAATACACAATATCGAGAATAACGGAAGGTTGACACTATTTCTATGCCTCGATCTCGTCGAGATAACGGATGATGAAATGATCATATTGTACGGTAACCATATCGTTGACAGGTAGTTGCTTTGTTGAATCTGAATCTATCGAGTGACCATGATGTCTTGCTAGGGGCCAATCTTGGTCTGTATGTAGTGAGACGATTAATTGGTGTTAATCGCGATACTACACACTATCAGTATGATAAGAAGCCTATGGGTCACACACATAGAAGATAATTTAAGAGCCTGCTTAGAAGAAGGATGTTTTCGTCTTTTTAGGCGAAATGGTATTTTGGTAATTTCATAGTGCAATTAAATTTGCTGAGGTCGTAGCCTTTATTTAATTTGATATTAAAATTAAATAAGTGAGATTATGTTTAAATATGTGTTCGCATATATTTAAATAAATTATCATTATTGTTAAATGTTAATATATATATTGTAAATATATATTAATTGAGATAATGATAAATTAGAATTAAAAAATATCTTAAAGGGAGTATTTGGGTTGGAGCCCAAGCCCATTCCATGATGGAATAGGGTAAAGTGCACACTTTGTGAAATAAATCAACACACTTATTCATTTGACACATTTAAAAAGAAAGAAAATTATCTAGCCCTAAAAACACTCTCCACGCCAGATTGCTTTTGCTTGGAATCAAATTACTTTGATTTTTCTTCTTGGTTCTTAAAGGCTAAAGAGGATCTAGCAAATCCCTCTTTAGTTCCTTGGGGTTATTTTCGTGTGGACTACACCGGTTCGATCCTACACTTGGGTCGGTAGCGAAATATGCTCAGAGACAAGTTGGAGGAGCCTCCAAACGTGCGTATGATTTCTTAAACTCTAAACTAAAATTTGCAGATTCTTATTTAATATATATATAAACTATAATTTTGTACCTAGATCTTGGTTTTAAGTAACGATCCATGTTGTAAATATTTTTATTTTTCCGCTGCGTTACTGGATCGTTTACTAACAGTGGTATCAGAGCCTTGGGTACCAGATTTTACAGTTTTATGAATGGTTGATTACATGTATTTGATTGATAACATGTTGCCTTGAAGAATCTACACAAAATCTTCCATGAAAGCATGTTTTAAGAAATCGATTAATGTAAATCTGTTGATGATCTACAACTTTGGAATATTTGGTTATGGATTTTTTTGTTGAAATCAGTAGTTTAGATTGATTGTAAAATCCATTTGGGGTGTCTTGGTTGCTGGTTGAACTGTTCTGTTGCTATAGATCAGTGTACGCTCGCCGCGGCAATATAAACCATCGTCGCGGCGTGCGTTATTGGCGTACATGCTGATTGCAAAAATCAACGTTTGCCGCGGTGATATAACCCATCGCCGCGGCAAGCGCACGTGGAGCGTGAGCATGACGTTGATCAGCACACGCTGTGGCGATATAACCTATCATCACAGCGAGCGCACTTCCGAGTGCGTAGGGGCCAGATTGTAAAGTTTCAAGACTTTTGGACCAAATATAGATCTACAGATTGTCAGGGGGTAATTAATAATTCACCAACCCAATTCAAAATTGATTATTTTTTAATGAATGTCATGTACTTGTTTGTATATTGCATGGTGCCCGATACATGAGCCTTAGACCTATGGTGAATGTTTTAAAAAAATTTGGGTATGTATGATTGTAAATTTATTAAATAGGGCTTGTGTGTCCTGCCTTTCTCCTCTTCTCAATGTACATTATCTTCTTATCTCATTCCCCTCGAATGTAAATCGAGGTTTATAAATTTGTTGATGTAAAATTAGTTTGAGATTAATTTTATTGTAAATTTAGAATGATATTTTTGTAATGTACTTGAAGACGGGTCAAGGAAGAGACGATCATACTTGAATACTCAAGATTTTATTACAGGACCCCTAGGTGACCTACCGATTCCTCTAGGCTCGAGGAAAGCGGTTTTTAGTTGGCCATGTATCGGCACATTTTTATATTTTGTTTAGAATGCATGCTAAGGTTGAATATTCAATAACATGCCAAACAATGTCATTCTAACAAAGATAATAATCTAGTGAGACATTAAATAACAAGCCCTCAATTAAAGGATATTAAGTCACGTAAGCCTTCCATCACCATGGTTTTAATCAAATCACTGTTCGTCGAAACCTTGCTCGTCAAAGCGAAGGGTACACTTCTACCAGTGGGAGGTTAAAATGCATTGGAGTTTTCCTCAATGGTGATGGGTCGACTTAAAATGACGATTTTGCTTGTTCGCCAAAGCGAAGGTTGATAAACTCGTCATAGGCATAATAGAGCAGTGCACATATTGTGTGTACGTGGTGGCATGTAGTGTCCACTCTACTGATACTGGGAATCACACTTGAGGACAATGGTTAGAGCCATTGGATTGTGTGATTGGCTTGTTGGCTTTTTCACTTTTAAGGTTGATAGTAGGAGCTATCAACTGGTGTGGATTATGTTTGTTGGCCAACCTAATCAACTCATTTTGGCTTGTTCGCCAAAGCGAAGGTTTAAAATGGGAAAGATAGGATCTCAGTCCACTAGGAAAGTCAACGGGCGTTCCCGAGTTCATAGTGAGGGCTATTGACTTGAGTAAAATAGTGGGAGCATCGTTGAATAAAAGATCATATTAAATAATAATAAACTTTTATAATGACTTTATCTTTTCTGCAATTGTAGATTCACCAAAATGAGCATTATGAACCTACGACCGATAATCGAGAAAGAAAATAGGTTTGATGGATCCAATTTCTCAGACTGGTATTGTAATCTTCAGATTATACTCAAGTCAGAAAAGAAATTGTATATCCTTGAAAAGCCATACTTGGCTAAGCCTGATCCTGATGCCACTCAAGAAGTAAAGGATACTTATCAAAAGTTCTTTGATGATGCTAATGGCGTTCAATGCTTGATGTTAGCATCGATGACACCAGTGCTGTAAAAGGAGCATGAGAATATGGACGCTGCTTCCATTATTCTACACCTCAAGTAGCTTTTTGAAAGAAATGCTCGACATGAGAGGTACAAGGTGTCGAAAGCACTATTTGGGAGTCGTCTGACTAAGGGAGCGCAAGTTGGTCCTCATGTGCTCAAGATGATCGAGCACATAAAAAGACTTGAGACTTTGGGATTTGAGTTGGATGCAGAATTACAAATGGATTTGATTCTGCAATCCTTGTCTGACTCTTATACACCGTTCATAATGAATTTCAATATGAACACGATGGTGAAAACCCTATCGAAACTTTTGAACATGCTGAGGACTGCGGAGCAGGACTTGAAGAAGACCAAACCTATTTTACTGGTTGCTACTAGTAAAGGAAAGGGTAATGGCAAAGGTAAGGCCAAGGCCAAACCCAAGCCCAAGCCCAAAGGACAGGTTGCTCTTGGGCCTGAGAGTGGCATAGGGAAGGGCAAAGTAGTCTGCTTCTTTTGTGGTAAGCCTGGCCACTGGAGGAAACACTGTAAGGCTTTCCTCGCAAGCAAGAAGAAGTCAGATGCTACAACTTTAGGTATGTTTATGATTGAGATTAACTTCTCTCCCTTAACATCTTGGGTCATTGACACAGGATGTGGTACTCACATTTGTACTAATGTGCAGGGACTAAAGTGCTCACCAAGGGAGAGGTGGACCTATGAGTTGGAAATGGAGCACATGTGGCTGCATTGGCTGTAGGGACTTACTATTTATGTTTGCCTACAGGCTTGTTGTTGGAACTACATAACTGTTATCACGTACCTTCTATTTCTAGAAATATTATTTTAGTATCCACTTTAGATAATATGGGGTATCATTTTGAGATATCTAATGGATTGATGTCCTTTAGTTTGAATGGTATTCTATTTGGAATTGCAAGGTTATATAATGGATTGTATGCTCTTGACTTAAACAATAATAATATTCTCAATGTTGAAACCAAGAAAGCTAAACATAGCAATCAAAACCAGACATACCTCTGGCACTGTAGATTGGATCATATAAATAAGACCCGCATTGCAAAACTTCAAAGGGATGGAGTTTTGGACCCTTTTGACTTTCAGTCATTTGAGGTATGCGAGTCATGCCTGTTAGGCAAGATGACCAAGTCTCCTTTCACAGAACAAGGTGAAAGGGCTACTGAGTTGTTAGGCATCATCCATAGTGATGTATGTGGTCCACTAACAATTGAAGCCAGATGTGGATATTCATACTTCATCACATTTACTGATGATTTCAATAGATATGGTTATGTTTATCTTATGAGACATAAATCTGAAGCCTTTGATAAATTCAAGGAATTCAAGAATGAAGTACATAATATGTTGGGTAAAAGTATTAAAGCTCTTCGGTCAAATCGAGGAGGTGAATACTTAAGCTCAGGGTTTTCTGAATACCTGAAGGAATGTGGGATAGTATCACAACTTACCCCTCCATATACACCCCAACACAATGGAGTGTCTGAAAGGAGGAATAAGACCTTACTTGATATGGTTAGGTCCATGATGAGTTTTAGTGATTTACCTGCATCGTTCTAGGGTTATGCCCTAGAAACTGCGACTCACGTTTTGAACCATGTGCCATCAAAGTCTGTAGATAAGACTCCATATGAGCTATGGAGTGGGCGAAAGCCCAGCTTGTCTTATCTAAGGATTTGGGGTTGCGAAACTTATGTTAAGAAATTGACTTCAAACAAGCTGGGCCCAAAATCTTGTAAATGTATATTTGTGGGGTATCCAAAGGAGACCAAAGGATACTATTTCTACCACCTAGAAGAGCGTAAAATTTTTGTTGCTCGTTCTAGTGTCTTCCTAGAAAATGATTTTTTTCTAAGAAGTACTAGTGGGAGAAAAGTAGAACTCGATGAAGTTCTAGAACCACAAAATATACTAACGAAAGACGGGATGACGTGCCACTGAAGGTGGTTGAATATCAATAGGAGGTTACTCCACAACTTGTAGATCAAAGTGAACCACCTTAGGTAGCACATGAGCTACGTAGATCTGGAAGAGTACGCCATGAGCTGGAGAGATACGGTTATCTCGTGACTCAACATGGTGACGTACTAGTCTACCAAGACGATGAACCTAGAACCTACAAAGACGCTATATCGGATCCAGGTTCCGTTAAATGGCTTGAAGCCATGAAATCTAAGATGGACTCCATATACCAGAACCAAGTATGGTCTCTAGTGGAACCACCTGAAGGGGTAAAACCCATAGGGTGTAAATGGGTCTTCAAGAAGAAGACTGGCATGGATGATAAGGTGCATACTTACAAGGCACGACTGGTTGCCAAAGGTTTCAAACAAATTCATGGAATTGACTATGAAGAAACCTTTTCGTCGGTTGCCATGATTAAATCCATCCGGATTATGCTTTCGATTGCTGCATATCATGACTATGAGATTTGGCAAATGGATGTCAAAAACAGCTTTCCTGAATGGAAACCTTGAAAATGATGTGTATATGACATAACCCGATGGTTTTGTTCTTGACGGGCAAGTTGATAGGGTATGCAAGTTGCAGAGATCCATATATGGACTCAAGCAAGCTTCAAGGAGCTGGAACATTTGTTATGATGAAGCCATAAAAGAATTCGGTTTTATCAAGAACGAAGATGAGTCTTGTGTTTACAAGAAAGTGAGTGGGAGCGCAGTGGCATTCCTAGTGTTGTATGTCGATGACATACTTCTGATCAGGAATGATATACCGAACTTGCAGTCGATAAAGACTTGGTTATCCAAGTGCTTCTCCATGAAGGACTTAGGGGAAGCAACTTACATCCTTGGAATAAAGATCTATCGTAATAGATCGCGTAGGTTGCTTGGCCTAAGTCAGAGTGCATATATTGACAAAGTACTAAAAAGATTCAATATGGAAGAATCCAAGAAGGGATTTCTTCTGATGTCACATGGTGTTTATCTCTCTAAGGAATTGTGTCTTAGAACACAAGATGAGAGAGATAGGATGAAGAGGATCCTATATGCATCAGCAATTGGATCCATTATGTATGTCATGCTATGTGCTTAGATTGATGTCTCATGTGCTTTAAGCACTTGTAGTAGATATCAATCAGATCCAGGTGAGCGTCACCAGATGGCTATCAAGAATATTCTTAAGTACTTGAAGAGGACTAAGGATATGTTCTTGGTTTATGGAGGGGAAGATGAGCTCACTGTAAGAGGATATAGTGATGCTAGTTTCCAAACGAACAAAAATGACTATCGATCGCAATCAGGATTTGTATTTTGTCTCAATGTGGGTGTAGTGAGCTAGACGAACTCCAAGCAAAGCATTGTAGCGGACTCTACAATGGAGGCTGAGTATATTGCATTGTCATATGCGGCCAAGGAGGCAGTCTGGATTAGGAAGTTCGTTATTGAACTTGGTGTGGTTCCTATGATTGTTGATCCTATAAACATCTATTGTGACAACAATGGAGCAATTGCTCAAGCCAGGGAACCACGGTCTCATCAGAAGTCCAGACACATACTCAGACGATTCCATCTCATCAGAGAGATATTTGAGAGGAAATATTTGTAGATTAGTAAAGTGCATACTGACGACAATCTCGCAGATCCACTGACAAAGCCTATATCGCAGCAGAAGCATGAAAGGCCCTTGAGATCATTTGGTATTAAATACATGAATGATTGGCTATAGTGCAAGTGGGAGATTGTTAGAGTAGATGCCCTAGAGCCAATCAATTATTGTAGAATTGACTCTTTGTAATAATGTTCATTGATCAATAAAAGACATTTTATACTATATCGCGTAAATCATCATTGTATGTATTGATATATGTCCTTAGAATGGTAGAACTGTGACGAGGGTATCAAGTGTTTCAAATCTTGATAGTGAGAACCCTATGAGCACATATGGTGGCCATTCTAGAAATGTTCGTAGCCCCGGTATTATTCTGAAGTAAGGGCACAGATAATACGGTAAGGCTATCATAGTATTGAACGACCCTGTCGAAAGGCAGTGACTGATCTCACTTGTCAAGGTTGTTTGGTGACAACCTGGTGCAACACATGGGTGCTTACTGTAGGCAAGTTCACTAGACTGGCCCACCAGAGGATTCCATATGGATGGTAACCCTAATGTCTATGAACAAATCCTCTAACGAATGGTGGTGTATGTGATTCTTAGACTTGAGATCACTGGAGCGCCTTGTGCACCGATTGATATAGTTTGACACTAGCCTAACACAACTCTATTTAGAGCTGTCAATACGGTGGTGATTGGCTATATCAAGGAGTGTATCAAGACTATGGTGGATAGACAGAGGATTCATCACTCCCCGGAACGGGAGAAGTTATCTCAATTCGCAATTTAGTAAATGGCAATGACACTAAAACTGTGGCCACAATGGGATTGAGTTGTTGCTCTATCGAGTTCATAATACATGTCATTGGTCCAATAACTGAATACACAATATCGAGAATAACGGAAGGTTGACACTATTTCTATGCCTCGGTCTCATCGAGATAACAGATGATGAAATGATCGTATTGTATGGTAACCATATCGTTGACAGGTAGCTGCTTCGCTGAATTCGAATCTATCGGGTGACCATGATGTCTTGCTAGGGGCCAATCTTGGTTTGTGTGTAGTGAGACGATTAATTGGTGTTAATCGTGATACTACACACTACCGGTATGATAAGGAGCCTATAGGTCACACACATAGAAGATAATTTAAGAACCAGCCTAGAAGAAGGGCGTTTTCGTCTTTTTAGGCGAAATGGTATTTTGGTAATTTCACAGTGCCATTAAATTTGCTGAGGCCGTAGCCTTTATTTAATTTGATATTAAAATTAAATAAGTGAGATTATGTTTAAATATATGTTCGTACTTATTTAAATAAATTATCATTATTGTTAAATGTTAATATATATATATACATTAGGGCTGTACAAAAAAATCCGATATCCGATCCTAATCCGCTCCGCTCCACTCCGAAAAATTCGGATATCCGAAAATTCGGATATCCGAAAATTTGGATCGGATACGGATCGAAATTTAGCAAAATCCGAATATTCGGATCGGATACCAGATCGGGATTATTAAAAAATCGGATATCCGTATCCGATCCGGATTTTGCTAAACTACGTCGTTTTCAGTTTTAAAAATTAAATTCACCCTAACAGGCTAACACTAACATAACAGTCTGTCTATACTCCAATGAAAAATAGTCTCGCTCTCTGTCTCAGTGTCTCTCTCGCTCGAACACGAACACGCAGTCACGCACAGTCGCACAGCCTCTCACAGAGTCACAGTTTCACTCTCTCGGACCAGATCTCATCTGTCGTCTCAGTCTCTCACTGTCTCTCTCGCTCAAAGCCTCAAACACGCACAGCCTTAAGCCTTTCACTCTCTCAGACCAGAATCACCAGATCTCATCTCAATCTCACTCTATCTCTCTCGCTCAACTCTCTGACTCTCTCGGTCTCTCTCGCTCGAATACGCACAGACAGACACACAGTCAGTCAGCCACTCTCTTGGTGTCTCACTCTCTCTCGCTCGAACACTCTCACATCTCACTCTCTCGGTGTAACAGAAGATGCCCAGAGGGTGAATGGCACTACCAAAGTTGGTGGGGCAGAGGATGCAGATGTGGGTTATACTCGTTTCAAAGCAATAATTATTGTTGTTATTTTTCACTGTTTGACATAATATCTTTCCTTTTGTGCAGTGATGAATTGGAGCACCTTAGTCTTTCTACGTGGGGTGGCAAGGGACAAGACTTGATGGTTAATCTAGCATTTACTTAAAAAGTCCCCTTGTTTTTGGCTTGCTGTCTTTTTGATGGAAATGCCACAGGAGCATTTCTGCTCTTTGGATTTCCTTTGTGCTACAGTGCTGCTTATGTTTGTAGTTCATTGAAACTGTTTGCATCTTAGATTATTATTATTATTGTTCACTTTGATGTTGTTCCTATGAAATGTGACACATTCTAACTTAGTTCATTGAACGCCCAATGAAGGATTGAATTATTTGATTTTAATAAGAAAATCTTAAAATTCGGATAAAATTCGGATATCCGATTATCCGATCCGAATAATCAGATATCCACATAATTCGGATCGGATTCGGATCAATATATAGCCTAATCCGAAAATTCGGATCGGATCAGAAAAAGCCCTATTCGGATCGGATATCCGGATTTGCACATCCCTAATATATATATATATATATATTGTAAATATATATTAATTGAATTTAATTGAGATAATGATAAATTAGAATTAAAAAATATCTTAAAGGGAGTGTTTGGAAACAAAGGGTGTTTGGGTGGGAGCCCAAGCCCATTCCATGATGGAATAGGGTATAGTGTGCACTATATAAGTGCACACTTTGTGAAATAAATCAACACACTTATTCATTTCACACATTTAAAAAGAAAGAAAACTATCCAGCCCCAAAAACACTCTCCACGCCAGATTGCTTTTGCTTGGAATCAAATTACTTTGATTTTTCTTCTTGGTTCTTAAAGGCTAAAGAGGATATAGCAAATCCCTCTTTAGTTCCTTGGGGTTATTTTAGTGTGGACTACACTGGTTCGATCCTACACTTGGGTCGGTAGCGAAATACGCTCAAAGACAAGTTGGAGGAGCCTCTAAACATGCGTATGATTTCTTAAACTCTAAACTAAAATCTGTAGATTCTTATTTAATATATATATAAACTGTAATTTTGTACCTAGATCTTGGTTCTAAGTAACAATCCATGTCGTAAATATTTTTGTTTTTCCGCTGCGTTACTGGATCGTTTACTAACAGCACTTCTATACTCTCTTAAGATTTTTACCTTAGTAGATATAGAATGAGGCTTATACATTTAGATCACATGATTATGGTGAACAATTTAGAGTTTTTTTAATTCATAGTTGTAAGGGTCAATGTTTTAAAACCCAGACCGAATCGGTCGGTTCAACCAATCTAACTGAGAATTGCCTCCCTCTCCGATCTAAGGACACTCAAAACTTGGTTTCATCTTTTTGAATCAAATTGACCCCAGTTGAGCTGGCCAAATACGATCGAACCGCTGTTCACCACGGCCTGGTGGCTAAATAGGGTCACAAATTAAAATCCCTAAAAACAAAGCAAAATCCTTATTCCAAATTTGAATTCATGCACCTTCAGTCTACATTCTTGCTCCGTGCAAGAAATTTTTGAGCGACCAACTCAGGTCGCTCCGCTCATGACTCTGTTGTCCGTCCGTCCATCGCTGGTCGCACTACACTCGACCTCTGCCCTTCCGATATTATTGTTAAGTTTGTGATTGTTTGTGAATGGTTTGTGATTGTTATGTTCATTTCTATTTGTATAATGAATAACATGAATTGTTTGTTGTGTCATGCTATTTTTGACTGCTTTTTAACCTTTTGTTTCCAGTAGTAAAGTTAGGGTTTTAAAGATCGATCTTGTCTTTCATTCTTGATTAAAAATTGAAAATCTCCACTTGGTTTTGTGTTAAGCCTTATGTTTTTGTTCATTTGCAGGAATATTCTTCTAAACTTGTGAGGCATCTTTAAGTGTTAGTTCAAGTGAAGTTTTTGGCATTAAAGAGAAAATTTCCTCTCTAAGGATCCGGAAGCTATTTTCATGAATTAATTATTCTTCAATTAGGATGCTTAATCAATATGTCTGTTTAGGAAAAATATTAATTAGCAATTTGAAAATATTAAAAGGAAATTTAAATTGTTTTACTTTTTCATCGTTTATATGCATAATATCTTCCATGGCTCAATTTTTTCGCTACATTGTGCAAAGGGACTGAGTGTTAAGCATTATACTATCTTCGATTTAATTGTATAGCTTTGTTCTGGTTTTACAAAGTGGGTATTGGTGCTTATTAAGCCACTCTTTGATTTACGGTGAAAAAATCTGAACTGCGGTTTTGTATCAGAAGTACAGTTGTTGTACTTTCTTAGATAGATAAAAAGAAAAGAGTGAGAGAAAGGAAAAAGGTAGATTAATTCTTTGAGTGTGCGTATATTGCCAAGATCAAGATTCAAGGAAGAGGTATCCACATACCAATCAATTCAAAATTACCAGCTGACCAACAGATCTTTGATGTGAAGCATCTAAAGGTATGATTTCCTATCTCACAATTAATGTTGGCAATTTCTTAATCGCCTAGTTTAATCAAATATAATTTTTTTCTATGAGATTTAAAAAATAGCATAAATTTTATTTTGTTGTGTATCGTTAGAATTTATATTATATGGGTTATGAGTATTTACCTAATTGCTGTGCTTCCTGTTTATTTTAACACAAAAGGCATAATAATAGAGGAACTTTTGTTATTACTATAACTATGGAATCATATACATTATTTAGTTATACTTGAGAGAGATTATATCATTAACCCATTAACATTGAAAAGCCTACTGTTCTAACAATAAAAATAACTTAGTTCCTTTATGGCTTACATGGATGAAAAATAGCAATAACATTATGAATTTAATGGTGAATGATAATAAATAATTGATTTGTTGTCGATGTATGAAGAGAGTATCAGAGAGAAAGGTTGTCTTTAAAGAGATGAATAAGAGTTGGTTTTATATGCAAGGGCAAATTTGTCCATGAAAATATGGAGATCTATTCACTGGAGTGCAAGACTTTTGAAATGGACTATTTTACAACTCGTAGAAATAAGACTATTTAATATAATTTTCATAATAAAGTACGCTTAATTTTAAATTTTGAAGAATTAAGCTTTTTTCTTTTTCTTTTTTATTTAAAAATTAAATGTAATATCCATTATTAATTTATATATAATTTTTTTACGAATAAAAAGTACTATAAAAAGGAAATATATATATTTGGTGGATACCACATATACTAACCATTGGATTCAGGGGCAGATCTAGCCCCTTTGAGAGTAGCTCAGGCCTACCTCAAGTTTTAAAAAAGAAAAATTATTAATATATACTCATAAAAATTGCTATTAATATATATACTCAGGCCATACTCTCGAATTTAAAAAAAAAATAGAATTATTATACATATATAGAGCCCACAAAAGCTTGTTATTATATATATATTCCAAGCCCTTATTATATTAAAAGTTTAAAACTCTCTCCACTCTTCTTCCGACTTCACTTACTTTTTATGATTTTATCTTCAAAATTATTTACTCTCTCATTCTCTCTTTCTCTTCTTCATGCTATTCGATCTTAAAACTTTTGAAGACTGAAATTGTTTAAGCTTTCACTACTCAAGGTGTCACAATTAGCTTTTTTCTGTTTATTTGCTTTTAATGTAGTGTATTGCTCATTTCAATTTAGTTTATTTAAGGTTGAATCATGCGCTTTTTTTTTTTTTTTTTTTTTTGAGTGTTTTATTCTAATTTGAGAGGAAAAAACATGGACCTTATGAGTTATTTTGTATTTTGTGTCTAAAGAATGAACTTGCTTCCCCAATTAAAACATTAACTATATGTTAAAGGACGTCATTCTTCACCATTTACCCACTACATTCTTACAATTCAAATGTCACGGTTCTGATACTCGAATAAATAAGAAATTTGAGTTATTATATATGTTTATATTAGAAAACTTCCCCCTTTTTTTTTTTACTAATCCATATAAGTCAACACAACGTGGACTTGATTAAGTTTTGATTGACTTTAACTTAGATTAGGTCTGGTGAAAGTCATGAAATTTTACATTATAATCTTTGGAAGCCAAAAATAAAACTAAAATTAAAAGAAGGTTTTGCTCAAGGTTTACTTAACACATTTACTCAAAAATTTGCTTCTCAGGGATTTATTCAAGTAAGAAAGTACTAAGTTATTGTCTTTTGGTTATTTTTTAAAGTTTTTACTAGTTGTTAAGCAAACAATGACGGAGCAGTGGAGGCATCCCCTCAACAAAAATCCTGAATCCGCCACTGATTGGATTCATCATATTGATTAAAAACAATATTTTACAACTTAGATCTACTGGTCTATATGCATGGTCCTCATAAATTTATATAGTTCATCTTGACTAGAAAATAAATATATAACACTTTAAAAAAACAAACAAAAAATATACTTTAGAGTGGTAAACACTAGTTTTGTAGGGTACAAAAGAGTCCCATCAATTATTAACCATTATACATGTGGTTTGATATATTTATTAATGAGTGAACAACATTTTCCCACCCAAGGTTTGGCAAAACGATAATTTTCCATCTGCCAAGTTTTAAAACGACACTTTCCCACACACTGTCCATCAACTTTAATTGAAGAATGACAGAATCATAGATTTAAAAAATAGTTAAGGGTAATTATGTCATTTTATCTTCTATATATAAACTTAGAAAAAACAAACCCTGATATAAACAATTTTTCCCCACCCCATTGCCCATAATTCTCCCCCCACCCCCACCAATTGCCCGAGTCGTAACCGATCTAGTGCGATTCGATCGAATCGCACCCAACCATGTGCAATTGAGGCTGACCCCCACCAATTGGTTGGAAACACAACCCCTCTATGTGATTAGGTCAAAATCGCACCCGCCAAATTCAAACCCAAATCTAGTGTTATATTGCTGTATTTGGAATAATGTTTTTTTTTGTGTATTGGCACACCTAGTCGAGTGCAATTTTGGTCAACTATTTTTTTTTTATTTTCTAATTTTTTTTTTTTATTTGGATGATGTTGTTGTATGTTAGTTTGGATAAGGTAGATTTGGTGTGTTTGTTTGTGTGTAAAAGATTGTGGTAAGAAGATTGGGTGTAATTCTGGCTAATTTGCCCCAACCAGTGTGATTTTAGCTGATTCACCCCCAACGTGCGATCAGTGACTCCAGCGAAGGAGAAAGAATAAAAGAGAAGAAGAAGAGAGAATGATATTTTCGTCTTTACATTGCTTATACAATGTTAGATAATTGATTTTTCTAACAGAACATAATGGTAGGTGAGAAAGTGTCGTTTCACCAAACTTTGGGTGGGAAAATGTCATCCTCCCTTTACTAATTAAAGAAGTGATGTAGAGAAGGCATATCAGTGGGGCATTTAAGAAAACTGAATCATTGGGGGCTTCAAGAAAAATGAGGTCGCTGTGAAGTTTAGCTAAATGATTAGTGTAGTTTCTTGAATGATTTAAGGGGATTTGTGAAGGATACCGACATTTTCCCACCCCAGGTTTGGTGAAACGACACTTTTCCCCCTTCAAGTTTCAAAATGACACTTTCCCACTATTCGTTAGATTCCTATGATTTTTGTTAATTTTTCTGAAAAACACTTAAATATTTGACTTTATAAATTTTTTATTATTTTTTATTAGCAAAAAGTCAAAAAAAAAAAAAAATAGTTAGCCCCACATAAAAAGTTAAGAGTATGCCATAGAATTGTTTAAAGTTACCTAACCTTAATATTTATTTATTGTTTATAATGTCTTAATATCTCATCCACTATTATTCAATATCTACTAAATTTATATGTTTTTCATGATATAACGTTTTTATTTTTACTAATTAATATGAAAATCAATATTCCTAATTGATTAAATAAACAAAAGAAAAAGTTGTCTTTCACTTGAACTAATAAATAATCGAGTAAAACTTTGACTTAACTAATTTTATTTATAATAACTAATTAAGAAATAAACTATTTAAGGGTGTTTTCGTCTTTTCAATCAAATATTACACAAAAAATACTAACGACAAAAGGAGGAAAAGTACCATTTTGAAACTTGACGGATGGAAAAGTGTCATTTTGTCAAACCTTGTTGTGGAGAAAATCTCGTTCTCCTTTTGGTAAATTAGTGAATCAAGGGCATTGTTGATGATGACGTGGTGGTGCCCACCATCACAAATTCATTGAGAGGCCTTGCGTTCCTTATTTATATATTGCAAATTTAAATGCCATATAATTTGATGAAGACATTATAGAAGTGAAAGTTGTATTGTTTTAATTTGAGTTCGGTCCTGTTTGCAACTTTCAGTCAGCATTTATCTCTGACCTGTCCACCCTCTCATCCTTTCTTTATCATCTAATTTTTTGCTTCCATAGGTCATTTTCTAATTTTTCTTACAAAAATCTTGTTTGAAATAATGGCCAACACAACTCTCTTGTATCTTAATTGTAACAACAGCCCAGAATTTGGATTCCGTGGGCTGAATCTAGATAATAGTTTCTTTAATTGATGTGGCGGTGTTGTCTTGATATTAGTTAATTTGAGGAATTAATAACATTTTCCTTGTCAAACCCCAAGGATGAAAAGTTATTAACTCCTACGTGTGCCAGCCACAATGGAATCTGTGGGTGTATCTACACTCTTCGTAGCTTTTCCTTAAGCAGTTAAATTAATTTTAACAACTCACTTTATTTATGTAGTAGTATATTACTTATAAATGCATGTCTCAAATTGAAAATTAACATCAAGAGGTTAAAATAATCCAAGCAATACGTCTTGCCTTTATGGTCTTACTTGAAGAAGAAAAATGTAAATGACTCATGGTTTTGTAAATAAGTATCCCGCTAACATGTAACCTACAGTGCTTTCTTGACTTGGCTATTTCTGTTATCTAGGGAGCTCAGTCAATTAAATTGTTTATACAAGTTATCGTTATAGTTGTTGAGATTTGACTTTAAACATGTTGATTATATTTTTTTAAATATCATTATGCAATGTTCCAATAAAAAACCATGGCCTTATTTTTTCCTAATCTTTCAGTGGCAGGACTTCTATAACCAAGTTCTCTACCAGGTCCGTTTCACTTTCATTTATCTTTGGATTATTTATTTGTTTTGCCGAAGGCAAATTGCAAAGAGCCTCAGAAGTCATAGGTGTTTTTGTGTCTAATCTACACAGTTTCTTCTTAAATGCACATGAGATTTTATGCTACGATCATTTCATTTAAACAATTTATGCACAGAATGCCTCCTTTCATTGTCTAGGACCATTAAAATGTTATCACCCAAAGATCAATAGGTATTAATCATTTAAATATGATTATCTCGTAATGTATTTTTTTCTCTATTATACGTATGTTCATATTAATAGGTTCAGCTGCATTTAGTGTTCATCATCTTCCCACAGATAGTAATGAAGACCCTTACATACAATTCAATATATTATTAATCATATACTAAATTTAGGGGTTAATGATTAATCCCCCTGAGGTATGATAAATAACAAAAATCCAGTAAAGGTTTCAAAAATAAAAGAAATCCCCCTACTATTAAGTTTTAGGTGTTAAAATAAATGACAAAAGAACATATGGTAATATTTAAAACTTATAGTAGAGTAAATTTTAAAAGTTTACTAATAATTCATTAATGACAGTGGGATTTTGATCTTTCATAAACCTCAAGGGGTTTTTGTGTTTTTATCATACCTTAGGTGGGTCTAGTTTTAACCCTAAATTTATATTAGAGTTAAAATTCCACTTCACTACACAAAAAAAGGCCTATTGCAACGTGGAAATCATGTCACAATACATTTTTTTTGCGTAGTAGTTACCCGTAAAACTATGTGATCCACTACGTCAAACGTTAGTCGTACTGGGTTTGTCATAACACCATTATTGCAACACCATCATTATGCGTCATACACAAGATACATACTAAAAATGCTTATAAATGCACTTATATTTAGTTATTTATCGGTAACATTTGTGAGAAATTAGGTTTAATTTGTATAATTCTACTTAATTTTTTATAAATGTTTTACAAAATCACATGTATGTTTGGTTCATTTTCAGTTTATGGGTGCTAAAAAATATATTGGATGAAAAATAATATCGACGAGAAAATTTGTGACGGTTGGAAACAAAAGTTGAGAATCGGAGTTGAAACGAGGAAGTTATGACATTTTGAGTACCATATGTTTCATATTGTGATTCAGAATAGGTTCATATCCAATGACTAGAAGATCTCTCACTATTTTCTGCATCTCCAAAGATCACTGATCTCATGGAAGACAAAAAAACAGTCAATCTATTCTCTTTCATCAGCAGAGGTTGAATACAAAGTATGGCCAAAACCAATGTGAAATCACCTGGATCCTTGATATTAAGGATCTAAATATCAAATAGAGAAGTCATCAAATTATACTGTGACAACAAAGCAGCAAATGACATCGTAACTAATCCAATATTCTATGAGAGGACAAAACACTATAAATTGACAACCACTTTATCAAACAAGATACAAGAAGGGATAATCAAAACTAAACACATTTGAACCACAGATCAACCCACTGATATCTTCACAAAACTGCTAAGTCACAAACAACATTCACATCTCCTGAGCAAACTCAAAGTTTATGACATTTATAAACCTCCAACTTAAAGGAGTGTTGATACGTGAAAACATTGACATTTAACAGCATATATGATTAGCTCAATTATAGGATCATTACAAGACAATACATATTCTACTCCTTGATTGATAGGATCTTTCTATTACTCCTGAAATCATGTAATTAGTAATTTCCTTACTATTGCATTCTTTTCTGTAAATTGAAGCATTATGTGCAATGTAAAACCAGTGAAAATATATAATTTTGTCTCAAAGCTCTCTTTCTCTCTTTCCTTGGCATACTTCGGCAGCCTAGTTGCCTTCGCTTGCCATCTTCTGACAGTGATCGTCAAATTGGTTTCGTCCCACTCAAGCTATAATCCTACCCTTGAAATCTTCCCAATTAAGTGACATATTTGAGCTCTGTTTCTGTTTTTGGAACCATAGCATTGCATCTCCTTTCAAATAAAAGAAGACAAAGTAACCTTTTCAGACTCGTTTTTTTTCATGGAGCTAGAGTGAAATACTTTTCAACCTCCAAATCCAAATTGTTGGAACACTTTCCCATCAAACCTTGGAAAATCCATTTCAAAGTTTTTACGCAGAATACTACTGAAAGAACCAAACCCTTTCGTAGGTGTTACATGCGGACCATTCCTTCCAATTGGTTTGAATTTTGTGTGGATTTCTCACTTGCTTCTTGAGTTGTCTTCCAAAAATCTGCTAGTTATTTTTCTCCATCTGCGCTCTATTATAGTCGTAGCAACCCCTATTGCCATTCCCCAACAATTCAAATTCCTTCTCAAGCTTCCTACTTTTTCTGGTAGCTCCATCCCAGTTCTGATACCAAATTGTTAAACAAAATTCTAATTTAAAATTTAAAAAATCAATAAAGGTTTTGTTGGCTTATATGAGAACCAACGCTTCCCAGACACTGACTTGTTTATTGATTAAGTTTCTTTTATTGAAAACTGCAGTGTATTATAGTCATAATAGACAACAAATTGCATAAAATAAACATTAGTCTCACACGACTCACCAATTACGAAGATAACAAAATAGGAGATCACGGCAACGGAATTGACCAAGTCACCAACCGAAAAATTAATTTTTTATTGCATGTTAACGTCGTAACAGAAGATGATGTTAAGCAATTAGAATAATGCTCTAAAACTATATTGCTTGACGATAAGCTCTTCTGGAGGAGGTTGGGACTTGACATCAGAAAATTAAACTCAATAGCATGATTAGTAAGGTAATGTTGACTGAATTTTTTGAACTGTTTATAAATAAAGGCGCCGTGTCTGTCAGGATTGCTTAGAAAATGAAAAAACAAACAAACAAACATTGGGCTATAATCATGGAGTTGAAAGCACTTGAGTCCAAGCAAGTATAGTGCAGGCCCAACAAAGACTTATGAAACCCAAGAAGAGGCAGAGGGGTCCACTCTCCGCAGGTGATAACCTTGTGCAAGCACGAGGCCAATATAAACCATCCCATGTCTACATTAAAACACATCCTGGATGAATCGATGACATGGCAGATTTTCTAAATTCTAAGATCTAAAAAACCACCTTACAAAGAGCCGTTGCATTTCCCTCCACACACTTTGTCAAGTACCTTATCTGTTTGAGTGTTGTCTCTTTTTTCCCTCCAAACATCAACACGCCAAAAAAAAAAAAAAAAATATATATATACATACGACTAGAACCATCATCAACATCAACTCACTCTATTATCGCCTAAAACTTGCACCATTACAAGAGATAAAAGTTGTTTATCTCTTGTTTTGTCATCATCGATTTATATTTCATGATGGCTAGCAATTGGTGGCCTTCAATTTAGTACCTCACCGTGTGTTTACTGCTCCTGTACAGAAGCCGGTATTGGTTTTCTTTACCGTTATCTGCAAGGATTCAGTCTAATGCACCATTCATGGAAGGATTTTTTGTCTTCGACCCCGATTGTTTGTACTTCCTTCCAGAGCTACTGCAGACCAACAAGGTTAGAGTTTGATATCTCTGAAGATTATGAGTTTGGTGTTTGGTCAAAGATACTAAATTACTATATGCTTGTGTTAATTGATAAATTGATGGTTTGTTCTATAATATTTAACAGTTTGATTGAGATGTCGGCTTAGGATTTAGAGGCCTATGAGTATTAGAATGATTGCTTACTGTGGTGAAGACTAACCTTGACATAGAATGAGTTGAGAATTTGAGAGGACCCTGGAAAAATCAAAAAAGAAAAAGTTTATTTAAGCGGGACACTTGAAATACCATTACGTATATAGAACTTCTTGTTTACTTCATTTAACAACTCGAATTTTGGTAGAACTTGATTGAATCTGTCTACAGAACAAGAACATAGTCATCATATTAAGTAACAGCCTTCAAATTCCGTTCATAAGGGCTACATATTTAATATAGGGAAACACTGAAGCAAGTTGGAGACTATATGTATGGTTGATTGTTAATAGTTGTAATATGTATGGTTGATTCTTAATAGTTGGAAGGCTTCCAGACATCCCCTCTCCTGCTTTAAGTACTTGAAAATAAACATCCATTATAAAGAAATATTGAAATCAGAATCCGTTGCGATCCTCTTAATGTTTAGTTGTTACTTCTTTGCTTATCGGTTTCCTTCGAAAATTTGTTCTGAATGTATGTTCTCATTTTCTTGTTTTGCCATGGGGAAGACCTTGTACTGACTAAGTTTTCTTTTCAGCCAGGTTGAAGAGGATGAGGTTGTTGATGGTAAAATTCTGCCATATTGTAGCCTGGACAAGAACGGAGAAGAAGTCATTGGGTGAAATGGAACAAGAGTTTCTCCAGGCACTACAAGTACGGAATTAAGACATACTATTTATTTTTCTTTTTCACCCGTCTCTTTCATGCTTTTCATCTTTCTTATATAATGATTCTACAAGAGAAATTAGAAGAATTTCTTTGTTTTGACCTCTGATCTAGATATATTAAATTTTTTATCCAAGTTATAGCTTCTTTGCTCTTGAAGTTGAAATAGATTTGGTCTGACTATATTATTTATAAGCGAGAGCAAATTTGTTTCTGATTGCTTGTACAGGCTTTTTACTATGAAGGAAAAAGCAATAATGTCAATGAGGAATTTGATATACTTAGGAAGAAACTAATGTGGGAAGGAAGCAGCGTTGTCATGCTAAGTACGGACTAAATCTTTATATAGAGCCTCAACCTATATGTTCATGACAAACCTTTAATCCTTGTTATCTTTGGAGATTTGATTTGGTTTATTTAACAATGCAGGCTCCGATGAGCAGAAGTTCTTGGAAGCTTCAATGGCTTTATGTATCAGGAAACCTATCATGTCCGAGAAGAGTTTGATCAACTGAAGATAAGGCGAAGTTCATTTGTGTTTGTTTCATTTTCAGTCACTTGCTCCTTACTTCTTAGTTGTGGTCATCTTTTCAGAAGTTTCTTAACAAAAAAATATGGTGTATCAGTTAAGATTGTTACATTGTGCTTGTTTGTTGCTAAATGTCTCTCTATACTAGTTACTTTGACTTTAATTATATTCTAGATGGAGGGAAGTGAAATTGTAGCTGAGGTGTCCAAGATGCAGTCTCCGTAGTAGAAAGGTGGGTTTCTGTTTGGCTCCTTGCTCCTTCTCTTATTGTGCGCTCTGAATTTTGCATAGATAAACACAAAATTTATTGTGTCTTTACTAATTCTTTCCAGTATGATGAGCGTAAAATTCTGTCTCCTTTCTGATATAAATTTTTAGCCTTTAACTCAAAATTTAGTTGCTCTGTACAAATCTACAGGCCATATGTGCAAAGTCTTATATCACTTTATCAATATATATGAATCCATTATTAATGAAAATTCTGTTGCATGGGAAATAATTATAGAAAAAGACATTATTTTAATCATTATCACATGTCACCTGGTAATAATTTTGCTTCGGTAGTCTCTAAGTAAGCTATATTTCCTTATGATTTTACCTTAAAATATCATTAGTATCATTTCATCTACTTATTGGCAGCAATATTGACCATTGCTTGTGTAATGCTGTAGTTATCTACAAAATATCACGGGCGTTTTCTCATTTCAATAAATTCCCTTTTACCTGCAAAGAACTGATAATTTCTTTCTTTTTGGAGTTCGGTAACATTATTATTAATGTTTTTTTATTTGGGGTTTTCTGCTTTCTAATAACTCATCATCTTCAACGGGATTCGTTTAATTTTTACTGATCAACTTTCTTCTATAGGTGTATAGTGACCTGACGTTTGACTATCTCAAAATGTTCCTGTTTGAATGTGCCAGCCACCGTTGTTGCTCTAGGATTGTAAGTATCTTTCTTTGCTTGGATTTATGCTGGTTAACATTAGTGATGGTAGTTTTAACAATATTCAATTTTATTTGTTACCCTGTCAGGTTTTCTTCCTGGATGATCTGACTGGATTTGAAATCACATATCTTTTGAGGTAAATTTTATTATCGTTCTGTCTTATTTTAACGCAACGAGAAGGAAATTCTGTATGCATTTTGTGTTACGGTATTGCTGAATTTCCCATAATTCTTTTTGCTCTTCAATATATGATCACCAAATTGAACTTTGCTTTCGAGCTCAATATGTCATACTTTCAATGGTACAACAATATTTGAAGAGAAGTGTCCTACATTTTACTATTCTATTCATGAATTTTGTAACTGTCCTGGAATAGTTATACTAATGGCAATAATAAAGTAGTTTGAATTAGTTCAGGGCTTGCCATTAGAACTGGATATAACCATGGTCTAAAATTTCCAAACCCTGACATAATATACCTTTAAATAAAATCCTTATATACCCAGTTGCTTATTGCTTCTTGGGTACAACTAATAATCTCTATGCTCTTTTGTTTTTAAATAATTATCTTGGCAGCTACCAGAGCCATTCAGTTTCATTTTTACATGGTTCCGCCGCGGTGCCTCTCATCGTTTATTTAGCTCAATCACTTACAAATTGATTGTGAAAGATTTCTTGATCTGAAGGTAGAAATCTAGTTAACATCTCTTGTAAGTCTATATCGAACAACACGTTTTCTTGAACTGTAATTGCTAATGCATAACTTTATATTCTAGGGACCCTGTCCTAACTGTGGCACAGAGAATCTCTCTTTTTTCGGAACCATACATCATTTCTAGTGTGGAACGCAATTAGTGTTAAGTGCTCACAAGTAGTTAATCTTATTTCTCTAATTAGTAATTACATTCACTTACATTCTTTGCACTTTTAGCTGTTATAACAAGTATATTATGCTTCAGCTGCGGGACCTCTTTGGTTACGATGCAAAGACACGTTTGATTCATGCCAGAGGAAGTGAAGCGTGAGTTGAGTATATACTCTTCCTACACAAGCCTTCTTTTACTCTTGGCACCAATTTGTTGGTTGATTCAAAGTGAAACTTCCTGTCAGACTAGGAGTCTGGATATTGATTTTCAATAGAAGAAAAATGTGAACAAACACCGTTAAACCAGAGAATGTGTTATCAAGTTCATTGAAGCACATTTAAATACATGCACATACACAAAAACAGTGTGTCCTGCAGAAATCGCTGTCATTTCTTGTAATCAGGCTCTCTTATGTGGACAGTCTTGATTTAAGATTCTTAATTTTGCTCTAGAATAGGGCTTAGTTTAAATCTTTGTATATGGTTGTTGACATAGTAATTGACAGAAGGATCTAACTAATACGGATGAAATCAATCATAAGGGATTGACCAATACCTAACTCTTGAAGTTGGAGATGGAACGTATCAATTATCTGTGGAGAGGAGAATTTTCAGTGTGGGTAGTATCTTAATTGTAAGTTTTGTCAATATCGTATTCGTAAGTATGAATCATAATACACTTGTACCAGGTTTTCCACAAGAGAGTAGATATTCACCATGCTGTATGTAAAATACTTGATAAAAAGTCAAACCCAGTTCATCATGCTTTGTCACTCTGACTCTTACTGTATATTGTCATCATCATTGTATATTCTTTTATGTGGATGGGCCTGAGCAGTTTTGTGCGCAGCACTATTTGCATATCACTGAAATGGCTTTAACAATTGACTAGGCCGAATAACCCTAGTTGGTGTCTTTTGGAATTTAACACATTCTCATTTGTATTACCTATCTAATCACTTGCTCTCTTAAATTAACCAAAATGCCACGTTATTTATTTTCACGGACAAATACATTTTCCCAACCCTATCTTTTGTGACTCCTCAGGTCTGAAAACCGTCAATTTCTACCCATCATTAGTCTCCGTTAATCAATTCTCCATCTCTTACTCTCCGTTTATCTTAATAGAGGTTGACTGGCTTTGAAAAATAAAATACTTAGTTACCCTCATTCATCAATATATTAGTCTATCGTTTGTTTAAATTTAATCAAAATCTTAGTCATCAAGTATTATAAATTGTACTAAATTAATCAAATTTAATCCACAATACTTAAAAATATATAAAACCTCTAAATTAATATCAATTAATCCTGAATAATCCAAACTAATCCCATCCTTGCAACTCACTCAAACAAAATCTGTCGGTTCACTAGTAGAATCGAAATTTATCTTCTATAATTGAAAAGCATGCCAACAATCTTGATCAACAATAAGCAACTTAGTGATGGAAAAGTTCCAGCAACAAGAGCTACAGTAGCATTATAGTTTTATATAAGGTTTTAAAACCCTACTCGAGGTGAACTCCACAAAGTGTCCGAGTCCCGAATTGACTGATTGAAGCAGTTTGACCAACAAGTCAAATCGATGTAGCAATGTGTTCAAAGGTTTAAAATCCAGCAAATACTCCTAAAATTACACATAATCCCCCACAGGTTTGAAATCCTGCAAAACACCCCAAATTATACCGCCAGCCCGACAACCCAGCCAAATAGGGCTTGTTTCCGACATAGAAACACACCGCATCACCACGAATACTCTTTCTCTCGCCTCTTGATCAAAACTCATCTCACCCCATCCCCATTTGCCTCACCAGTCGCCGCACCAAGCTCGTTGTTTGCCGTGAATCATTTTTGCGATTTTTGGCCATTTCACTCACCATAAATCACCTTCGTCACCACCTTCTGACTCACCTACCCTTCCTCTTCAAAACCCCCAACATCTCAGCCACCAATTGTTCGCTGGTCATCGCCCTAATCTCTAGGGTTCGCAGTGAATAGTCAAAATTGATAACCCGGCCCGAAGAAGGTCCCAGGTCTCGATTGAACCGGTCGGGTTGGGCCGGGTTTTAAAACACTCATTCTATCTACCAACTTCTACTTTTCTTCATTATCTCTACTTTTACCATTTCCAATTGAACTTGAAGAAGAAGCTGATGAGAACCCTTCAAGTGACAATGATTTATCCCTAAGTACGCCAGCCTGACTCACCTAACTCACAATTCACCATAATCTTGACTGTTAGGAATTGATCTACCCAACACAATGGAAAAACAAAAATTAAAAGGATGAATTGATTTCTTTTATGCCAAGATTCGAGTATAGATTATATAGTTTACATGTCAAACCAAAATTCTACACAAAATAATATCAATCCAGACAAGGATCAGAGATCTTACGCACGTTTGGAGGCTCCTCCAAATGTCTCTGAATTTACTTCACTACCGATTCAATGTAGAACTGAACGAACGGTGATCCACACGAAGACAATCCGAAAAACTAAAGAGAGATTTGTTAGATCCACTTAATGGCTTCAAGAAACAACTTGAATCAAATAAAATCTTTAATTCACACACAAAGGGAAACATGAGAGGGTGAGAGTAAAAGGGCTGCCTCTTTTCTTTCAATAATGAATGAAAAAAAAATTTTCTTTAACACACATGCACTTATATAGTGCATGTGCTAAAACCCTATTTCTATAAGGAATAGACATGGGCTCCAACCCTAATCCACCTTTGTATCCAAACACCCTTGTTATGATATTTTATTTTTAATTAATTATTATTATAACTAAAAATCAATTAATATATTCATAAAATATATTAACATTTAATTAATAATAATAATTCATTTAAATATATGCATACATATATTTAAATGTAATCTCACTAATTTAATTTTAACATTAAATTAAATACAGGCAACAACCTTAGCAAATTTAATTGTACTGTGAGAGTACCAAAATACATTTTTATCCTAAAAGATGAAAATACCCCTTGAACAAAACAATTCTTAAATTATCTTCTAAGTGTGTGAGCCGTAGGCTCCTCATCATACTGGTAGTATGTAGTATTGCGATTAACACCAATTAATCGTCTCACTACATACATACCAAGATTGACCCCTAGTAAGGCATCGTGGCCACTCGATAGATTCAGATTCAGCGAAATAGCTATCTATCAACGATATGGTTACCATGCAATCAAATATTTCATCATCTGTTATCTCATCGAGACTAAGGTACAGAAATAGTGTCAATCTCAGTTATCCTCGATACCTTTGTATTTAGTTACTGGACCAATGACCGAAATAATAAATTGGATTGAGCAACAACTCAATCTCACTGTGGCCACAGATTTAGTGTCATTGTTATTTACTGAATTGCGCAATAAGGTAACTTCTCCTGTACCCGGGAGTGATGAATCATTTGTCGTCCACCATAGTCTTGATACACTCCTCGATGTAGCCGATCACTATCGTATTGACAACTTTGAATAGAATTGCGTTGGACTAGTGTCAAACTACACCAATCGGTACACAAGGCGATCCAACGATCTCAAGTCTAAGGATCACACGCACAACCATTCGTTAGAGAATTTGTTCCCTAGACACTGGGGTTACCATCTATATGGAATCCTCTGGTGGGACAATCTAGTGAACTTACCTACAACAAGCACCTATGTGTTACACTAGGTTGTCGACAAACAACCTTAACAAGTGAGATCAGTCACTGCCTTTCAATAGGGTCATTCAACACTATGATAGTTTTACTGTATTATCTGTGTCCTTGGTCAAAATTGTTAGTAAATGATCCTTATACGCAGCGGAAACAAAAATATAATACAAGGATCATTTACATGAGCCAAGATCAAGGGTATAATTTTATAATTTATATCATAATAGAAATCTGCAGAAAAATTAATCAAGAGTATAGAAAAACATACGCACGTTTGGAGGCTCCTCCAAAATAGTCTTTGTACGTATTTGCTACCGACCCAAGCATAGGATCGAACTTATGAAGTCCACACGAAGACAATCACAAAGAACCAAAGAGGGATTTGCTAGATCCTCTTTGGCTTTAAGATTAAGAAGAAAGGAAATCAAATTGAATTGATTTTAGGCAAAAAGTGTTTCTGTCGTGGGAGAGATATGAAAGGGGCTGTGGTGGTTTTATTTAAAAAGAAGTCAAATAACTTTCAATTAACAAACACTTGTGTGGTGTGTGTTTAGTAAAACTAAAGTTACCCTATTTCCCATATGGAATAAGCGCTTGGGGCGTCCACCCCTAAACACCCCATGGTACCAAAACTCCCAATTTGTTATTTATTTTACATCATTATCTCCAATTTAAAAATCAAATTAATATATATTAAAATTAACAATAGGATACACATATTTAAATATGTGCGAACCACCTATTTAAACGGTCATTTCCACTTATTCTTTTTCTGACCTACTTCATAAAGGCTCGACCTCACAAATTTACTGCATGTGAAATTTACCAAAATACCTTATCCGACTAAAAAGATACGAAAATCGCCTGTCTTTTTTCTGGCTCTAACAAAGAATCATTCTATGTGTGGAAACCATTGGACCATACCTCATCATACAGGGTGCTAGTGTATATAGTATCGGATTACACACCAATATAACGTCACTAATACACAGACCAAGAATTGGCCTACAAGGGCCTCATCGGCACCCCAGAAGATATTCAGACGCCAAGCCAAATAAGCTACTGTCAAGATATGGTACCTAAGTACAAATTGGTCATTTCACAATTCGTTATCTCACGAGACGAAGGCATAGAAATGTGTCAACCTTCAGGTGTACTTCGATGTTGTATTCAGTTAATGGGACCAGCTGCAAGACCTATTTGCAAAGTCAAAATCGAACTAAGAGACAAAAAAACCAAACTCAATCCCACTGTGGCACATTTAGAGCATGTTGCATTACGGAATTGGCGCCGTGAGATAAACTTACTCGCTACCGGGAGTGATGAATCCATTTGGTGATCCACCATAGTCTTGATTACACCCTTGAGATGCAGGCCAAATCACCACGTATGGGACAGCTCATAAATCGACTGTTAGGGTAGTGTACAAACTGATACAATCGTGCACAAGGCGCTCTGTATCTCAAAGTCTAAGGATCACATTATACCACATTCGTTAGAGGATTTTATTCCATAGAACCAATGGGGTACCATCTATATAGAATCCTCTGGTGGGTCAGGCTAAGGAACTTGTTGCGTGTTATTCGCCTACAGCAAGCACCTATGGTTGCACAGTTGTCACAAACAACCTTGAAAAGTGAGATCAGTCAGTCTTTCGACAAGGGCGTTTTAACAACACATGACTAGTCTGACGTATTATCTATTGCCATTACTTCAGAATATACTGGGGCTACGGACAGTTCTACTGGGCACCTATGTGCTCATAGGGTTTCACTTCAGATGAAACACTTGTGATACTACTCTGTCAGTCTAATCCTCAGGTGACATATATCAAAATCTATATGCAATAGATAATGATTACGCGATATAGATACTAAAAATTGACTTTTATGATTAATGAACATTATTTACAAAGATCAGTTCTACAATAATTGAATTGGCCTCGAGGACAACTACGTCTAAACAATCTCCCACTTGCACTATAGTCAATATATGCAATCAACACGGAATGACCAAGTGCCTGCACTATAGCCAAGTCACTAATTGACACTTAAACATTTAAGGACACAAGGGCATAATTCAGTCTTATGCTACAATCATAACTTATAATAGTGGTTGGTAGGTATCTGCAAAGTGCCACATTCCTTCTATGATCCTTCATATCAGATTGATCAACTAAGGAAGTGTTGTGCTTATTGGTTTTTGAGACCGAGATTTATCAGCCACAGACAATGGCTCCAGTGCTGATCGTAGTACAAACTATATTGAGATAGCAATGCGGAAATCAAATCAAGTTCAGTAATGAACTTTGATCCAAAGACGCCTACACAGGCAGCTTAAAAATGCGACAACTTAGCATCAAGTATAAGAAATCACGGTATACACTGCGAGTTTTCCGAGCTACACATGTCAGTCTCAAATGAAACAAAAATGTGTAATACCAATTGCGAACTATAATCATCCTTTTCCCGTTGGAAAATCAGGTTAATCGTATTCTTTACAGTGAGCTCATTTCCTCCATAATACAAGAATATATATTCTTAAGCCATTTCAAACAGACTTAAGAAATGTCAATTGAAACTCACCCAGTGTCATTCACTTACGATTTAGTTGATATTCTTCTACTAGTGCTAAATGCACATAAGACATCAATCTAAGTACATAACATGTTGCTCACTTGCGCCTGATTGACTACACTACAAGTGATTGATGAACATTAGAAGGCATCTGAGATATAAGATGGATCCAGTAAGAAGCATGTAGATCTCCCCATTCTACTCTTCATTGTGTGGTTAAGGACACATATCCTTACAGAGATAGACACCATATGCCATCGAAGAAATCCCTTCTTGGATTTTTTTTTCTATATGATGTGTTCAGTACCTGCTAGGTATTTCTCGACTTAGTTTAGAAACCTACGCGATCTATCCGATATATCTTATACACGGATGTAAACTGCTTCCCAAAGTCCTGTCATGGAGAAGCAACTGGCAACCAAGTCTTTACGGACTACAAGTTTGGTATATCATTCCCGATCAGAAGTATGTATCGACATACAAACAAGGAATAATGATGGCTTCACAATTTCGGTAAAACACAAGGATCATATTCGTTCTGATAAAACAGAATTCTTTTACGGCTTCATCAAAAACGGAATGTTCTAGCTATGAAGCGTGCCTTGAGTCATAAGGGTCTCTGCAAATTCAGACTTATTAGCTTGACTATCAAGAACGAACACTATCAGGGTAATCATATAAACATCCCCTCAAGGTTTCCGTCAGGAAAAAGTTTTGAAATCCATTGCCAAAACGGCATATTCATGATATGTAGCATCGCAAGCATAATCGGAGGGATTTAATCATGGCAACCGGCGAAAAGGTTTCCTCATAGTCAATGCATGATTTGTTTGAACCTTGGAAACCAGTCGTGCTTTAATAAGTACTGCACATGCCATCCATGTCAGTTTGCTGTTGAAGACCCATTCAACCCTTGGGTTTTAACCCTTAGGTGGTTCCACCAGAGACCACACTTGGTTCTGGTTACATGGAGTAAATCTCGATTCAGGTTCAAGCCATTTAACAGAATTGGATCGATTACTATTCGTAAGCGTCTGGGTTCTCGTCTTGATAGACTAGTAACGTCACCACTTGTTGAGTCACCGAGAAAACCGTATCTCTCGGGATCTGGCGTACTCTCCCAGATCTAGTAGCTCTGTGTCTACCTAAGTGTGACGTTCACTTTGATCCACAAGTTGTGGAGTAACCTCCTCATGATGCTAAAACCACTTCCTGTGCGTACATCAATCTCATCCTTGTCTCGTAATCTTGTGAGTTCTAGAACTTCATCGAGTCTAATTTTTCTCCCACTAATACTTCTAGAAAAATAATTCCTTTTCTAAGAAGACCCAGATAGAGCAACAAAAAATTTGGCTCTTCTGGATGTAGAAATGTACCATTTGGTCTACTTGTGGATACCCCACAAATATAAATTACAGGATTTAGGCTCAGCTTGTTGTCGAAGTCAATTCTAACATAAGCTCGCACTCCAATCTTAGAAAGACAAGTTGGGCTTTTGCCCACTCAATAGACTCATATGAAGTCTTATCTCAAGACTTCACGGCACAGGGTTCAAAAGTAAGTCGGTCTAGGAGGGAGAACCCCAGACGATCAGGTAATGAACTAACCACGTTAAGCAATGGTCTTGTTCCGCCTTTCCGACACTCCATTGTGTTGGGGGATAAGGGAAGGGGAGTCGTGATACTATGCCACATTACTTCAGGTAGTTCAGCTCAACTTGCCAAGTGGCTCGTTGTCATTTGAGATTATCCTTGTTGTCGTTCTAAGAACCTATTATTATGTAAAAAAGTCCATAATAAGAATATATTATACTCAAGGACAATAATCCCATTAGTAAACTAATATTCTCATTTGTCCTATGTGGACACAGAAATATAATTGTCTAGAAACTGAGAAAAACCATAATATCACCAGTCCAAGAAATAAGTTACATTGGCTAAATCAAGAGATAAAGATCCTACAGCAAATGCGTTCAAGTAGGATGTGCTGCCATTTCCACGAGTAGGTCCAATCTCCTCGGCGAGCAATCTACTTATCGTAGTTCCGGCACATCAATCAAATGTGAGAAGTCACATCTTGTGTCAACTAATGGTTACGGGAGAGTTAATCTCAAGATGTACCTGTGCCGAAGAAGTAAATTCTTTTCCTTTTTGCTAGAAGGTCTTGCAATGTTCCCCAATGGATGGGATTTCCCACAGTGAGGACCAAAACGCCTTTCCTTTCTGCAAAAGTTCTGTACAATGACTTCTGAGCCCTTTCCTGTCAATGAGTTGGCTTCAACAAGGCAATGTTGCTGACTTTTCATGTTGACTCATGTAGCCTTTAACAAATCCAGAAATCAGAAAGGGTTAGTCTTCTGTCTTCCCAAGAAGTCATAGGCAAATTGAGAATAAGAATCCAGTAATGACTGTAATATTAGGTTTATGCAAACTTCTTTAAGGTACCACATCCCAAACTCTCAAGCTTGTCAATATAATAAGGGCCACTGAGTATATGAATCGCCAATTTTGTACCCTCCTTCCATACCTCATCTGAAAATAACGACCAGACCACCATTGCGGGGGGGGTGGGGGGGGGATTCTCATTTTCCTTGAAGCAAATGAGGAAGAATAGAAGCTAAATTCAATTCTGGCAGGCTGTCGCAGTAATGGTGTCTATGATGACCAAAGCACAATGTATAGTCATTTCTGCATTTGCATCATGTGTATGCTTCACATATACATACTCAGTTCAATGGATAGAACAATCAGCGGCTCTTAGTGATAGAAGCTGTCAATGGTATTAAATTATCGCTTGACATGAAGAAGATATTTTATACTCTATAACAGTCAACGAAAATTTCACCATTCATTCTCTCCCAGTATCGATGAGTGTCGCGAAGTGATGTTGGATAATATTTTGGATCATTTTAAATTTTATAAGGTGAATCTACAAAGGACAGAAAACTAAGTAAACTAATTAACAATGTTCATTATATTGTTTGTTATATGGTCTTTTATTAGAAAAACGAAGTCCACCCACATTCCTTTATTTTTACTCAGTCAATAGCCTCACACATTGAACTAAACGAAAAGGAAAAAAGTCCGTGACTTCCTTAGGGGACCAAGATCCATCCTGACCAATTCCAACTTAGCTTTGGCGAAAAGACAAAATGAGTTGATTAGGAAGGCCAAAAAACTAACCACACCAGTTGATAGCTCCTAATACATCAACCTCAATGTGAGAAAGCCAACAAGCCAATCACCACAATCAATGGTCAATACATGCCATCATCCTCAAGTGTGATTCCTCAATATCAGTAGTAGTGGACAATACATTCACCACGTACATAGTTATTGTACTGCTTTACTAGCCTATGATGCACGTTTATCAACTTTCGACTTTGACGACAAGCAAAACTATCATTTTAAGTCTACCATCACCATTAAGGAAAACTCCAATGCATTTTAAACCTCCCAATGGTAGGAAGCGTACCCTTCACTTTGGGTGAACAAGGTTTCGACGAACAGTGGTTTGATTAAAACCATGGTGGTGGAAGGCTTAGTGACTAATATACTTTAATTGAGGGGTTTGTTATTTAATTTCTCACCAATTATTATCTTGAGAATGACATTGTTTGACATGTATTCAATATTCAACCTTAGCATGCATTCTAACAAAATATAAAACGTGCCAGCACATGGCCCAACTAAAATCGAGTCCGAGACTAGAGGAATCGGTGGGTCACCTAGGGTCCTGTAAAAACATTGAGTCTTCAAGTATAGTTGCCTCGTCCTTTGCTCGTCTTCAAGTACATTCCAAAAATATCATTCTAATTTACAGTAAATAATATACAAATTACTACATCAATAAATTAGAAACCTCGATTTACATTCGAGGGGAATGAGATGAGAGAGAATAGTACATCGGAAGAGGAGAAAATGCGGGACACGTAGGCCCTATTTAGTAAATGATACAACAAACATACCAAAAATATTTTAAAACATTCACCCTTAGGTCAAGGTCAGTACCGGGCACCATGCAATATACAAACAGTACAAAGCATACATTTTAAAAACATCAATTTTTAAATTTGTAGGTTAATTATATTAACCTTGACAAGTTACAGATCTATTGTTTGGTCCAAAAGTTTTGAAAATTTATATTCTGGCCCTTTGCAATCGGAAGTGTGCTCGCTGTGGCGATGAGCTAGATCGTGCAGCGTGCATTGGTAACTTTACGTTCATAGCTTAACGTACGTTAACCACGGTGATTTGGTAGTACTCATCTAAGGACGATCGCCGTGGCGATGGGTTATACGGCGGCAAGCGCTGTTTTTTGTACAACGCTCGCACTGCGGCAATGGGGTATATCGCCGCGGTGGCATACCAGAATGTAGCTCCGGATAGGTCATACAGCAACAAAAAACCTCTAAATGGATTTTGCAATCAACCAAACACATTGATCTCAACAAAAATCCATCAAACCATTATTCCAAACATGCAGATCATCAACAATTAAAAATCAATCGATTAATAAGTCTTAAAACATGTTTTTAAGACAGATTTACGCAGATTCAATATGGCTACATATTATCATCAAACACATGTTTATCAACCATACACATAAAACGGTAAAATTTGGTAACCTAGGCTTCGATACACTGTTAGTAATGATCCATATACACGCAGAAACAAAAAAATAATACAAGGATCATTTAACATGAGCAAGATCAAAGGTATATTTTACATTTATATCATAATAGAAACTGTAGAAAAATTAACAAGAGTATAGAAAAACATACGCACGTGTGAGGCACCCCAAAATAGTCTTTGTACGTATTTGCTACCGACCCAAGCGTAGGATCGAACTTATGAAGTCCACACAAGAAGAACACACAAAAGAACCAAAGAGGGATTGCTAGATCCTCTTTGACTTTAAGATTAAGAAGAAAGGAAATCCAAATTGATTTGCTTTTAGGAAAAAGTGTTCTGTAGTAGGAGAGAATGAAAGGGGTTGCGGTGTGTTTTTATTTTAAAGAGAAATTAATTAAAACTTTCACTTAATACACACTTTCTTATATTAGTAAATCAATTGCCCTATTCCCATATGGAATAGCTTGGGCTCCAAACCCAAACACCCCATGTTACCAACACTCCCAATTGATATTTTATTTTCCATCATTATCTCAATTAAAATCAATTATATAGATAACATTTAACATAATGATTAACTATATTAAAATATGTGCGAACAATATTAAACGTAATTTCACTTATTTATTTTTTTTCTAACAAATTAAATAAAGCTACGACCTCACCAAATTTAATTGGCAACGTGAAATTAACAAAATACCCTTTCGCCTAAAAAGATGAAAACGCCCTTCTTTTTTCTTGGCCTTAAATTATCTTCTATGTGTGTGACTATAGGCTCCTCATATACCGGCAGTGTATAGTATCGTGATTAAACACCAATTAAAGTTCGACCAATACACAGACCAAGATTGGCCCCTAGCAAGGCATATGGCCACACGATAGATTCAGATTAGCACAAATAGCTACCGTCAACGTAAGGTTACCGTACAATTAAGGTCCTTTTTTCATTGTTATCTCGACGAGACGAAGGCATAGAAATAGGTCAACCTTCGGTTACTTCGATGTTATGTATTCAGTTTCTGACCAATGACCTATTTTATAATCTGATAGAGCAACAACTCAACCCCACTGTGCCACAGTTTTAGGGTCATTGTCATATACAGAATTGCGCCCGTGAGATAACTTCTCGCTTACCCGGAGTGATGAATCCTCGGTTGATCCCCTAGTCTTGATCACACTCCTTGATGCAGCCAAATCACCCACGTAGTTGACAGCTCTGAATAGAACTGCGTTAGGGTAGTGTCAAACTGCACCAATCGATGCACAAGGCGCTCTAGTTATCTCAAGTTAAGGATCACATATAACACCATTCGTTAGAGGATTTATTCCATAGACACTGGGGTTACCATCTATATGGAATCCTCTGTGGGTCAGTCCAATGAATTTGTTGCATTGTATTCGCCTACAGCACAAGCACCATGTGTACACCAGGTTTGTCACCAAACACAACTTGACAAGGGAGATCAGTCACTGTCTTTCGACAGGGTCGTTCAACACTATGACAGCCTTACCGTATTATCTATGCCCTTACTTCAGAATAATACTGGGGCTACGGACATTTCTGAATGGGCCACCATATGGCTCATAGGGTTCTCACTTCTAAAGATTTGAAACACTTGATACCCTCGTCACGGTTGCAATTTACTCACTGTCTCAGGAATATATAATACATATTTGAAATAAAGTACTGATTTACGCGATATAGATAAAATTGCCTTTTATTGATTAATAAAAATTATTACAAAGAGTCAATTCTACAATAATTGATTGGCTCTAGGGCACCTACTCTAACAAAAATAATACTGGAGCTACAGATATTTCTAGAATGGCCACCATATGTGATCATAGGGTTCTCACTATCAAGATTTGAAATACTTGATACATTCGTCACGGTTCTACCATCCTAAGGACATATATCAATACATATCAATATGATTTACATGATATAGAATAAAATGTCTTTTATTGATTAATAAACATTATTACAAATAGTCAATTTTATAATAATTGATTGGCTCTAGGGCACCAACTCTAACATTGACCCACCATAAGAACCTCTTGCATGTCTATTGGGTCTCGGCTTTGTACTATGATCATGTCAAGTTCTTGTACCATTGAGTTCAACAACTAGTTGTTGTGGTTTCTTTATTTGGTTCCCAAGAATATGGTGATGTGAGTCTACCTGCCAACTTAAAATAAGTTTCCAACTTAGCAATAAAGTCGATTTTCCATTTAGATTATATTTAGTTTTTATGCTAATCTAGTCTCTTATCTCATAATCTGTTAGGATCCCACATTGGAAGGGGAAAGGGTAGGCATGTGGGTTATAAAGCTTTGGCGCCCTCCCTTGGCAAGCCAGTTTTCCAAGGAGAGTTCTACCCAAGCTCATGAAAGACCCATGGCCCAACCTAATTGTTTAAGTTGTTGGAGTGATTTCCTTTCAATTGGAATCAAAGCATGATCTTGTGCCTACGTGGCAGCACACACATGGTAGGCTGACCCATGGCAGGCTAACCAATGGCAAGCTAACCTTGGGCCTGAGTTGCTACCCTGAGAAAGGGCATGAAGGCCTGAGGGAAAGGGTATCTGCATAGTCACCCAAGGGGTAAAGAGGCCAACGTGGGTAAAGAGTCTGACATGAACGTTGGTTGCGGAAACGTAGTGGAATGTTAGGATCCCACATTGTAAGGGAAAAGGGTGGGCCCATGCATGCGCTGCCACGTGGCAGGCTAACCTTGGACCCGAGCTGCTACCCCGAGAAAGGGCATGGAGGCCCAAGGGAAAGGAGGATCTGCGTAGTCACCCAAAGGGCAAAGAGACTGACGTGAACGTCAGTTGGGAAAGCGTGGTGGAATGTTGGGATCCTACATTGGAAGGGAAAATGGTGGGCATGTGGGTTATCAAGGCTTGGGCACCCTCTCTTGGCAAGCCGGTTTTCTATGGAGAGTTCTACTCAAGCTCATGAAAGACCCATGGCCTAGACCAATTATTTAAGTTGTTGGAGTAGGTTCCTGTAACGCCCCACTTGAGGTACGTAGCTAATGTTTCTTCTCTTGCTCTTATTTGAGTCGGTTTACTAGTATTATTGTTTGGTTGGCCTTTGATTGAGTGGTATGTTGAATACTTGCTTTGAATTGGTTGAAAATAGAAGAAGTTTAGTATTCCAGGCTTCGCCGGGGCGAAGAAGAATCTTTGCCGCGGCGAAGAAGTGTTGAAGCCCACGGGGAAGCTGCTGGACAGTTTCGCCGTGGCGACAGAAGCTTCTTCGTCGCGGCGACGTGCCGACCAAAATGTTTGTTAAGTTTTAGATATTTTCTTCCCTAGGGGCTATTTGACCATCCTACCCCAATTAGCAAGAAAAGTGGGGAGTAAATTGTAAGGAAATTTCATGGAGAATATGTTAGTATGGGGGTGTGATTGTAAGGAATCAAAGGATATGGACGGAATTTTCAAGAAAGAGTAAGGGCACTATGGGAATCCTTGTGTATAAGTTGAGCTAAAAAGGGGTTAAGTGTAGAGAACCCTTCATTTCATCCATTTCCACTGTTTCTTCCATTCTCTATTTTCTCTCAAATTTCTTTCAATCTTCCAAGGATTTCAAAGGACTTTTTGGGTAGTTTTTAGTAGAGTTTTAATCTAAAGCATCCTAAGGTAAGGATTCTTGCTTTAGATGAGAGTTTTATTATGTTTTGGTTAANTCTTATCGATCCTTCATATCAGATTGAATCAACTAAGTAAGTGTTGGGATTATTGGTGAGACCGAGATTTCTCAGCCACAACAATGGCTCCATTGTTATCGTAGTACAACTATATTGGATTAGCAATGCTTGAAATCAAATCAAGTTCAGTAATGAACTTTTTGATCCAAACCGCCTACACGGCAGCATTAAAATGCGACACACTTAGCATCAATTATAGAACTCACTGTAGTACACTGATTCGAGTTCTTCCAGCTCACTGCAGTTACATTGAAACAAAAATGTGTAATCCCAAATTGCGAACTATAATCATCCTTTTCCCGTTTGGAAATAGCGTCATCGTATTCTCTTACAGTGAGCTCATCTTTCCTCCATAATCCAAGAATATATATTCTTAAGCCCTTTTCAAATACTTAAGAATGTCCATTGACACTCACCCAGTGTCATTCACTTAGATTTAGTTGATATCTTCTACTAGTGCTTAATGCACATAAGACATCAATCTAAGTACATAACATGTTGCTCACTTGAGCCTGATTGATCTCCACTACAAGTGCTTGATGCACATTAGATATGAATCTGAGCATATAAGATGGATCCACTTACTGAAGCATGTCGGATCCTCCCCATTCTATCTCTCTCATTGTGTGGTTAAGGACACATATCCTTACAGAGATAGACACCATATGCCATCAGAAGAAATCCCTTCTTGGATTTTTTTTTTCTATACTGAATGTGTTCAGTACCTTGTCTATGTACTCTGACTTAGTTTGAGCAACCTACGCGATCTATCACGATATATCTTTATACCAAGGATGTAAACTGCTTCCCCTAAGTCCTTCATGGAGAAGCACTTGGACAACCAAGTCTTTACCGACTACAAGTTTGGTATATCATTCCCGATCAGAAGTATGTTATCGACATACAACACTAGGAATACTGCTGTGCTTCCACTCACTTTCTTGTAAACACAAGGCTCATCTTCGTTCTTGATAAAACCGAATTCTTTTACGGCTTCATCAAAACGAATGTTCTAGCTTATTGAAGCTTGCTTGAGTCCATAAACGGGTCTCTGCAACTTGCATACCTTATTAGCTTGACTATCAAGAACGAAACTATCAGGTTATATCATATACACATCCTCCTCAAGGTTTCCGTTCAGGAAAAAAGTTTTGACATCCATTTGCCAAAACTCATATTCATGATATGTAGCAATCGCAAGCATAATCCGGATGGATTTAATCATGGCAACCGGCGAAAAGGTTTCCTCATAGTCAATGCCATGAATTTGTTTGAAACCTTTGGCAACCAGTCGTGCTTTATAAGTATGCACATTGCCATCCATGTCAGTCTTCTTCTTGAAGACCCATTTACACCCTATGGGTTTTANAGATCTCTGTGACCTATTTTCACCGTCCCCCAAAATAGATTATAATGGGGTTTATACAATGCCAGTTACATAGTTGAGTTAGAGATAAACTCGAATTTGATAAAACAGGAAAGAGTGTGATCCTCAGCTTTGGATCATGGAGCATGTATCGCAAGATATCCTTATACCAAAGAAAGATTTATCCACTCCAGATTTCTGGCACAACATTAGGAAACATTTTCCAATGAATAATACTACACTAACAACCCTCTTTTACAAACTTTCTCTCACAACCCTAATGTGGCAGCTCACAATTAGTCAGTTCACAACGGGTCCCACTAATTAATTGTGAGCTGACCAATCGCGAGCTACCACATCAAGGTTGCGAGAGAAAGTTTGTGAGAAACGATTGTTAGTGTAGTATTACTCTGTTCCTATTGCTACCTTAATAGTGATTTAACTGTTATTTCTTTCATTTATTATTGATAAAGTGGGCTTGAGTAGGACTCACTCCCAAAAGCGAACTCACTCCCAAAAGCTAACTCAAGGGAGGAAAACAAACCAAAATGGCCTTGTGAAGCCATGCATGTTGTTTGTTGTATCTAATAGTCATCGGGAATCTAGTCAAAAGAAAACAAACTATGCGCCTTTCTTGGCCAATTTAATGTGCATAAAAGAAACTATGGGTGAAACATAAACAACTAACATATCAACCAAACCAAAGTTATCACAGCTTAACACATTAAACAAAAATCTAAAATAAATTCAAAACAAAAACTAAAATTAAAGTAAAGAGCTTGGGTTGCCTCCCAAGAAGCGCTTTATTAAAGTCATAAGCTCGACTTTTCAAATCCTTCAATCTGGATCATCTAGGAAAATCCAAACCCTTCTATCCTTCAATCCACCATACACATAAGGCTTCAATTGTTGTTCATCTACCCTCTCAAATTCAGCCTCCATAATCCTAGAGTTAACTAAACAATTTTCTAGGGGTGACCTAAGGTAGTTTTCTTCTAAGGTTTCCGCTACTTTGTCATCAAGGATGCTAATCTTAAAGCAAGTATCTGACTCGGGTGGACATTTCATCATGTTGAAAACATTGAACTCCACTTGTTCGTCTTCCACCCTTAAGATTAGTTTACCTTGGTGTACATCTATTAAAGTCCCACTTGTAGCTAGAAAAGGCCTTCCTAACATTAAAGGTATGTTCTGGTCTTCTTCCATATCAAGAACTACAAAATCTACTGGAAAGATAAATTTGTCTACCTTTATTAGGACATCCTCCACCACTCCCCTAGGATATGATATGGATCTATCCGCCAATTGAAGATGAATCGTGGTTGGCTTCACCTCTCCTAAACCAAGTTTCTTGAAAATAGAAAATGGCATCAAGTTAATGCTGGCTCCTAAATCACATAAAGCTTTATCAAAATAAAAACTACCAATTGTGCAAGGAATATTAAAACTCCCTGGATCTCTTAATTTCAGTGGTAGTTTCTTTTGAAGTAACGCACTACATTCCTCGGTGAGCATGACCATCTCATGTTCTTCAAACCTCCTTTTGTTGTAAGGATCTCCTTTAAGAACTTGGCATACTTCGGCATTTGCTCCAACATATCTACAAAAGGAATATTTATGTGTAAGCTTCTAAACATATCCATGAACTTACCAAATTGTTTGTCTAATCTTTGTTTCTGTAGTCTATGAGGATACGGAAGAGAGGCTTCATCTTTCTTTACATCTTTGGCTTTGTTCTCAAGTTCTGGTTTTGTGCCTAGGCATTGTGTTGAAGCATTGTTCATTCTGGATTTTGTGCCTAGGCATTGTGTTGAGGCATTGTTGGTTCTGTCCAATTTTGTGTCTTCAGCTTTTTCCTCAGTTTCTTCAGCTTTTCTTGATTCTTTCAGCTCCTTACCACTTCTCAACATTATGGCATTGAGTTGCTCCCTTGGATTTTTCTCGATATCACTCGAAAACATTCCTTGAACTCTTCCCGCTAAAATATTGTGGATTTGCCCAATTTGAGTCTCAAGGTTCCTAATAGAGGCTGATTGATTTTGAACCAGGACGTCAGTCTTCTCAAACCTCTTTCTCGTCTCTTCAATGAACTTGGTCAACACATTCTCTAAATTAGATTTTGGCTCTTGAGGTTGAAAAACAGGAGCTTGTTTTTGCTCATTGTTGTTACTTCATGAAAAGTTCGGGTGTTTCCTCCATGTTGGATTATATGTATTGGAATATGGATTTCGTTGCTCTCCTTGAAAATTGTTGACATAATTTGCTTGTTGAGATGGAGAAAATGGATTCCCTACTTGACAATCTCTTGACAAATGATTCCCTACACAAAATTCACAAGTTAGAGAACGAATATCAATAGCATTTACCTTTAGGGCAACTCCTAATTGCTTTTGGATGGTTGAAAGTTGAACAGCCAACGTGGTATAGCCATAAACTTTGTGCACTCCCGTTGTTTTCCTTGTTGAATTTCTCTTTGAAGGCCTCATGTAGTTATTGCTTGCCATCACTTCAATCAAATTATAGGCTTCCTCTGGTGTTTTGTTATTCAAGGCTCCCCCACTTGCAACATCTACCATGGCTTGTATATTTGGAATCAACCCATTGTAAAATGTTTGCACTTGCGACCATATTGGTAACCCATGGTGAGGAAACCTCCGTAAGAGATCCTTATATCTCTCCCAAGCTTCGTAGAGCGACTCCATATCTTGCTGGAAAACAATTGTGATGTCACTCCTCATCTTGGCAGACTCGATCGGCGGAAAATACTTCGCAAGGAACACTTGAACTAACTCATTCCAAGTAGTGATGCTTCCGGGTGGTAGAGAAATTAACCAAGCCTTAGCTTTATCCCAAAGAGAGAATGGGAAAAGCCTTAACCTAATTGCATCATCAGATACCCCATTAAGTCGGAATGTATCGCACAGCTCTAGAAAATTTGCGATACGCAAATTAGGATCATCGCTAGACAACCTTGCAAATTGAATTGAATGTTGTATCATCTGAATAATGTTTGGCTTTATCTCAAAGGTATTTGCTTGAATCGGTGGTCTCCTAATACTAGAAGCACATCCCTCAATTGTAGGTCTTGAGTAATCCTTAAATGCCTTTTGAACTTCTTCTCCTCCTGTATCTGTCATTGAAACTAACTCCTCTGTACGGTCCAACACTAAAAATATAGAAATAAAAATTAAAGCACTAAAAACAAAAAATAAAAATAAATTACAAACCAAATTAGCAACTAAATAGCTTGTATTGATATTGATAAAAAAAAAAATTCCCCGGCAACGGCGCCAAAAACTTGTTGTTGATTTTCGCAAGTGTACGAAATCGTGCAAGTAATAAAGTGTAAGAATACGGATGTCGAACCCAAGGGAATTACTAATACCAAGTACCACACTAACCTATCTTATTGCTATTTGATTAATTAGATTTTCAGAATGATTCAATGAAAAATAAAACAACTTAGAAACAAAATAAAAACAGACTTTTATTAACACTTTAGTAGGAAATCAATATGACTAAACCTAGGGCATAGATTTCACACCAATTTAATCCTATGCATTGACAATTATTGTTAACCCAATTAAGCTTATTCTAAAGACCAAACTCCCTAATATTTCGCTAACTTTCTCTCGAACAATTAACAAATTAACTCCTAACTACTAACCCGAATTATCTCTAATCAGATTTAAGCAATTGGAGATCATTAAGTTCTATGGAATTTACCAGAGCCTCACAGATCGCGGTAACCTATCTCTAGCGTTCGCTCAATCTATGGTTTTATTACCTTAGACTAATTAGGTTTCATCTCTATCTCTCGATCTCAACCTAACCCATAAAATCATTCAACTCTAGGGCCTTTAAGAATTGAAAGCTTTAAGTGCAATAATAAAACTTAAAACAAAACTTAATAGAAATTAGTAACAAATAATTCAATGCATATTCATAAAATTGGGCTACATCTTAGCCCGAGAAAATAAAATTAGTTCATACTTTCAATAATAAAAACCATTGTATTCACAAACATGAGTATAAGAAAGAGTAGAAAAACTTCTCTAATTGATGACTCAAAATTGCAAAAATTTCCAATCTCCAAAGAGCAGCTGAACTTCTCCCCCTTTCTCTCCACCAAAAATCAGCTAAAGACATCTATTTATACTCCTAGGGTTTTAGGGTTATGATTCCCACTATCCTAATCACTTTAGAACTCTTAAAACAGGAAATAGACGTCATAAATTTAATCTAAAAAAACCCAGATTCGCAGTTGTGCTGCGGCATTTTGCCTAGGCATAGTTGATTCTGCCCCAAAACGCGAAATCTTGATAAGATGGTGGTTTTTGAGCATGATAACGTTCGAGTCTTGCCAAGTGGTAAACATATGAATTGTAGCCCTTTGAATCATATTTCCAACGGTTCAAGATTCATCTCAATCAAAACTCTACAGCTCAAGTTATTGTCAAATTACTTTTGCATGTTCAAAACTAGAGCGTTTTCCAGGATTTTCACTTTAACTTCAAATCGCCCTAACTTCTTCATTTCAGCTCCAAATCACAAAACATTTGATTCTTGTTGTCCCACATTCCATCATTGATATAACCTTCATCTGAATATCATCTTTAACAACCTGAAAACACTCGAAACATACCTGTGATCCCATAAAAGACATTTATGAAATAATTAAGTTTAATTTCACAAATTAAACACATTTTTCCACAAAAAATCCAATTGAATCACTAACAAAAAAATGTATTTTCAAGCTTTTATCATCTATCTATAGGTTTTTGGGGTGAATGTGTGGTCACAACTACTTATCTGATCAATAGCATGCAAACCCGAGTGCTCAGTGGCAAGACAAGACTCCCTATGACATTCTGTTTGGGAAACCACCTAACATCAGCCACCTCCGTGTTTTTGGCTGCCTTTGTTACTCTGGTGTTGTTGGTCCTCATGAAAAGTTTGGCTTTCGGGCTACTCGATGTCTCTTTATGGGTTATCCTATGCTCCAGAAGGGTTATTGTCTATACGATCCAATTGAAAACAAATTCTTTATTTCTCAAGACGTTATCTTTCATGAAGACAACTTTCCCTTTAAAGACATTGGTGAAGACTCAAGTTCACCCTCTCAACATTTGCCTCATTTTTTGGATGATGATTTATCAGTCTATCCTCATTTCATCATGCTCACTGTCACTGACACCAATACACAACCAACAAACTTTGGTCCTCCATCAATCACTGTTGATCCTCATTCTGATACAATTTCAACGGAATCTTCTGATTCTAGTGAACCCTCACCTGTATCTCCTGCAAGGTCCCCTGATATGCCTCTAGAGCCAATTCCCTAAGATAGTCCTCTCGTTCTACTCGACCACCTATATGCACAATAGATTATATTTGTTCAACCATTTTGGATTCTTCAGGTAGCCTTTATCCTACATCCAATTATAACAATTTTGACTTTTTTTCTCCTACCCATAGGATTTGTATGAGTCAAATATCTACTGACATAGAACCTTCCAATTATTCTAAAGCTGTCCAACAATCTCATGGGTGTCAAGTTATATCTGATGAACTCAATGCACTTGCACAAAATCATACCTGGGATATAGTGCCTCATCCTGCTCACCAAAAATTAATTGGATGCAAATGGGTGTACAAGATCAAATATTGTGTTGATGGTTCAATTGAACACTATAAAGCTCGTCTGGTTGCTAAGGGCTTCAAACATCATGAGGGGTTTGATTATCAGGACATCTTTTTCTCATGTTGCCAAGCATGTCACTGTTCGAGCTCTACTTTCTATTGCTTCTACGTGAGATTGGTCTTTACACCAGATGGATGTTCATAATGCCTTTTTACATGGAGATCTTCATGAGGATACTTACACGGATTTACCTCCAGGGATTCACAGACAGAGGGAGAATACAGTATGTCATTTGCAAAAATCTTTATATGGCCTAAAACAAGCATCTCGCCAATGGAATGCAAAATTCATGGAGGCACTCACAGGCATAGGTTTTGTTCAGTCCAAGCATGATTATGCACTTTTCTCCTGGCATCATTGTAAATCCTTCATTGCTCTCGTCATTTATGTTGATGATATCCTAATTACAAGAAATGATGAAGGGGTCATCGGGACTTTAAAAGAGCATCTCAACAGACATTTTCATATCAAAGACTTGGGAGAGCCAAAATATTTTCTAGGAATTGAAATTGCAAGATCTCCAACAAGAATAAATCTTAGTCAACGAAAATATGCTCTACACTGATATTAGATTCTGAATTTTCAGGATGCAAGCCAAATGTCATTCCTATGGAACAAAACACCAAACTTACTTCTCTAAAGTATGATAAAAAGATGTCATAAATAGAGGTAGATCTACTTCTCGAAGATCTTTCACATTACCAAAGACTTGTAAGACGTCTGATCTATCTTACAATGATACAACCAGACATCAGCTATGCAATCCACATTCTCAGTCAATTTATGCACAAACCAAAACAATCCCAAACAATCCCACATGGATGCAGCTCTAAAGGTTCTAAAGTACTTAAAAGGGTGTCCAGGGCTTGGAGTCCTCTCGCCACAAGATAAGGGTTTAGAACTTTCAGCTTATTGTGACTCAGACTGGGGAAAGTGTCCTATGACCAGAAAATTGCTCACTGGTTTTTGCATTAAACTTGGAGGATTGCTTATTTCTTGGAAGACAAAGAAATAGTTGATAGTCTCTTTTTCTTCAATAGAGGCAAAATTTAGAGTCATGGCAAAGACAACGTGTAAAATCACCAGATACTTGGGCTATTTAGAGACTTAAAGGTACAAGTTAATAAACCAATCAACTTATACTGTGATAACAAAGTTGCAAACGATAATGCAGCAAACCTAGTATTTCTGAGGGACCAAGCACATAGAAATCGACTACCATTTCGTCTGAGAGAAGATTTAGGAAGGCATAATAAAAACCATGCACATTTGAACTTCAGAACAACCTGCATACATTTTCTCAAAACTGCTATATAGCAAACAACATTCCCATTTGCTTCACATGCTTGGAGTTTATGACATTTACAAATCACAAGCTTGAGGGGGAGTGATGAAGACTAAAACAGAATGTTGATATTTGGTATTAATGTCAAATATCATGATGAAGACTAATACAGAATGTTGATATTTGATATTAATATCAAATATTCCATTTCCCTATTTCTGGAGATTACAAGTTTATTTTTTGATTGTATTACTATTTTTTGTATCACATATTTTGTATAAATACTAACAATGTATAGAAAAGAAAATACAACTCAGTACAATTCAATACAATTAATTGAATTTGTCTCAGATATCTCATGGGCATACTCCGACCCTTTCAGTTGTCTCTCTTGCCCTCTCAAAGATATTTCTCAGTCATACTCTGACTCTCTTTAACTGCCTCTCTTGCCCTCTCAATTATGACACTAAGTACTAAAAATACAATCCAAAAGGGGTTACGTTTTTTTCCATGGTATTTATTATATTTTATTATAACAAGTTACAACTATTTCTCTTAGCAATTAATAAACATAAACTACTAAAAGTTACTGGTATAGATGACTTATTTTTATGTCTCCTTTAAGTTTTTCGATTTATTATTATTATTTCAAGTCTTGATTAAAAAAATAATCAGAAGCTTTTACACCAAATCAAAAAACATATTGGAGTGCAATATATATATATATATAGTCATAATGGTAGGACCAATTATTTTTATTACTATGAGAAGGTTATAACTTAATAGAGGTATAGTTACAAAAATTATTGTTTTGATTTCTTATTTTATAATCCATGTTTTAGTAGTACAATATTATGATTTCAATTCAGCGCTTCAATTGCATACTTTTGAAACGGATAGAAGATCGTGTCTTGGAATGAGCAAAGATAAGTGTTATTGATGGAACTGTAAATGCAGTTGATGCATGGTCAATTGATGTGAAGCCACAGACAATTGTCAATGGTTTTAAGCACTACAAAATTAGGACCCCCGATATCGATGAATTGCAAGTTACAAATGAAGTAAATGAGGAGAATAAAAGAGTCATTGCAAAATTAAGTGATCAGATTTGACAACTTCACTACACTAATCGAATGGATACTAATGTCTTCCTCGATCATCCAAATAAGCAACAAGTCATGTATGTTTTAACTGAAAAAGGAAATCATTGTTGCAATTACACAATAAGAGAAAAGAAATAATCTTGAAAATGATAGTACGAAAATACAAAAAGTTTCATGTCATGAAGCTCTAAACATGCTTGAGAAGCTAAAAATATTTTGGCTTCGACAAGATGGTGTCCATGCTAGCGAGTTATTACGTACTCGCAAGATAAAAGATGTAGTAACAATTCTAAAGCATAAATCATTATACCAAATAACTTTAGATAAATATTTTTTTTTATCTTAAACATTTAATGTAGCATAACATATTTTTTTTTTGTAATATACAAATAATTATTACTACGTGGAGATAACTTTTCTTAAGGTGGGAATTAGAAAAATTATAATTTATTACAATGTAGAGTTTATTCTTATTTATAATATCTCAATTTGGAACTAAAATCTTTTATGACTATATAAAGTATCACTATAGAGAGGTTTTACTCTCTCTTTTTCTTTCTCTCTCCCTATTTATATATATACTCCCTTCCGGTGTGTTATTTGAAGTAAGAAAATCAAAAACTAGAAGCTTTCATATAAAACTAAAAAAAGAAAAGAAAGCATTGCGAAAAAAAATATAATAAACTCTTATCTTTGAATTAACTGTGTTATATATGAAAGAGGTAAGAGGCCTGATGTAGGGTTTCTAAAACTTAGGTACTCTCCAGATGTCATTAAATTATAATAATTTATGTGAGAGAAATACACATAAATGGTAAATCTTGGCCATTGAAAATTTTAGTTAGCACATGGCACATAATGTTTAAAAGCCAAGGATAACCAAGAATTTAAAAAACCAAGGACATGGTCCAAATCGACAACAAAGAGAGCATAATACTACTTGTCCCAAATTTTTACCTTAAATTTCATATCTCAAATCATCACCTAAGATATGAATTTGAAATAAATTTTGAGAAGACTGATATTATTGTTCAAGATAATAATCAAAATCTAAGAATTTTCAATATTTAAAAATTATTAAAATTGATGAAATCAGCGGTTGTTTCTAGATTTTACTTCATAACTCCACAACTAATCCTACTAAGCGACTAAAAATTTTCTTTTCTCTAAATTTTCCATCCAACTAATGTTCAGACCTTTCTCATTTTGTTTCCACTCTTGCATAAATATATTACGTTTTGGGATAAAAGCGTTCTCAAAGTTAGGGATGAAAATACGTTACACATAGTAACCAACAACCATTCACGTGTGAACTAACCCATTTCTTCAATTTTTAGGTATACCCATGCGCGCTACTATTCAATAAAGAGACAATTAATCATTCGTTCCCGCGCACGACCGCTTAACCAATATATATTAAACATTTAAATTTTATTAAAAATAAGGAAATCAACAATTTGTGTCGAAATAATAAATACTCAATTATTTATTTTGCCACATATCCAATTTCCGAAATGTTCAAATCACTTTTCACATTGGTGCTGATTCTGCTGAACATTATAAAGCGATAACTATAAAATTGCGTAAGCTAAACCGTTTTGAGAACGTAAAGAAGAAGTTAACCCCCTCACAACTTGAATTGGTTAGTGTTTTGGCAAAGTTTACACATTGGAGAAATGTATTGTTTTCAAGATAATTTTCCATATTAAAAGTTTACGTACGGAAGTTGAAGTTGAGCGGGTTGTTAATCAGACGTGCTTCCGTGTGGTTGGCAAGTTTGTAAAAAATTTTGTCTCATCAGCTCAGTGTTACAACAGGGTTAAAATTTGGAAGCTTGCTGAAGTCCCAATTTTATTTAAAAAAAAAATAGTATTAGAGGCAAAGCACTATGTTGTGCAGGATAAAAATCTAACTCGAGCCTGGAGAAAACACAAGGATTCCAGTTCGGGTATCGCACAAAACAGGTCGAAGAAAACATACCTCTCAGGACAAGTGTCAGCTCACGACGAACCAACCAGATATCAACAAGTTTCGATGATTGCTACGACGCCTAGTAAGTCTACTTAGCTACATGATCACCACGTGCAATGCATGTAGCGGCTTCTCCTAACCTAACGACTACTCAGCGACAAACTCAAGTTAATTACAACTATGACTATGATTAAGCATAATAATGTCCTTACTCCCTCGATCGCTCAAAATCTGTTAGACCAGACAACAATAATTCTGTTGATGTAACCACCCAACTAACGACTACCATCACAACTCCTATAAATACCTAGTTGAAAACAACACCACCCCCCCCCCCCCCCCCCCCCCAAAAAAAAAAAAAAAAGGAGAAACAAAAAGCAAACAAAATATAGAAGAGAGAGAAAGCATTTTGCCATTATTTTTAATTCTTTGTAATCACTCAACTCGAGAACACAACTAGTAGACGTAGGCTTGATTTTTTGCTCAACTGAACTACTTACAAAGTTCGCCTCTTCATTGTCATTGTTAGCTAACATCACCATCGACTCCGACCTTGTCCTGATTACTCGCACTCACCTTTGTTGATTTTCGGAATCATGCACCCATCTTGCTTGGTTCCTTCCAAGATCAACCGAGTACCTCTGGTTGTCGTGTGTTCACGTCTCGACACTCTAGTCGATACGAAGTTTCGCATCAATATACTATAAAGAGGCTCAATTTGTAAAGTCAGAGATTTGAAATCGAACTTTTTGTCCTTGAATATTGGTAGAGTGATTGAATAAGGTGGTATGAAGTTAGCACTTCCATACTCTCTTAAGATTTTTACCTTAGTAGATATAGAATGAGGCTTATACATTTAGATTACATGATTATGGTGAACAATTTAGAGTTTTTTTAATTCATAGTTGTAAGGGTCAATGTTTTAAAACCCAAACCGAATCGGTTGGTTCAACCAATCTAACTGAGAATCGCCTCCCTCTCCGTTCTGAGGACACTCAAAACTTGGTTTCAGCTTTTGAATCGAATTGATCCACAGTTGAACTGGCCAAATAGTATCGAACCGCTGGTTCACCCGGCCTGATGGCTAAATTTTGTCACAAAATTAAAATCCCTAAAAACAAAGCAAAATCCTTATTCCAAATTTGAATTCATGCACCTTCAATCTACATTCTTTGCTCCGTGCAAGATATTTTTGAGCGATCAACTCAGGCTGCTCCGCTCAATGATTCTGTTGTCCGTTCGTCCATCGCTGGTCGCACTACACTCGGCCTCTGCCCCTCCGATATTATTGTTAAGGTTTGTGATTGTTTGTGAATGGTTTGTGATTGTTATGTGCATTTCTATGTGTTATAATGAATAACATGAAATTGTTTGTTGTTGTCCTTCTATTATTTGACTCCTTTTTAACCTTTTGTTTCCAGTAGTGAAAGTTAGGGTTTTAAAGATCGATCTTGTCTTTCATTCTTGAGTAAAAATTGAAAATCTCCAATTTATTTGTTTGGTTTTGTGTTTAAGCTTTACGTTTGTTGTTCATTTGCAGGAAATATATTACTTCTAAACCTGTGAGGCATCTTTAAGTGTTAGTTCAAGTGAAGTTTTTGGCATTAAATGAGAAAATTTCCTCTCTAAGGATCCGGAAGCTATTTTCATGAATTAATTATTCTTCAATTAGGATGCTTAATCAGATATGTCTGTTATGAGGAAAAATATTAATTAGCAATTTGAAAATATTAAAAAGGAAATTTAAATTGTTTTACTTTTTCATTGTTTTTATGCATAAATATCTTCCATGGCTCAATTTTTTCGCTACATTGTGCAAAGGGACTGAGTGTTAAGCATTATACTATCTTCGATTTAATTGTATAGCTTGTGTTCTGGTTTTACAAAGTGGGTTATTGGTGCTTATTAAGCCACTCTTTGATTTACGGTGAAAAAAATCTGAACTGCGGTTGTTGTATCAGAAGTACAGTTGTTGTACTTTCTTAGTAAATAGATAAAGAGAAGAAGAGTGAGAGAAAGGAAAGAAAGGTAGATTAATTCTTTGAGTGTGCGTATATTGCCAAGATCAAGATTCAAGGAAGAGGTATCCACATACCAATCAATTCAAGAAATTACCAGCTAACCAACAGATCTTGTGATGTGAAGCATCTAAAGGTATGATTTCCTATCTCACAATTAATGTTGGCAATTTCTTAATCGCCTAGTTTAATCAAATATAATTTTTTTTTTTTTATGAGATTTAAAAAATAGCATAAATTTTATGTTGTTAGTGTATCGTTAGAATTTATATTATAATGGGTTAATGAGTATTTACCTAATTGCTTGCTTCCTGTTTATTTTAACACAAAAGGCATAACAATAGAGGAACTTTTGTTATTACTATAACTATGGAATCATATACATTATTTAGTTATACTTGAGAGAGATTATTATCATTAACCCATTAACATTGAAAAGCCTACTGTTCTAAACAATAAAAATCACTTATTTCCTTTATGGCTTACAATGGATGAAAAAATGACAAAATAACATTATGAATTTATGGTGAATGATAAATAATATTGATTTGTTGTCATGTATGAAGAGAGTAGAGAGAAAGGTTGTCTTTAAAGAGATGAATAGAAGTTTGGTTTTACATGCAAGGGCAAATTTGTCCATAAATATGGAATCATATTCCCTGGAGTGCAAGACTTTTGAAATGGACTATTTTACAATCGTAAAATAAGACTATTAATATAATTTTCATAAATAAAGTACGCTTTATTTAAATTTTGAAGAATTAACTTTTTTTTTCTTTTCTTTTTTAATTTAAAAATTAAATGTATATTCCATTATAATTTAATATAAATTTTTTACGAATAAAAAGTACTAAAAATGAAATATATATTTGGTGGATACCACATCTAACCATTGGATTCAGGGGCAGATCTAGCCCCTTTGAGAGTAGGCTCAGGCCTACCTCAATTTTTAAAAAGAAAAATTATTATATAATATACTCATAAAAATTGCTATTAATATATATACTCAGGCCTACTCTCGAATTTAAAAAAAAAATGAGAATTTTATACATATAATAGGCCCACAAAAGCTTGTTATTAATATATATATTCCAAGCCCTTATTATTAAAAGTTTAAACTCTCTCCACTTCTCTTCCGACTTCACTTACTTTTTATGATTTTATCTTCAAAATTATTTACTCTCTCATCCTCTTTCTCTTTCTTTTCATGCTATTCGATCTTAAAACTTTTGAAGACTGAAATTGTTTAAGCTTCACTACTCAAGGTCACAATATCTCTGTTTTCTTTTTTATTGCTTTTAAGTATGTGTATGCTCATTTCAATTTAGTTTATTTAAGGTTAATCATGCGCTTTTTTTTTTTTTTTTTTTTTTTTCTGTTTTTTTGTTTTGAGGTGTTTTTTACTAATTCTAATTTGAGAGGAAAAAACATGGACCTTATGAGTTTATTTTGTATTTTGTGTCTAAAGAATGAACTTGCTTTCCCAAATTAAAACATTAACTATATGTTAAAGGACGTCATTCTTCACCATTTACCCACTACATTCTTACAATTCAAATGTCACGGTTCTGATACTCAGAATAAATAAAGAAATTTGAGTTATTATATATGTTTATATTAAGAAAACTTCCCCCTTTTTTTTTTACTAATTCATATTAAAAGTCAACACAACGTGGACTTGATTTAAGTTTTGATTGACTTTAACTTAGATTAGGTCTGGTGAAAGTCATGAAATTTTACATTATAATCTTTGGAAGCCAAAAATAAAACTAAAAATTAAAAGAAGGTTTTGCTCAAGGTTTACTTAACACATTTACTCAAAAATTTGCTTCTCATGGATTTATTCAAGTAAGAAAGTACTAAGTTATTGTCTTTTGGTTATTTTTTAAAGTTTTTACTAGTTGTTTAGCAAACAATGACGGAGCAGTGGAGGCATCCCCTCAACAAAAATCCTGAATCCGCCACTGATTGGATTCATCATATTGTATTAAAACAATATTTTACAACTTAGATCTACTGGTCTATATGCATGGTCCTCATAAATTTATATTAGTTCATCTTGACTAGAAAATTAAATATATAACACTTTAAAAAAACAAAACAAGAAAAATATACTTTAGAGTGGGGTAAACACTAGTTTTGTAGGGTACAAAAGAGTCCCATCAATTATTAACCATTTATACATGTGGTTTGATATATTTATTAATGAGTGAACAACATTTTCCCACCCAAGGTTTGGCAAAACGATACTTTTCCATCTGCCAAGTTTTAAAACGACACTTTCCCACACACTGTCCATCAACTTTAATTGAAGAATGACATAATCATAGATTTAAAAAACAGTTAAAGGGTACTTATGTCATTTTATCTTCTATATATAAACTTAGAAAAAACAACCCTAAATTTAAACACTTTTTCCCCACCCCATTGCCCTATAATCCTCCACCCCATCCCCACCAATTGGCCGGAGTCGCAACCAATCTAGTGCAATTTGATCGAAATCGCACCCAACCATGTGCAATTGAGGCTGACCCCCACCAATTGGTTGGAAACACAACCACTCTAGTGTGATTAGGTCAAAATCGCACTCGGCCAAATTCAAACCCAAATCTAGTGTTATATTGTTGTTATTTGGAATAATGGGTTGTTTTTTGTGTATTGGCACACCTAGTCAGGTGCGATTTTGGTCAACTATTTTTTTTATTTTCTAATTTTTTTTTTTTATTTGGATGATGTTGTTATATGTTGATTTGGATAAGAGTGGAGATTTTGTGTGTTGATTTGTGTGAAAAGATTGTGGTGAGAAGTTTGGGTGTAATTCTGGCTGATTTGCACCCAACCAGGTGCGATTTTAGCTGATTCACACTCGAGCAAGTGCTATCAGTGACTCCAACGAAGAAGAAAGAATAAAAGAGAAGAAGAAGAGAGAATGGTATTTTCGTCTTTACACTGGTTATACCATGTTAGATAATTGATTTTTCTAAAAGAACATAATGGTAGGTGAGAAAGTGTCGTTTCACCAAACTTTGGGTGGGAAAATGTCATTCTCCCTTTACTAATTAAAGAAAGTGATGTAGAGGCATATCAGTGGGGGCATTTAAGAAAACTGAATCATTGGGGGCATTCAAGAAAAATGAGGTCGCTGTGAAGTTTAGCTAAATGATTAGTGTAGTTTCTTGAATGAATTTATGGGGATTTTGTGAAGGGATAACAACATTTTCTCACCCCAGGTTTGGCAAAACGACACTTTCCCACCCTTCAAGTTTCAAAATGACACTTTCCCACTATTCATTAGATTCTGTTATGATTTCCGTTAATATTTTACTGAAAATATAAAAATACACTTAAATATTTGACTTTATAAATTTTTTATTGTTTTTTAATTAGCCAAAAAAGAAAAAATAGTTAACCCCACCTAAAAAGTTAAGAGTAATGCTATAGAATTGTTTAAAGTTAAATGACTTTAATATTTATTTATTTGTTTATAATGTCATCAATACCTCATCCACTATTATTCAATAATCTACTAAATTTATAATGTTTTTCATGATATAAAGTTTTTTATTTTTACTAATTAACATAGAAAATAAATATTCCTAATTGATTAAATAAACAAAGGAAAAAAGATATCTTTACACTTGAACTAATAAATAATCAAGTAAAGATTTTGACTTAACTAAATTTTAATTTATAATAAACTAATTAAGAAATAAAATATTTAAGGGTATTTTTGTCTTTTTAGTTAAATATTAACAAAAAATACTAACAAAACCCGACGAAAGGTGGAAAAGTATTATTTTGAAATTTGATTGATGAGAAAGTGTCATTTTGTCAAACCTTGTGTGGGACTTTTAGTAAATTAGTGAAATCAAGGGCATTGTTGATGATGACGTGGTGGTGCCCACCATCACAAATTCATTGAGAGGCCTTGCGTTCCTTATTTAATATGTGCAAAATTTAAATGCCATATAATTTGATGAAGACATTATAGAAGTGAAAGTTGTATTGTTTTAATTTGAGTTCGGTCCTGTTTGCAACTTTCAGTCAGCATTTATCTCTGACCTGTCCACCCTCTCATCCTTTCTTTATCATCTAATTTTATTGTTTCCATAGGTCATTTTCTAATTTTTCTTACAAAAATCTTGTTTGAAATAATGGCCAGACACAACTACTCTTGTATCTTAATTGTAACAACAGCCCAGAAGTTGGATTCCGTGGGCTAGAATCTAGATAATAGTTTCTTTAATTGATGTGGCGGTGTTGTCTTGATATTAGTTTAATTTGAGGAATTAATAACATTTTCCTTGTCAAACCCCAAGGATGAAAAGTTATTAACTCCTACGTGTGCCAGCCAACAATGGAATCTGTGGGTGTATCTACACTCTTCGTAGCTTTTCCTTAAGCAGTTAAATTAATTTTAACAACTACTTTAATTGTAGAGTAGTATTACTTATAAATTGCATGTCTCAAATTGAAAATTAACATCAAGAGGTTTAAAATTCCAAGCAATACGTCTTGCCTTTATGGTCTTACTTGAAGAAGAAAAATGTGAATGACTCAATGGTTTTGTAAATAAGTATCCCCGCTAACATGTAACCGACAGTGCTTTCTTGACTTGGCTATTTCTGTTATCTAGGGAGCTCAGTCAATTAAATTGTTTATACAAGTTATCGTTATAGTTGTTGAGATTTGATTTTAAACATGTTGATTATATTTTTTTAAATATCATTATGCAAATGTTTCCAATAAATAAACCATGGCCTTATTTTTTCCTAATCTTTCAAGTGGCAGGACTTCTATAACCGGAAGTTCTCTACCAGGTCCGTTTCACTTTCATTTATCTTTGGATTATTTATTTGTTTGGGCCGAAGGCAAATTGCAAAGAGCCTCAGAAGTCATAGGTGTTTTGTGTCTAATCTACACAGTTTCTTCTTAAATGCACATGAGATTTTATGCTACGATCATTTCATTTAAACAATTTATGCACAGAATGCCTCCTTTCATTGTCTAGGACCATTAGAAATGTTATCACCCAAAGATCAATAGGTATTAATCATTTAAATATGATATAGTCTCGTAATGTAATTTTTTTCTCTATTATACGTATGTTCATATTAATAGGTTCAGCTGCATTTAGTGTTCATCATCTTCCCACAGATAGTAATGAAGACCCTTACATACAATTCAATATATTATTAATCATATACTAAATTTAGGGGTTAATGATTAATCCCCATGAGGTATGATAAAATAACAAAAATCCAGTAAAGGTTTTGAAAATAAAAGGAATCCCTCTATTATTAAGTTTTAGGTGTTAAAATAAATGACAATAGAACAATATGGTAATATTTACAAACTTATAGTAGAGTAAATTTTAAAAGTTTACTAATAATTCATTAATGACAGTGGGATTTTGATCTTTCATAAACCTCAAGGGGTTTTTGTTGTTATATCATACCTTAGGGTGGGTCTAGTTTTAACCCTTAAATTTATATTAGAGTTAAAATTCCTCACTTCACTACACTAAAAAAAGGCCTATTGCAACGTTGAAATCATGTCACAATACATTTTTTTTGCGTAGTAGTACCCGTAAAACTATGTGATCCACTACGTCAAACGTTAGTCGTAACTGTGTTGTCATAACACCATTATTGCAACACCATCATTATGCGTCATAACAAAGAATACATATACTAATAAATGCTTAGAAATGTACTTATATTTAGTTATTTATTGGTATCATTGGTGAGAAATTAGGTTTAATTTGTATAATTCTACTTAATTTTTTTTATAAATATGTTTTACAAAATCACAAGTATGTTTGGTTTATTTTCAGTTTATGGGTGCTTAAAAATAATATTTGGATGAAAAATAATGTCGGCAAGGAAATTTGTGACAATTGGAAATATAGGGTTTGAAAATCGGAGTTGAAACAAGGAAGTTATGACATTTTGAGTACCATTAGTTTCATATTGTGATTCAAAGTAGGGTTCATGTCCAATGGCTAGAAGATCTCTCACTAGTTTCTGCATTAAACTCAAAGGATCATTGATCTTATGGAAGACAAAAAAACAATCAATAATATCTCTTTCATCAGTAGAGGTTGAATACAGAGTTATGGTCAAAACCACATTTGAAATCACGTGGATCCTTGGATTATTAAAGGATCTAAATATTCAAATAGAGAAGTGAATCAAATTATACTATGACAACAAAGCAGCAAATGACATCGTAACTAATCCATTATTCTATGAGAGGACAAAACACATATAAATTGACAACCACTTTATCAAAAACAAGATACAAGAAGGGATAATCAAAACTAAACACATTTGAACCACAGATCAACCCACTGATATCTTCACAAAACTGCTAAGTCACAAACAATATTCACATCTCCTGAGCAAACTCAAAGTTTATGACATTTATAAACCTCCAACTTAAAGGATAGTGTTGATACGTGAAAATATTGATATTTAACACCAGCTATGATTTAGCTCAATTATAGGGATCAATTACAAGACAAATATCATATTCTACTCCTTGATTGATAGGATCTTTCTATTACTCCTGAAATCATGTAATTAGTTATTTCCTTACATATTGCATTCTTTTCTGTAAATTGAAGCATTATGTGCAATGTAAAACATACAAGTGAAATATATAATTTGTCTCAAAGCTCTCTTTCTCTCTTTCTTGGCATACTTCGGCAGCGTAGTTGCCTCGCTTGCCATCTTCTGACAGTGATCTTCAAATTGGTTTCGTCCCAATCAAGCTATAATCCTACCCTTGAAATCTTCCCAATTAAGTGACATATTTGAGCTCTTGTTCTAGTGTTTGGAACCATAGCATTGCATCTCCTTTCAAATAAAAAGAAGACAAAGTAACCTTTTCAGACTCGTTTATTTCATGGAGAGTGAAATACTTTTCAACCTCCCAAATCCAAATTGTTGGAACAACTTTCCCATCAAACCTTGGAAAATCCAATTTCAAAGTTTTACGCAGAATACTACTGAAAGAACCAAACCCTTTCGTAGGTGTTACATGCGGGCCATTCCTTCCAAATTGGTTTGAATTTTGTGTGGATTTCTCACTTGCTTCTTGAGTTGTCTTCCAAAAAATCTGCTAGTTAATTTTCTCCATCTGCTCTCTATTATATGTCGTAGCAACCCCTATTAGCCATTCCCCAACAATTCAAATTCCTTCTCAAGCTTCTCTACTTTTTCTGGTAGCTCCATCCCAGTTCTGATACCAAATTGTTAGAAAAAAAATTCTAATTTAAAATTTAAAAAATCAAATAAAGGTTTTGTTGGCTTATATGAGGAACCAACGCTTCCCAGACAACTGACTTGGTTTATTGATTAAAGTTTCTTTTATTGAAAACTGCAGGTGTATATATAGTCATAATAGACAACAAATTGCATAAAAATAAAACATTAGTCTCTTATCCTTCGCCTAGGCACCAATTACGACGATAACAAAAGACTACAAAATAGGAGATCACGGCAACGGAATTGACCAAGTCACCAACCGAAAAATTAATTTTTTATTGCATGTTAACGTCGTAACAGAAGATGATGTTAAGCCAATTAGAATAATGCTCTAAAACTATATTGCTTGGACAATAAGCTCTTCTGGAGGAGGTTGGGGACTTGACATCAGGAAAAATTAAACTCATATAGCATGATTAGTAAGGTAATGTTGACTGAATTTTTTGAACTGTTTATAAATAAAAGGCGCCGTGTCTGTCAAGGATTGCTTAGAAAATGAAAAAACAAACAAACAAACATTGGGCTATAATCATGGAGTTGAAAGCACTTGAGTCCAAGCAAGTATAGTGCAGGCCCAAACAAAGACTTATGAAACCCAAGAAGAGGCAGAGGGTCCACTCTCCGCAGGTGATAACCTTGTGCAAGCACGAGGCCAATATAAACCATCCACATGTCTACATTAAAAACATCCTGGGATGAATCGATGACATGGCAGATTTTCTAAATTCTAAGATCTAAAAAAACCATCTTACAAAGAGCCGTTGCATTTCCCTCCACACACTTGTCAAGTACCTTATCTGTTTGAGTTGTCTCTTTTTTCCCTCCAAACATCAACACGCCAAAAAAAAAAAAAAAATATATATATATCATACGACTATGAACCATCATCAACATCAACTCACTCTATTATCGCCTAAAACTTGCACCATTACAAAGAGATAAAAGTTTGTTTATCTCTTGTTTTGTCATCATCGATTTATATTTTCATGATGGCTAGCAAATTGGTGGCCTTTAATTTAGTACCTCACCGTGTGTTTACTGCTCCTGTACAGAAGCCGGTATTGGTTTCTTTACCGTTATCTGCAAGGATTCAGTCTAATGCACCATTCAATGGAAGGCATTTTTGTCTTCGACCCCGATTGTTTGTACTTCCTTCCAGAGCTACTGCAGACCAACAAGGTTAGAGTTTGTTTGATATCTCTGAAAGATTATGAGTTTGGTGTTTGGTCAAAGATACTAAATTACTATATGCTTGTGTTAATTGATAAATTGATGGTTTGTTCTATAATATTTAACAGTTGATTGAGATGTCGGCTTAGGATTTAGAGGTCTATGAGTATTAGAAGTGATTGCTTACTGTGGTGAAGACTAACCTTGACATAGAATGAGTTGAGAATTTGAGAGGACCCCGGAAAAATAAAAAAAAGAAAAAAGTTTATTTAAGCGGGACACTTGAAATACCAGTTACGTATATAGAACTTCTTGTTTACTCATTTAACAACTCGAATTTTGGTAGAACTTGATTGAATCATGTCTACAGAACAAGAACAGTAGTCATCATATTAGAGTACAGCCTTCAAATTCCGTTCATAAGGGCTACATATTTAATATAAGGGAAACACTGAAGCAAGTTGGAGACTATATGTATGGTTGATTGTTAATAGTTGTAATATGTATGGTTGATTCTTAATAGTTGGAAGGCTTCCAGACATCCCCTCTCCTGCTTTAAGTACTTGAAAATAAACATCCATTATGAAAGAAATATTGAAATCAGAATCCGTTGCGATCCTCTTAATGTTTAGTTGTGACTTCTTTGCTTATTGGTTTCCTTTTAAAAATTTGTTCTGAATGTATGTTCTCATTTTTCTTGTTTGCCATGGGGAAGACCTTGTACTGATTAAGTTTTCTTTTCAGGCCAGGTTGAAGAGGATGAGGTTGTTGATGGTAAAATTCTGCCATATTGTAGCCTGGACAAGAAACAGGAGAAGAAGTCATTGGGTGAAATGGAACAAGAGTTTCTCCAGGCACTACAAGTACGGAATTAAGACATACTATTTATTTTTCTTTTTCACCGTCTCTTTCATGCTTTTCATCTTTCTTATATATGATGATTCTACCAAAGAGAAATTAGAAGAATTTCTTTGTTTTGACCTCTGATCTAGATATATTTAAATTTTTTATCCAAGTTATAGCTTCTTTTGCTCTTGAAGTTGAAATAGATTTGGTCTGACTATTATTATTTATAAGCGAGAGCAAATTTGTTTCTGATTGCTTGTACAGGCTTTTTACTATGAAGGAAAAGCAATAATGTCAAATGAGGAATTTGATATACTTAAGGAAGAACTAATGTGGGAAGGAAGCAGCGTTGTCATGCTAAGTACGGACTAAATCTTTATATAGAGCCTCAACCTATATGTTCATGACATAAATCTTTAATCCTTGTTATCTTTGGAGATTTGATTTGGTTTATTTTAACAATGCAGGCTCCGATGAGCAGAAGTTCTTGGAAGCTTCAATGGCTTATGTATCAGGGAAACCTATCATGTCCGATGAAGAGTTTGATCAACTGAAGATAAGGCTGAAGGTTCATTTGTGTTTGTTTCATTTTCAGTCACTTGCTCTTTACTTCTTAGTTGTGTCAGATCTTTTCAGAAGTTTCTTAACAAAAAAATATTGGTGTATCAGTTAAGATTGTTACATTGTGCTTGTTTGTTGCTAAATGTCTCTCTAATACTATTTACTTTGACTATAATTATATTCTAGATGGAAGGAAGTGAAATTGTAGCTGAGGGTCCAAGATGCAGTCTCCGTAGTAGAAAGGTGGGTTTCTGTTTGGCTCCTTCTCTTATGTGTGCAGCTCTGAATTTTGCATAGATAAAACACAAAATTTATTGTGTCTTTACTAATTCTTTCCAGTATGATGAGCTAAAATTCTGTCTCCTTTCTTGATATAAATTTTAGCCTTTAACTCAAAATTTAGTTCTCTGTACAAATCTACAGGCCATATGTGCAAAGTCTATATATCACTTTATCAATATATATGAATCCATTATTAATGAAAATTATGTTGCATGTGGAAATAATTATAAGAAAAAAGACATTATGTTTAATCATTATCACATGTCACCTGGTAATAATTTTGCTTCGGTAGTCTCTAAAGTAAGCTATATTTCTTATGATTTTACCTTAAATTATCATTAGTATCATTTCATCTACTTATTGGCAGCAATATTGACCATTGCTTGTGTAAGCTGTAGTTATCTACAAAATATCACGGGCGTTTTCTCATTTCAATAAATTCCTTTTACACTGCAAAAGAAACTGATAATTTCTTCTTTTTGGAGTTCGGTAACATTATTATTAATTTTTTTTTATTTGGGGTTTTCTGCTTTTCTGATAACTCATCATCTTCAAAGGGGATTCGTTTAATTTTTACTGATCAACTTTCTTCTATAGGTGTATAGTGACCTGACAGTTGACTATCTCAAAATGTTACTGTTGAATGTGCCAGCCACCGTTGTTGCTCTAGGATTGTAAGTATCATTTCTTTGCTTGGATTTATGCTGGTTAACATTAGATGATGGTAGTTTTAACAATAATTCAATTTTATTTGTTACCCTGTCAGGTTTTTCTTCCTGGATGATCTGACTGGATTTGAAATCACATATCTTTTGGAGGTAAAATTTTAATATTGTTCTTTCTTATTTTAACTCAACGAGAAGGAAATTCTGTAGATGCAATTTTGTGTTACGGTATTGCTGAATTTTCCCATAATTCTTTTGCTCTTCAATAATCTGATCACCAAATTGAACTTTGCTTTCGAGCTCAATATGTCTATACTTTCAATGGTACAACAATATTTGGAAGAGAAGTGTCTACAACTTCACTATTCTATTCATGAATTGTTGTAAACTGTCTGGAATAGTTCTATACTAATGGCAATAAAGTAAGTGTTGAATTAGCTCAAGGCTTGCCATTAGAACTGGATATAACCATGGTCTAAAATTTCCAAATCCATGACATGAATATATACCTTTAAATAAAATCCTTATATACCCAGTGCTTATTGCTTCTTGGGTACAACTAATAATCATATGCTCTTTTGTTTTTAAATAATTATCTTGCAGCTACCAGAGCCATTCAGTTTCATTTTTACATGGTTCGCCGCGGTGCCTCTCATCGTTTATTTAGCTCAATCACTTACAAAATTGATTGTGAAAGATTTCTTGATCTTGAAGGTAGAAATCTAGTTAAACATCTCTTGTAAGTCTATATCGAACAACCACGTTTTCTTGAACTGTATTGCTAATGCATAACTTTATATTCTAGGGACCCTGTCCTAACTGTGGCACAGAGAATCTCTCTTTTTTCGGAACCATACTATCAGTTTCTAGTGGTGGAACCAGCAATAGTGTTAAGTGCTCAAAGTAAGTTTAATCTTATTTCTCTAATTAGTAATTACATTCACTTACATATCTTTGCACTTTTAGCTGTTATAACAAGTAATATTATGCTTCAGCTGCGGGACCTCTTTGGTTTTCGATGCAAAGACACGTTTGATTACATTGCCAGAGGGAAGTGAAGCTTGAGTTGAGGTATATACTCTTCCTACAGAATCCTTCTTTTACTCTTTGGCACCAATTTGTTGGTTGATTCAAACTGAAACTTTCTGTCAGAATAGGAGTCTGGATATTGATTTTCAATAGAAGAAAAATGTGAACAAAACACCGTTAAACCAAGAGAATGTGTTATCAAGTTCATTAGAAGCACAATTAAATACATGCACATACACAAAAAACAGTGTGTCCTGCAGAAATCGCTGTCATTTCTTGTAATCAGGCTCTCTTATGTGGACAGTCTTGATTTAAGATTCTTAATTTTGCTCTAGAAGTTGGGTATTTAGTTTAAATCTTTGTATTATGGTTGTTGACATAGTAATTGACAGAAGGATACTAACTAATACAGGATGAATCAATCATAAGGGATTGACCAATACCTAACTCTTGAAGTTGGAGATGGAAGAGTATCAAATTATCTGTGGAGAGGGAGAATTTTCAGTGTGGGTAGTATCTTAATTGTAAGTTTTGTCAATATCGTATTCGTAAGTATGAATCATAATACACTTGTACCAGGTTTTCCACAAGAGAGTAGATAATTCACCATGCTGTATGTAGAAAATACTTGATAAAAAGTCAAACCCAGTTCATCATGCTTTGTCACTCTGAATCTTACTGTAATTGTCATCATCATTGTATATTCTTTTATGTGGATGGTCACTGAAGCAGGTTTTGTGTGCAGCACTATTTGCATATCACTGAAAATGCTTTAATAATTGACTAGGCCGAAAAACCCTATTTGGTGTCTTTTGGAATTTAACACATTCTCAATTTGTATTACCTATCTAATCACTTGCTCTCTTAAATTAACCAAAATGCCACGTTATTATTTTCACGGACAAATTACATTTTCCCAACCCTATCTTTTGTGTCTGAAAACCGTCAATTTTCTACCCATCATTAGTCTCCGTTAATCAATTCTCCATCTCTTGTTACTCTCCGTTTATCTTAAATAGAAGGTTGACTGGCTTTGAAAAATAAAATACTTATGTTACCCTCATTCATCAATATATTAGCCTATCGTTTGTTTAAATTTAATCAAAATCTTAGTCAATCAAAGTATTATAAATTGATACTAAATTAATCAAATTTAATCCACAATTACTTAAAAATTATATAAAAACCTCTAAATTAATATCAGATTAATCCTGAATAATCCAAACTAATCCCATCCTTTACAACTCAACTCAAACAAAATCTGTCGGTTCACTAGATAGAATCGGAAAATTTATCTTCTATAATTGAAAAGCATGCCAACAATCTTGATCAACAATAAGCAACTTAGTGATGGAAAAAGTTCCAGCAACAAGAGCTATAGTAGCATTTATAGTTTTATCCAAGGTTTTAAAACCCGGCTCGGGGTGAAACCCCGCAAAGTGGTCGGGTCCCGGATTGACCGATTGAAGCGAGCAACGTGTCCAAAGGTTTAAAATCCAGCAAAAATACTCCTAAAAATTACACATAGTCCCCCACAAGTTTGAAATCTTGCAAAAACACCCTAAATTACACCGCCAACATCGACAACCCAGGCCAAATAGGGCTTGTTTCCGACATCGACAACACACCACGTCACCGCAAATACTCTTCTCTCAGCCTCTTGACCAAAACTCATCTCACCCCACCCCCATTTGCCTCACCAATCGCCGGCAACAGCCCGTAGTTGCCGTGAATCGATTTTTACGATTTTTAGTCATTTCACTCACCATAAATCACCTTCGTCACCACCTTTTGACTCACTAACCCTTCCTCTTCAAAACCTCCAACATCTCAGCCACCAATTGTTTGTTGGTCATCTCCCTAATCTTTAAGGTTTGTCGTAAACAGTCAAAATTGATAACCCAACCTGAAGAAGGTCCCGGGTCTCAGTTGAATCGGTTGAGCTGGGTCGGGTTTTAAAACACTCATTCTATCTACCAACTTCTACATTTCTTCATTATCTCTACTTTTACCATTTCCAATTGAACTTGAAGAAGAAGCTGATGAGAACCCTTCAATTGACAATGATTTATCCCTAAGTACGCCAGCCTAACTCACCTAACTCACCATCTCACCATAGTCTTGAATGTTAGGAATTGATCTACCCAACACAACGGAAAAACAAAAATCAAAAGGATGAATCGATTTCTTTTATGCCAAGATTCGGGTATAGATTATATAGTTTACATGTTAAACCAAAATTCTACACAAAATAATATCAATCCAAACAGGGATCAGAGATCTTACACACGTTTGGAGGCTCCTTCAAATGTCTCTGAATTTACTTCACTACCGATTCAACGTAGAACCGAACGAACGGTGATCCACACGAAGACAATCTGAAGAACCAAAGAGAGATTTGTTAGATCCACTTAATGGCTTCAAGAAACAACTTGAATCAAATAAAATCTTTGATTCACACACAAAGGGAAACATGAGAGGGTGAGAGTAAAAGGGCCGCCTCTTTTCTTTTAATAATGAATGAACAAAATTTTTCTTTAACACACATGCACTTATATAGTGCATGTGCTAAAACCCTATTTCTATAAGGAATAGGCATGGGCTCCAACCCTAATCCTCCCTTGTTATGGTATTTTATTTTTAATTAATTATTATTATAACTAAAAATCAATTAATATATTCATAAAATATATTAACATTTAATTAATAATAATAATTCATTTAAATATATGCATATATATATTTAAATATAACCTTACTAATTTAATTTTAACATTAAATTAAATACAAACAATAACCTCAGCAAATTTAATTGTACTGTGAGAGTACCAAAATACATTTTCGTCCTAAAATATGAAAATACCCCTTGAACAAAACGATTCTTAAATTATCTTTTAAATGTGTGACCATAGGCTCCTCATCATACTAGTAGTATGTAGTATCGCGATTAATACCAATTAATCGTCTCACTACACACAGACCAAGATTGGCCCCTAGCAAGGATCATGGCCACCTGATAGATTTAGATTCAGCGCAATAGCTACCTATCAACGATATGATTACTATGTAATCAAATCCTTTCATCATCTGTTATCTCATCGAGACTGAGGTACAGAAATAGTGTCAACCTCAGCAATACCTTTGTATTCAGTTACTAGACCAATGACCAAAATAATAAATTGGATTGAGCAACAACTCAATCCCACTGTGGCCACAGATTTAGTGTCATTGTCATTTATTGAACTATGCAATGAGGTAACTTCTCTCGTACCCAAGAGTGATGAATCATTTGTTGTCCACCATAGTCTTGATACATTCATCGATGCAGTCAATCACTACTGTATTGACAGCTTTGAATAGAACTGTGTTAGGCTAATGTCAAACTACACCAATCAGTACATAAGGAGTTCCAGTGATCTCAAGTCTAAGGATCATATGCACCACCATTCGTTAGACGATTTGTTCCCTAGACACTGGGGTTACGATCCATATGGAATCCTCTGGTGGGTTAGTCTAGTGAATTTGAACTTGCCTACAGCAAGCACCTATATGTTGTACTAGGTTGTCGGTAAACAACCTTGACAAGTGAGATCAGTCACTGCCTTTCTATAGGGTCATTCAACACTATGATAATTTTACCGTATTATCTGTGTCCTTGGTCAGAATAATACTAGGGCTACGAATATTTCTAGAATGACCATCATATGTGATCATAGGGTTCTCACTATCAAGATTTGAAACACTTGATACCTTCGTCACGGTTTTACCATCCTAAGGATATATATCAATACATATCAATATGATTTATATGATAAAGAATAAAATGTCTTTTATTGATTAATGAACATTATTACAAAGAGTCAATTTTACAATAATTGATTGGCTCTAGGGCACCTACTCTAACATTGACCCACCATAAGAACCTCTTGCATGTCTCTTGGGTCTCGGCTTTGTACTGTGATCATGTCAAGTTCTTGTACCATTGAGTTCAACAACTAGTTGTTGTGGTTTCTCTGTCTGGTTCCCAAGAATATGGTGATGTGAGTCTACCTGCCAACTTAAAATAAGTCTCCAACTTAGCATTAAAGTCGATTTTCCATTTAGATTATATTTAGTTTTTATGCTAATCTAGTCTCTGATCTCATAATCTGTTAGGATCCCACATTGGAAGGCAAAAGGGTAGGCATGTGGGTTATAAAGCTTGGGCGCCCTCCCTTGGCAAGCCAGTTTTCCAAGGAGAGTTCTACCCAAGCTCATGAAAGACCCATGGCCTAACCCAATTGTTTAAGTTGTTGGAGTGGTTTCCTATCAATTGGTATCAAAGCATGATCTTGTGCCTACATGGCAGCGCACGCGTGGTAGGCTGACTCGTGGCAAGCTGACCTTGGGCCCGGGCTGCTACCCTGAGAAAGGGTATGAAGGCCCGAGGAAAAGAGGATTCGCGTAGTCACCCAAGGGGTAAAGAGGCCGACACAGATAAAGAGTCTAATGTGAACGTTGGTTGCGAAAGCGTGGTGAAATGTTAGGATCCCACATTGTATGGGAAAAGGGTGGGCCCATGCATGCGCTGCCACGTGGCATGCTGACCTTGGGCCCGGGCTACTACCACGAGAAAGGGCATGGAGGCCAAGGGAAAGGGGGATCTGCATAGTCACCTAAAGGGTAAAGAGACCGACGTGAACGTCGGTTGCAGAAGCGTAGTGGAATGTTGGGATCCTACATTGGAAGGGAAAATGGTAGGCATGTGGGTTATAAAGGCTTGGGCACCCTCTCTTGGCAAGCCGATTTTCTAAGGAGAGTTCTACTCAAGCCCATGAAAGACTCATGGCCCAAACCAATTATTTAAGTTGTTGGAGTAGGTTTCTATCATAATATGTTAAGCAATTATCATAGTAATATTTTGATAATTATTATCATTTGCTATTAACTAGGCAATTGTCATCATAATCTCTTGTATATTTATCATTAGTGATTGTAATCCTTATATAAATTATATGAAAAGTGGCTGGAAAGAAAGCCTTCAATACAATTCTTAGTTTAGTTTCTTTGTAGAATTATTAATTAGTTCAAAATATTGGATTCGTATCTTATGGGCTTTGAAAAAAAATTTAGGGGAGGCATGTGTAGGTTGAGAATGGTTTAGAATTGGGTTTTTGTAACGCCCCACTCGAGGTACGTAGCTAATGTTTCTTATTTTCCTCTCATTTGAATTGGAATATTGTTAATATGGCTTGGTTGGCCCTTGGTTGAATGGATGTATTGGTTTAGTTGAGTGATTGCCCTGAAATTGTAGAGACTTGGTGAAATTTTGGTGTTGCAGACTTCGCCAAGGCGAAGAAGAATCTTCACCGCGGCGATGAGGTCCTGCAACCCTTGGTGTAGGTTTTGTGATGTTTCGTTGGGGCGAAGAAATAGTCTTCATCGTGGCGAAGAGCCTAACAAAATGTGTATTGAGTTTCTAGAGAATTCTTCTTTTGGGGCGCAATGACCGTTCTACCCCTAATTAGCAGGAAAAGTGGGGAGTGAAATGCAAGGAAATTGCATGAAGAATAGTTTAAATGGGGGGGTGTATTTGCATATAACTAAAAGGCAAATGTGAAATTCCCAAGAAAGAGTAAGGGTAAAATGGGAAAGAGTGGAGAAAAAAATGAGATATTAAGGGTTTAATTTTAGAAACCCTTCATTCTTCTTCTTCCACCGCCATACTCATTCCTCCTTTTCTCTCAATTTTCCATCCAATCCTTTAAGGATTCTAAAGGGCTTTTGAGTAGTTTGTGGGTAGAGATGTGATCTAAGGCATTCTAAGGTAAGGATCTTTACTCTAGATGTAATTCTTTAGCTATAAAGGTGTTAAAGTCTTATTGTATTGTTGTTTAAAAGTGTAGAGAAAAGGCATCTACCAAAGGAAAAAAAAAAGTGCTAGTGGAATCATACCATCACAACGTAAGTAAATTCCAACTCAAGTTGAGATTTGAGAATTCTCTTGAGTAGAGATTTAGTAGAAATTATGTATGCATGTTATATGTATGTTATTGAGAAATAGAGTAGAGATATATGCCTACTTGTTGAGAAATTAAATTGAGAAGAGTATTCATGTTGAGTTTGTTGGATACATTTCTTTTGTAAGAAGTGTTGATATGTGATGAGTTTGAGATGAAGTTGGAGGAGATTAAGTAGATATTTTGGGAGTGTTCCTGTATGATAGGGGTTATGCCCATGGAAGGGAGCTTACTCCCATTTTGGATGGTTAAAAAGAGAAATAGAGTTGTAGTTAGAGAAGAGTTTTTGTATGCACATGAGTTGTTTGATGAAATGCCTAAGAGAAGCATGAGAATGAATTATGAACATTAATTCTTGCAACATTGCATATTGGCATTTCCTAAGTACATTGATGAGTATGAACCATCAATATACGTTAATTGTGCATTAAGAAATAGCTTGAGAAAGAGTAGAGAACTTTGTGAATAGACTACTCTAAGAGTTAAGCTACATGATGCTTATTAGCTAGAGAAAGAGTAGAGACCTTTGTGCTTAAACTACTCTAAGAGCTAAAGAAGAGAATAGAGTAGGTTGTGTGATGGGGAACCCGAGAGTGATGAGTAAAGTCACGAGAGTGGGTGCTTTGTGATCCCCAGTCGTGCCTCCGGTCAGATGAGGCCGTGACCGTCACGCAGAGTGGAACATGAGGTTCCAGCCGTGCCTCCGGTAAGAAGGGGTCGTGACATTTGAGAAATAGAGAGAAAGCTTGTACACTCACATGGCCAAAGGTTCCGATTCCATGCATAACCGAATCCGATCGGTACAGAAATGAGTAGACGTCACGTAGAGCGGGAGAGTTCCTGGCCGTGCCTCCGGTAAGATGAGGCCGTGCCATTCCTATGAGTAGAATGGGAAACAGAGAAATAGAAAGAACATAAATGAGAAAAGAATACTGTAAGGAAAGAATTAAGAGAAAGAGTTACGGGGATAAACGAGTAGAAGATTTGCTTACTAAGCATTAGTTGTGTTCACCCCATTGTTTTTCCATGCTTTTGCAGGTTCCAGGTGAGTACGCAGTCGGATGGATGTCGACGGGCGAGGGGGAGTAGTTACACTATCCACCACACTTTTGAGAACTTTTGTAAAGGATACTGATTTTGTAAAAGAATATGTATATTAAATGAAAGAAAAATTTTGGGCCCAACTATTTTTATTAATGTAGTCGTATTTTATATATGTGTTTTGATGAGTATAGTAGTATAAAGCAGTTATTACATTTTTGGTATCAGAGCAGAGATTTCGGGATTTGACAGTGTACTATTCTCATCGCTCCGACGTCCGATAGCCGACTATGTGAGTTAATTCTTTCCTTACTAAGAGTGTTTCTCAAATTGATCAAATGTGGTTGTTTTGTAGATGAGGCTTAGTGCCCGAAACCGTGGTAAAAGTGTGATGAATAAGGGAAAACCTTCTAACCCACCAGAATCTACGCCTCCTCCCTTGGATGAAGCTAGAATTCGGGGATTGTATAGCAAGTTATGGCAGAGAGCCGAGGGAGAGTTGAGACCCCTGTGCAGGTACCACCGACTACCAATGTCGAAAGAGAACAACCGGTACCTCCCCTAGTGCAGAATAGAGTTTAACCAATTTATGGTCTTCCCAGTCAACATCAACCCTCAGAGTTTAAGGATACTATGGACCCAGTACTAGCAGAAGAGTGGTTTAGATCCGTAGAGCGTACCATAGGTTTATTCACCATGATAGACCGAGAAAAGATTCGGTACGCAAGTTTTTTATTTCGGGGTGATGCTCGAATTTGGTGGGAACTAATAAAAGATACTCATGATGTTGCAGTAATGACTTGGGAAGAATTCAGGCGAGAGTTTGAGGCCGAGTATAGAACAGAGGACCGAGTGAAGGTCCAAGAGTTTATTGGTTTACAGCAGGGGTCCAATACAGTCAAAGAGTATTCAGTGAGATTCAATGCCCTTGCCAGATTTGCACCACCAATTGTTAGCACTCCGGTATTGAGGAGAGATAAATTCGTTCATGGGTTGAAACCGGAGATAGCGCAAGACATAATGACGGGTGCTGATCTCCCGCAAACCTATAGTGAGGCCTTGAGGTGAGCAATGAGGGTAGAGATATTTGAGAACAAGATCACCCCTGTAGGTCCTTCGGTAGAAGGATCGAGGGAGCCACCCTCCGCCCCACAGAGAGAAAATTTTGAGAGTGGGAAGAGCAAAGAAATGAAGAATAATAAGAAGAAGTTTCAACCTAGACAGAATAGAAGAGATTGGAGGAATAAACGACCTCGGATGGAAGGGTTTCCCCTTTGTCCTAAATATGGGAAGAACCACTCAGGAGAGTGTTTGAAAGACCAGAACGTGTGTTATCGGTGCCGACAGCCAGGGCACTTGAGGAGGGATTGTAAAGCTCCTCTTCCATCAGCAGTCCAGAGTTCTAGAGGTACTAGTGCCAGAGTGTTTACTGTGGCACAAGGTGAAGCAGAGGCCAGTCCATCAGTTGTAACTGGTCAGTTATTGTTTCATGCAGTTCCTTTATATGCTTTAATTGATTCTAGAGCCACTCATTCTTTTATATCTTATAAGATGACAGAGAGGTTAGGTTTGAAACCTATTAGAGTGAATCAATCCATTAAGATAGAGTTGCCCGATGGGGTTAGCGTGGTGACCCATGAGATGTTGTCAGGAGAGTCCGTGGGGATCCATGGACAAGAGTTGGCAGTAGATTTAATAGTGTTTGGTATACCCGATTTTGATGTGATATTGGGCATGGATTTCCTAAGGAGGAATGGAGTAGAGATTGATTGTCAGAAGAAGAAAGCGAGATTTAATCTCGATAATGGAGACAAGTTTAGCTTTGGAGAAAGTCATCAGTTGAGCATGTTGATTAATAGCATGAAAGCTAGAAAGATGTTAAGAAATGGGTGTTCAGGGTATATTGCACATGTAGTGCACAGTGGTGATTTTCCTCAGTCAGGGATTCAGAGGGTGCCAAAAGAGTTACCGGGTTTGCCCCCAAAAAGGGAGGTTGAGTTTAGTATTGAACTAGTACCAAGAACAGCACCAATATCTAAAGCCCTTTATCGAATGGCCCTAGCCGAACTTCAAGAATTAAAGAAGCAACTCCAAGAGCTTTTGGATAAAGGCTTTATCCGACCGAGTCATTCTCCCTGGGGAGCTCTAATCCTGTTTGTGAAGAAGAAAGATGGGTCACTACGGATGTGTATAGACTATAGAGAGTTGAATAAAGTAACAGTGGAGAATAAGTACCCGTTACCTCGTATTGATGACCTGTTTGATCAGTTGAAAGGAGTAACAGTGTTCTCCAAAATTGATTTGAGGTCGGGGTACCATCAAGTAGGAGTGGCTGATCAAGATGTAGCAAAGACGGCTTTCCGTAAAAGGTATAGGCATTATGAATTTGTAATGATGCCTTTTGGCGTGACTAATGCCCCAGCAGTTTTTATGGGCTTGATGAACCGGGTATTCCATGATTGTTTGGATCAATTCATAGTGGTTTTCATATATGATATCCTGGTTTACTCTAAGTTGAGAGAAGAGCATGAGGAACACTTGAGGTTAGTGTTGCAATGATTGAGGGAAAAGAAGTTGTATGCTAAGTTTTCCAAGTGTGAGTTTTGGCTAGATCAAGTATTATTTCTGGGTCATACTGTGTCTAAGGATGGGATTTCAGTAGATCCGAGTAAAGTGAAGGCAATCCTTAAGTGGCAGAGGCCGAAGACAGTGAAAGAGGTCCGAAGTTTTGTGGGCCTAGCAGGTTACTACTGGCGATTTGTAGTAGGGTTCGCCTAATTGGCTAAACCGTTGACAGCTCTTACCAAACAGAGAACTCCTTTTACATGGTCAAAGGCATGTGAAGAGAGTTTCCAAGAGTTGAAAAAGAGATTAACGGCGGCTCTCGTGTTAGTGTTGCCATAGGAGGGTGTAGATTATGACATTTATACAGATGCCTCTTTGCAAAGACTTGGCGCTGTGTTAATGTAGTTAGGTAGGGTGATAGCATATGCCTCTCGGCAATTGAAAGAGTATGAGACGAGATACTTTACGCATGACTTAGAGTTGGCAACCGTGGTCTTCGCATGAAAGATTTGGAGGCATTACCTTTATGGTGCCAAGAGTAATATCTACACCAACCATAAGAGTTTAAAGTACTTCTTCACTCAGAAGGAGCTGAATATGAGACAGAGAAGATGGTTGGAGCTGGTTAAAGATTATGAGTGTGAGATCAAGTATCAACTGGGGAAAGCCAATGTGGTAGCCGATGCCTTGAGTAGAAAAGCTTATTTGTCCCGGCTCGCTAAGTAGAAAGAGTTATTAGTAGAGTTATTCAGAGAGCAGATTGAAGTAATCTCGAGACGGATTGCCAGATTAGAAGTTCGGTCTACCTTACTGGAAGAAGTTAAAGAAAAGCAAGTGGCTGATGAGTGGTGTCAGAGAATAGTTTAGCAGGTGTATGAGGGCAAGACATCAGAGTTCTATTTAAATGATGATGTCCTCTATTTCAGAAATAGGTTGTGTATTCCTCCGATTAATGAGTTAAGGAAGAAAATTCTTACGGAGGCTCATGACACACCATACACTGCTCATCCTGGAGCAACCAAGATGTATCAAGATTTAAAGAAAGGCTATTGGTGGCCAGGGTTGAAGAAAGACATTGCAGAGTTTGTAGCTAGGTGCTTGGTTTGCCAGCAGGTGAAAGCAGAACATCAAAGGCCATCAGGGTTGCTTCAGCCGCTTAGTATTCCAGAGTGGAAATGGGAGAGCATTTCAATGGATTTTATTACAGGTCTCCCCAAAGTATAGAGAGGTTATAATGCTATATGGGTGATTGTGGATAGGTTAACCAAGTCAGTCCATTTCCTTCCAGTAAAGGAGAGCACTACTATAGATCAATTGGCTCAGATTTACATTAAGGAGATAGTCAGGTTGCATGGAGTGCCCAAGACAATAGTGTCAGATAGAGATTCCAAATTTGTTTTAGCTTTCTAGATGAGTTTACAAAGGAATTTGGGTACTCGTTTAGCATTTAGTACCGCCTACCATCCTCAGACAGATGGCCAAACAGAGAGAACAAATCAGGTGCTTGAAGATATGTTGAGAGCTTGCTGTATAGATTATAAAGTATCCTGGCATGAGATGTTACCCTTAGTGGAGTTTGCCTACAATAACTGTTACCAGTCTACAATTAAGATGGCGCCTTACGAGGCTTTATATGGTAGACGATGTAGGTCTCCCCTACATTGGGATGAGATAGGCGAAAAGGATGAGTTGAGTATCGCTCTTGGGCCAGAAATAACTCAGAAAATGATAGAGGATGTAAAGTTAATCAACAACAGAATGAAGCAAGCCCAAGATAGACAGAAAAGTTATGCTGACCTGAAGAGAAAAGATGTTGAGTTCAGAGTAGGTGACAAAGTGTTTCTAAGAGTTTCCCCCTATAAGCGAGTAATGCGCTTCGGAAGCAAAGGGAAGTTAGCACCGAGATTCTTAGGTCCATTTGAGGTATTTTAGTGAGTGGGAAAGGTGGCCTACAGATTAGCACTACCACCTAGTATGGACAAGGTGCATGATGTTTTCCATGTCTCAATGCTTCGGAAGTATGTAAATGATCCCTCCCATATTCTGAGTATAGAGGACATTGCCTTAGAAGAGAATTTGGTGTATGAAGAGCACCTAGTTTAGATCTTAGACCGAAGGATCAAGAACTTCGTAATAAGAGCATTCCATTAGTGAAAATCCTTTGGAGAAATCACAAAGTAGAAGAGGCTACATGGGAGGTAGAACAAGACATGCAGAATCGTTACCCGGAGTTGTTTATGTGAATTTCGGGGACAAAATTCTTTTAAGGGGGAGAGAATTGTAACGCCCCACTTGAGGTACGTAGCTAATGTTTCTTATTTTGCTCTCATTTGAATTGGAATATTGTTAATATAGTTTGGTTGGCCCTTGGTTGAATGGATGTATTGGTTTAGTTGAGTGGTTGCCCTAAACTTGTAGAGACTTGGTGAAATTTTGGTGTTACAGACTTCGCCGGGGCGAAGAAGAATCTTTGCTACGGTGATGAGGTCCTGCAACCCTCGGTGTAGGTTCTTCGGTGTAGGTTCTGTGATGTTTAGCTGGGGCGAAGAAATAGTCTTCGTCGCGGCGAAGAGACTAACAAAATGTGTATTGAGTTTCTAAAAAATTCTTCTTTTGGGGCGCAATGAGCATTCTACCCCTAATTAGCAGGAAAAGTGAGGAGTGAAATGCAAGGAAATTGCATGAAGAATAGTTTAAATGGGGGGGGTGTATTTGCAAAGAACTAAAGGGCAAATGTGGAATTCCTAAGAAAGAGTAAGGGTAAAATGGGAAAGAGTGGAGAAAAGATGAGATATTAAGGGTTTAACTTTAGAAACCCTTCATTCTTCTTCTTCCACCACCATACTCATTCATCCTTTTCTCTCAACTTTCCATCCAATCCTTTAAGGATTCTAAAGGGCTTTTGAGTAGTTTGTGGGTAGAGAGGTGATCTAAGGCAGTCTAAGGTAAGGACCTTTACTCTAGATGTAATTCTTTAGCTATAAAGGTGTTAAAGTCTTATTGTATTGTTGTTTAAAAGTGTAGAGAAAAGGCATCTACCAAAGGAAAAAAGAAGTGCTAGTGGAATCATACCATCACAAGGTAAGTAAATCCCAACTCAAGTTAAGATTTGAGAATTCTCTTGAGTAGAGATTTAGTAGAAATTATGTATGCATGTTATATGTATGTTATTGAGAAACAGAGTAGAGATATATGCCTACTTGTTGAGAAATTAAATTGAGATGAGTATTCATGTTGAGTTTGTTGGATACATTTCTTTTATAAGAAGTGTTGATATGTGATGAGTTGAGATGAATTTGGAGGAGATTAAGTAGATATTTTGGGAGTGTTCTTGTATGATAGGGGTTATGCCCATGGAAGGGAGCTTACTCCCATTTTGGATGGTTAAAAAGAGAAATAGAGTTGTAGTTAGAGAAGAGTTTTTGTATGCACATGAGTTGTTTGATGAAATGCCTAAGAGAAGCATGAGAATGAATTATGAACTTTAATTCTTGCAACATTGCATATTAGCATTTCCTAAGTGTATTAATGAGCATGAACCATCCTTATTTTTTATTTTTTTTATGCTTATTAGCTAGAGAAAGAGTAGAGACCTTTGTGCTTAAACTACTCTAAGAGCTAAAGAAGAGAATAGAGTAGGTTGTGTGATGGGGAACCCGTGAATGATGAGTAAAGTCACGAGAGTGGGTGCTTTGTGATCCCCAGTCGTGCCTCCGGTCAGATACAGCCGTGACCGTCACGCAGAGTGGAACATGAGGTTCTAGCCGTGCCTCCGGTAAGAAGGGGTCGTGACATTTGAGAGATAGAGAGAAAGCATGTACACTCACATGGCCAAAGGTTCCGAATCCATGCATAATCGAATCCGATCGGTACAGAAATGAGTAGACGTCACGTAGAGTAGGAGAGTTCCCGGCCGTGCCTCCGGTAAGATGAGGCCATGACATTCCCATGAGTAGAATGGGAAACAGAGAAATAGAAAGAACATAAATGAGAAAAGAATAGTGTAAGGAAAGAATTAAGAGAAAGAGTTACAGGGATAGACGAGTAGAGGATTTGCTTACTGAGCATTACTTGTGCTCACCCTGTTGTTTTTTTATGCTTTTTCAGGTTCCAGGTGAGTACGCAGTCGGATGGATGTCAGCAGGCGAAGGGGAGTAGTTACACTGTCCACCACACTTTGATAACTTTTGTAAAGGATACTGATTTTGTAAAAGAATATGTATATTAAATAAAAGAAAAATTTTGGGCCCAACTATTTTTATTAATGTACTCGTATTTTATATATGTGTTTTGATGAGTATAGTAGTATAAACAGCTATCACAGTTTTTTTAGGTTTTGAGAAAGAAAAGGTTTATGGTGAAAGAGAGGCCATGGCTAGGTTTGAGAGGAACTGGTTGAGCTAGATTTTTCTCTTCTATCCTTAATATTAGAGACACGAATTTCGTTTGCCTAAAATTTAGATTGAAGAATTTTCTTCGTCGTCAACCGACATTGCCAAAGTCACATGCCAATCGCCAGCACGACTTGACCACACAACCAGTGTCGGTGCTAGTTTGGCTTTATTTTTTATTAATGTTTTGTAATTTTTTCATGATACTTTAACGAAGGGATTAGGGTTAACCATATATATTGTGCAAAATGATAACAATATCCTTTCACTATTAAAATTAACGTTTCAATTTGAAAGTGGATGCAAAAGTGGGTGGAACGTTGATAGTTTCTGAAACCAGAGTTAGAAAAATGTCGATTCACTGTAGTTTGTGTGGGAAAATGTACTTCAACCTTATATTCACACCCGTCAACAGTAGTGAAACACAAAACACTCATGATAATAAAAAAATATTAAATACCTTTTACTCGGAGGGTTTTAATACTTTTACAAGTAGTAAATTATAATCTTAAGGGGTTAAATATAATTTTAAGGAGGCAAATGATAACTAAAGAGATCTTTTGGAGTTTGGATAATAATCCAAAATGCCCTGTTACGACACCACGTGCTATTCAGCGGAACTAGACAGAAGGCAACATGAGCACGAGAACATGGTGTCTAGACTCTAGACTCTAGTAAAAAATGAAATAAAAAGCAATTTGAAGTTTTATAATACTCTAAACAAAGTCAATATGGATTTAACACAACATTATATGAATATTCTTATAAAATTTGTATTTCAACCGACATATCATTTATCTTTATTTAATAAGTTGACTTTAATTAACACTCTAATATAATGTAACACATCTTTTTATATATTAGTATTTTTATAAAAACTTTATAATAATAGTATTATTCATAATATAATGCCTTCTGCGAACATAGAAGTAGAACCATTGAATATTAAGCAGTCTATTTTCTAGCAAAGTAACAAGAAGTCGTTCCCTTTATGAATGTGAGTAGGGGTAAGCAAAAAAATAAGATAACCTGAAACTGCAAGGTACCAAGCATTGCAGTTCCAGTTCCTACCCAAAATCGACACTGTACAGATAAGTTATGGTTCCCAAATTTAAAAAATCAAAACCTACTTGAGAACCGAAACTGAGACTAGGGCACCCAATTTGGAACCGTCTTAAGAATTGGGACTTAACTGATATTAATAGCATACCTATTGGACTTACTTGATATTTATCATAAGAAAATGAAATGACAGCGTTTGGAATTGAACATGAAACCCCAATATTCAGTTTCCCCTTCTCCGTATTCGGGGTTAAAATATTTGTATTTCTCCTCTCCATTCTCTTCTCTTTTTTATTCTCCTTCATCTCCCTCTGCCTTCCTTTCTGAATGGTATAAATGGGTGGGATTTTGCCGATTCCACCCCGATGGGGTTTGCCATACCAGCCTAATTGTGAATGGTACAATTTCTCAACGCAATTGGAATTGGGTTTGGTTTTGTTATGGGTACCCTACGTCCCTACCCCACCTGTATAACCCAAACTTAAGAATTAAATATAAATTTCATTATGTTCTTTTAGAAGAAGACTATTCCTTTTTTGTTATTTCTTACAGTCACATCTTTATAAAAGGAAAAGAAATTCATCACGCTAAGATCTAAATTCAACTATTCAAATAAACTCTTAATTATATATTTTTAATATATATTTTAAAAGGATAATTTTTTTTATTATCTAAAATATTTATATTTATTTTATTGTTTAAGTTCCTAATATTATATATCTTAATTTATATTTAATTATTATATTAAAATGAGATAGCATTTTGTTACACTGTGTTATAAGTAAATCAAATATATGTATCATAGGTTATTTTGGTAATTTATTATGAAATAATTACTTTTATAATAAATAGTTGAAAAACGGTTTTTTTTTTATTGACAACTAGCAGCTCATTGATAAAAGTTATATTTATATTAGCTATAAACTATAAGTTCAATATGCCATAAGCCCTTTTAGGGAAACTCAACCAAATGGACCTTTATATATATAACTATATCGTAGTTTTAAAATATACTCTTTACTTATTACATGAAGAGTTACTTGGCAATGTTACTATATTCCTTTATTATTTTAACAAACAAATCGTAAATTAAGCTTAAAAATTAATTATTGAAAACAAATTAGATAAATAATGAAAATAATAAACTTATTTATTTTGAACAAACTAGATAAATACTAAAAAATACACATTTACTAATTTATAATAATATAATTGTAATTACGCCAAAAAGAATTATTCAAAAAAAAGCTAGACAAAAATTAAAAATAGATATATTGATTTAATTATTTTTAATCAATTAAATTATAATTATTACTGAAAATAACTATTTTAAAATCTTTTGTGATTAATAAGACTTAAATCCATTTCATAAGGATGTAGATTGGGGTGGGTGATCCCACAACCCATATCCTACCCAACCCATCCCAATATTGGATTCAAGAAATGAGGTCGGTTGGGTTAGGGTGGGCTTTTTAACATGTTTTTGGTGAAAAACTTGGATATGCTTGAAGAGAAAAATGAGTGGGAATTAACCAGCTAATAGTAACAAATAACATCAATTAAAGTCGAGAAGAACCAGAACCACTACTGGGGTTGATTTTGTACATAGGGTAAACTGCTAAAACAAAGGATTATTATTTGGGACAGTCAGATTCTTGAAGAAACTTGTTGCTAAGACATTAAGAATATCTTATCACGCCAGAGTTAAATGGTTAATTATACATTAGCGGAATGCCTTATAGCTATTCCCTAGGAAGTCAGCTTCGCTGAGTCATTTATATCTTCCCCTGATAAAGTTTTGACACTTGAGTTTACAAAAACACAGCTGCTGAGCATTTCTAGGAATGTTACAGCCAGATGGAAATGTGAGATCACTGCCGATGTCTCAAAAGAGTCAAAACAGTTTGCACCCGGCAAAATCAATGATAAGATCAGGCAAAACAGAAAACATAAAACTTAAAATATTCAGTCTGAATGATAAAACCAGATACAGGGTCCAGCATCCTTACAATAAATGTTGTGACACCGACTCATTCAAAGAGAGCCAAAGTAAACCATACAAACATATGTCATCTTAGAAATGGCCATATTCCAAATCAAAATCTAGCAAAGAGTATAGCACACTGCTAACAAGTCAACAAAACCAGATGGATGTATTCATGGAACGCCATTGCTGCTTTAAAAAAGCCTCTACAAGATAGCAACGTCCAAGTAATCACCAATCTACAAAAGGTAAAACACAAAATAACATGAACATATTTGCACTAAATGTTCAAAACAATGCTGAGCTATATAAATATGATGATTTACCTCAAAATTAAGTTCAGCCAATGCTTTACTGTCGTCAATTCGTCTCCCATTTCCATAAGAATGAGTCATTCCCACCTTCAGAAAGACCATGAGATGGACAAGAAATTAACAGCACTAAAAATTGTTCTCAGGTGTTACATGTGCATGTATGGTTGTATGTGTTTTCATGTTGTGCTGTGTTGACCATATTGACACCAGAATATTAGACTATTGTTTCCACCTATTGTTTGACGCAAAAATGTATGGTCAAAGGCTCTCATTGGTAAGGCCATGAACCTGATTTACTCTGTTTCCTTTCTATGGCTCACAAGAAATAATACATGCCCAAAAGGCTCTTACAGGCTATGACATTTTTATGACATACATGGCTTGAAAGAAGTAATGCTATGGGATATCCCATGACTGGGGAAAAGTCAAGTGGAGGGCAGGGTTATAACAGATATTTGTAGGCCAGATCAGAGACCCAAAACATAGATGACATCTAAAATCCATTAGCTTTGTACAATTTGTGCCTATTTCTTTCTTTGCTTATGTGCACGCGATGGGAAAAATATCATATATGCAACATAACAATTGAAGCAAAAGCAAAAGAAAAATGTTTGGCCATTCCCATGTTTGAAGCAGTGAATGCATTCCTAGGAAAAAAAAGAAAAAAGGTGAATGCATTCTTGTAAATGTATGGGCAGACAATGTGATATTCTAGTATGGTTCTAGTTGCCTGAACACATTCATATATAATTTCTGAAGAGAAAATGTTATGGGTACCTGTCTCAGCACAAATCGACCACGTTTATCAGGATATACAAAAGCAAATGACAATTTTGCATTTCTTCTTCTTGCCTCTGGAGCAACCTCTTTAACCTGACAAAGAGCCAGGGTTCTGTAATTAAACACAAATCATGTAGAACAAATAAATTTGACACCATGCATAGAAAGCATGACGTACAAGATCAGTTAATTCACGAAGAGTCGCATCTTTCCATGTATAAATTTGAACCTCATCTTTAGGTTCCTTGCCTCTAACTGCAAAGTCTTCCACACTATGATGACTTCCAATCTGCAAGAAGATGAAAACATAAAATTACCTGCAAACCGAGTTCATTGTATTGAAAATATACTGACAATCCACACATTATACATGGAGACCACATAACCTTTTCCATGTAACCAGCCACCTCAAAATGTAGATGGGGTTAATTAATTTTAACCACACAACAGTTCTAACAAAAATTTCTAATTCCTTTCACCTCACTCTTTAATCGCGCAGAAATCATATAGAAAAATAGAAAATAAATAAGATAATAAAATCTCAAGAAAGCGATGGCCGCCGTTTACTTTAGTTTACATTGTTCCTGCTCACTGCAAATCCTATTATATACTCTCGAACAAATGATACTAAACATAAGAAGAGAAATTATAGCAAATCCAATTAAAAAACTTGTGCATACCTTAGTAAAAACTCGAAGCAACAAAGGGCAAGTCTGCAAAGTAATCAACATAAAAGTTTTCGAAACAATTAGAAGCGGAATCCATCAACCAGTTTATAAAGAATTGATTATGATTTTCTTACCAATTGTATGAATCCCATGGTTGAAATAAAACAAAATTAGGCTAATACGAAGTGGGAGTAGTTTAAACATATAAAGAAAAAATAAAAATTACCTTTTCGCGGTCGACGGGTTCGAAGCGAGGGCGAGGAGGTTGGTTTAGTTGCCGAGATTGAGAAAGGTAGGGTCTTCCAGAGCCTGAACCTGCTCTATTATGGGTTTGAGCTGCAGCCATAGTTTTCCTCTGCTAGTTTTCGCTGTTTTACTAGATTGCTCCGAGTCGCCGTGTGTGGGACTGGGAGTGATTTGACAGCTTTCCGATTGAAGAGGACCGATCAGAACGATGGGGTTTTAAGCCCAACCTAGTCCACTTAAAAGAAGGCCCAATGTTGATAGATTTGTTTTTATAAAATTAAATTTTATCCGTTCACTACAACCAGGGCATACTCTTTCACTTTAGAGTTGAGTTTAATTGATTACAGAGTGACACATTTAAGGAATTGCTGATTTGGGTGTGGCAAGTTTTTTTCATCTACTTTAATTTAATCCTTTTGCTATTTAAATTTTTTTGACAATTTTTTTTCATCTACTTTAATTTCATCTACACATTAAAGAAATAGCTGAAGTTAAGGACTAGATAAACCTCAAATGGTCATAGAAAATCGAACTTATGGTCTCTTGAGTAATACATTAAAAAATATTTATTCGATCACATATTTGTATTTTACATTGCATAAGATAGGATTGGATTGTCCTAGCTTTTTGGGATCGGATCGGATTGGATTGGGATAGAATTGAATAAAAATATAGTATTATCTTGTGCTTAGAGTTTGAGATTGGATAATAATGTATATTAAAAATTAATTAAAAAACTTTTAATATTTATTTTAAGAATATTGTATAGTCATAACATTTTAGATTAATTATTAGATAAAGTTAAAAAAAAAAAAAATTATATAAGATAACTAGTTATAATTATATATACTAAATGAAACATATATTACACCTTAAAATTTTTATATTTATTTTATTAATTCAAAATTTAAATTCTATTTCATAATGTTATCTTAATTTCAATAATAATTATTATTGAATATTTCTACTAATAATTACATTATTTATATAATTAATTAATTGTAATAAGCTTGAAAGAAAAATATATTCGTTATTAAAAAAATTAATTTTAATCAATGATTTAAATTTTTGAATAATTATATTGTGAATAAAAGTATTTATTATTATTCAGTATAATATTACTGATGTTAGATAATAAAATTAAATCAAGTATATTTATATCTTATGGGCAAAACAAGTAGCACAATATCTTTGAATCCGTTAATTTAGGAAACACAATCTAAGAAAATAATTAAGCCTCCAAACAAGACAAGTCCAAATCTCTATCATCTCAATGAAAGTGGAAGATTAAATACATCATTATTGAGTATCCATTAACTTTATGTTTTTCACCCTATGTTGCATCACAAATATTCCCATATCACAAACCATGACTTAAAATTGCAATATTGAATTCAAAAAACGTGAACAGGGATGCAGCTACGTTAGGCCTCACGTAAATTCTTAAAATAATATATAAATAAACCATCTTATCCCAATATTTGATTTTTTCGACTCCCCTTATTTGTTAATTCTTACACTTTGAACCCTCTAATATTAATTTCCAAATTCATTTTATTTTGTAATCCTTTGCGTTTACCAAAGAGTACACTTTTAACTCTCTCGGAGGCTTTGGTTGGGGGTTATCTCTCATAACTGAGGTAATGTCATCTTATATTACTTAGATCACCACGTTTAGTTATCAAGTAATATAAAATTCCAGTAATATTTCAAAACCAATAGTAATTATTATTGGTTATATATGAGGTAATTTGAATACTACCATTTTCTTAGATATTTTAAGATTACCAAGTAAACTTAATTTTGATACAATTTTACCCTTAATTATTAAAAAAATTTGGACAATAATGCCCTTGTTTTGAAAACAAAAAATACCCAAGACTGGTGGCCAAATCTAGCCACCACTGTCACTGGCTGACGGCCAGCCCTACCGGTGGCCGGCGGACGATTGGCCTAATTTGGTCGACCGTGGCCAGAAATGGCTAGATTGCCATAAATCTGGTCGGAAACGACCAGATCTATTCTTGTTGTTAACAGTCAAATCTTTGGTTATCGTCAACAAACAACAATTAGATTATGGCCATTAACGACAGCCATATTATGGCCGTTATCGACAGCTAGATCTTTGGCCATAGATTTGGCCGTTTCTGGCCAGATCCATCCATGGATCTGATCAGAAACGGCCAGATCTAGTTGGTGGTGGCCGATGGCCAGCAGTGGTTTGGGGTGGGTGGGGGTGGTTTTGTTAGAAATTAAATTTGTATGTGGTTGGGGTGTTTTGGCAAAATCTCAAATGTAAGGGGTTAAAAAATGATTCAAAAAATAATATTATATTAATATTTAAAAATGAGAGCAATTTAGTAATCTATATAACATACCCACGAATTTATTTCTCCCAATTAAACGTATCAATATAACAGACCCACTAATTCATTCCAACCTAACCAAACACATTTCCTTAAACATTCCTAGTAATCTTCAAGGTAATAAATTTTTCTATTAATATAACATTTCAAGTGCATTTAGTTCAGGGAATGTTGTATTACTGGGAATGTTATATTAATGGAAAGAAATATTACCTTGAAGATTACTAGGAATGTTTAGGGAAATGTGTTTGATTGGTTGAAATAAGTGGATATGTTATATTAATATATTTGGTTGGGAGGAATAAATTAATGGATATGTTATTTAAATTACTGAATTGTACTCTAATTAAATATTATATAACCCCCTACATTTAAAAACTTAGCAAAAACAACCTCATAATAAAAGTTTAGAAAATCAACAATGCACCCCGACCAACCCAGTCACTGCCGGTCGCCCGCAACCACTATCAGCCGCTTGTAGCTGGTAACCTAATGGCGCATGGAAGGCCAAAAATGGCCTCCATGCGCCGATATGGCCATTTTCTAGCCGAAAATGGCCAAATCGTGACAAATCTGGTCATCGATGGCCAGATCGATAGCCGTTAACAACCACAGACAACCACCATTACAACCCTAAAATCTGGAAAAAGAGAGAAGGGGGGTGGGGGGGGGGGTGATTAAGACAGATAAATAAGGGGAGTAGAAAGAGAATGTTTGCTTGATCAAAACCTCTATAAACACTCAACTCAATAAAAAGAAATAATGGATGTATGCTCGATTCCTTACTCAGCCAAACCACTATGAAAAGCTCGCCTATTTACTTTCACTATCAATCACTATAGCCTTTGATTCCGATCTTGTCCCAATCATCCACGCTCGTCCTTGCTGATCCCCTAGGATCACATACCCATCTTACTTGGTTCCTACTAGGGGTCAACTAAGTTTCTCTGGTTGACGTGTGTTCTTGTCTCGACACTATAGTCCGTAAGGAATTTTGTATCAACATAATTTATTTTTCTTATTATTATTTTTTTTATTTTTTTCTATCTCCAAGCAAAAGAAATTTTATTAAGAGCTAGGCTTATAAAAAACTATTGACAGTTGACGAAATATGGTTTTTAAACCCCCACCCCCCCCCCCAAAAAAAAAAAAAAAAAAAAAAATTGTTGCTTGATCTAGTGTTCGCTAATAGGGAAAGTCTAAACTTTGTTTTGTGTGAGAAATTTGGTGATGTATGACGATATTTTGGTGAGAAAGGTGAAAAATATTGTATAGATTTAAAGGTTAATTGAAATTAAGTAAATGAAAATAATTGATTATTATTTGGAGAAAAAAAAAAATTTGACCAACCCATAGGCCATGGGTAGCCCAACTATTAAGGGTGTTCAAAACCGGTCCAAAAACCCCTTTTCATGAACCGAACCGTTTTTTTGGATTAGGGAAATCTCTTAACAGGAATCGAACCGATTCTGGGGGAAAACCAGTTTTGAACCAAACCATTTTTTGAGTTAACCAGTTTTCCCCCAAAACAGTGTAAAATGTAAACTGTAAAACCACCTCTTACTACATGCATCCTTCATATTTTCCTTCACAATCTCATCATATCAACCAAACACCTCCTTTTACTTATAAAACCCACCTTTTTTTTTTTTTTTTTTTTTGCTACTGGGGTGTCTGAGCCAACTTACGCGCACCTCGACTAGTCCCTCAACCTGGAACAAGGCTTCCGAAATAGGGCAAACCTTGCGGTCCATGGCCAACAATATTAACAACCGTTCTTATGATTCGAACCTGAGACTACAAGGGGAGCAAATCCCTTGGCCCCAAGCCTTTACCACTCAGCCAACCCATTGTTGGTTAAACCCACCCAAATTCTCTCTCGTCCTTTTATTTTTACTTCTCCACAACTCTTAAGTTTTGTTTTTTATTTATTTTCTTTAAAGTTCCTAGCTTACAAGTTCTCGTTTTCGGGGTGAGTGGAGTTCATCATGGCTGTTGATTCTCCTAACCAAATAGACGTTGTCATTAAGATCGACGGTGATAAACAACAATCACCAACAACAACAACAAGATTTTGCGAGAGTCAAGTTATGATTTTTGGCAAGATAAAGACTAAAAAAAAAAAAAAAAAAAACAACAACATGAAGAAGAAGAATAAGGAAGAAGGGAAGAGTAGTGAAGAAGAGGGAGATTTTGATTTCATGCAATGTGGTGCAAGAATGAAAGATCCACCCTCGAAGTTGATTGGTCAGTTTTTGCATAAGCAGAATGCTTTAGGTGAGATCTCTCTTGATATGGACTTGGACATGGATGAGCTTTAACAACAAGGGTAGCTAGTGATTGAGAGAGTTACGAATTTGGGGATTTTGAGACTTGAGACTTGAGATCGAGACAGTTATGAATTTGGGGGTTTTGATTTTTTGCTATTTACCAATTTTGGCCATCTGTAATCGAATCGAAAAACCAGTTCAAAGAAATTCTTGAATCGAAACCAAACCAATTTCACTAAAAAACCAATTTTTTGGTCCAATTACCGGTTTAGTTCAGTTTACAAATTTTTTTTAACAGCCTTACTAGTAGGGGTGTTCAAAAGAACTGTTCGGAACTGGAACCGTTGGGTACCATGTGTTTGGTTCTGGTTCCTACCCAGAATCGATCGTTAAAGGGTAGGTTCCGGTTCCAAAAATCTGGAACCGACACTGTACGGTTCCGGTTCTGGCAGTCAAGAACGGGAACCGGAACCGAGAATCGGGATTGAAATGAAATGTTATTAAAGAGTGGGGGGTTATGTAATTTACCTGCCACATATAAAAACTTCAGATTAGGGCAAAAAAATTCATTTTCTTTCTTCCCTTCTCATGATCTTCATCTGCTCTTGCTGCTTTCTGTCCACTCACTTCAGATTAAGGTAAAAACTTTAGCTTTTTTTTCTTTCCAAAAAATTTCATTTTCTTTCTTCCCTTCTCACGATCTTCGTCTGCTCTTGCTCTCTGTCCACTCACTTTAGATTAAGGCAAAAACTTCAGTTTTTTTTCCTTTAATTTGCTTGGTTTTGTGAAACGTGATCCTTGGAATCTAGAAGAAGACACTAAAGCACTCCAATTTCTTAAGGTAATTTCCATTTCTTTCTTTTAATTTTATTTTTGAATTTTAACTTGATCTACAGATCTAGAGTAACTTCATTTCTACTGTAGAGTAACTACAGATCTAGGTTTGTTCTTTTTATTCTAAGACCATGGAAGAGTTAAGATTTAATTTTGGGTACAGTTAGTTTATACTGTGCGTTTATACGGTGTGTCTGATAGCACATATTTGGATGGAGTTTGTTAATGGCTATGCAATTTGTGAGATGATAGTATTGGAATAAAGTAGTTTTTAGACATTTATGATACAACAGGATTGTATACTTCGCTTGGATTTTGGAAGGTGCTTTTTTTTTTTTTTTTTTTTTTTAACATTCTAGCATTGAACAATACTAGGTAAACGTGTTTTTGAGACTTTGTAATTCCTCCTGAGAATAAACTTCTTCGTAAATTTTAGGTTCGTTGCCAGAAATTGGTTAAAGAGATGGGAACTTTTCAAGTCTATGAGAATAATATCAATGTCCATATGTATATAGTCGCGAAGAAAAGAAAGGAACAAATGAAAATGAGAACAGGGAAAGTTCCCTTGATGAATTGCCGATCTGTATTATAGCTTTTATGTCATTACATGTTACCTTCTAATTGCAAATTGTAATTTATTTTGCCATCTAACCAAAAATTCCTTATAATATAGACAAGTAGTTGGTTGTCTATCTCTTTTTGGTTGTTGTATATGTGTGTCCTGTACACTTTTTCTTTTAAGTGATTGTGATGATCTAGCATTTCATATGAAGGCTGCTAAGAATTTTCTTTGGCTAGATCTTATTTTCTCCTAAAGTGACAGGATGTGTGTCCTTATGAGAGTTCATATGCTTTTTAACAGTGTCCTTATATATATGTTTTTTAATTAAATGGAGCATGTCTTGGATCGTTTTCTTTTTTTCTCAAAGGAGAGAATTAACAAGTACAAGATTTTACAAATAGCATATTCTGAATATTATAACAGCATCAGATTTATAAATTATCCATGATTCGTTTGGTTTGGTATTGGTGGGGTGCATGCATGTCTACAATTCTTGAGTTTATAAATGATGGTGACTATAGGTTTAAAGATTCAATGAAGTCGAAGAAATGAGATGCTAAACACTAAATCAGTTTTTATTTATTGATGGCATAATATCACATAACACTATGTTTATTAAACATTATATGTATTTTTATTTCTTTTGAAGTTGAACTTGGCAATTTTTTTGTAGGAACATGTCAATAAATAGAGAGAACATTGACATTAGGAGGAATGTCTAATACTGTTAGAGAGTCTATCTCAAATGTGCGTGCTCAACATAAGCAATCTGACATGTGGCAACACTTTGAGAAAATTTTCAATGAGAGAACTGGCATAGTAGACCGAACAAAGTTTCGTATTGTGGAAAGATATTGGTATAATTCGATGAATGGAACTTCTTCTATGCGCAGCATTTATCCAATTGTAAGAAATGCCCAAGCAATGTATAGAAGCCAAACACTGTTATCATCTTTCAAGACCATAAACGAAGAAGGAGAGGAAAGTAGTACAATTAACACATGACTTCAATCAAGAGGTGTCTAGACAGTTGCTTGCTGAAATGATTATTTGTACACCCTGCTTTCTACTACTATTCATATAATGCATACTATGCAAATTATAGATATACATAGCGTATGGAAGATAGTGGCTCAAACTTTTCTTTACTCATAAATATAATTCTTTACATATCAAATACTATGTATTAAAAACTTTCTCCTTAATACAAAATATCATAACTGGTGGACAGTATTGCCAATACCTCTGCTTCTCGACGTCCTTCCGACCGCTGCTCCTAATTCCTGAAAACAAGGAAAACAGTGGGGTGAGCACAACAATGCTCTAAGTAAAATCCTCTACTACCTGTCCCCACAACTCACTCTTTGGTCTTTTCCTTACTCTACCTTCTTCTATTTCTAATTCTCACTGTTTTTCTCTTTCTTGCTAATACTTTTATTCTCCTTTAATTCTGTTCTGCTCTTTTTTATTCTTCTTTCTCTCTTTTCTCTTTTTCTTATTCTTACTCACCATGAAGGAAACTCATGGTTCTCTCTTATTCTCATCATATTCACCATGAAGGAAACATGGTTCTCTCTCTTGTTCTCATTATACTCTCACTAACCATGGAAGAACTCATGGTGCATGCATGTATGAGATGTACATGCAATTAATGCGAAAGAACTGCATGTTTCTTTCTTCTACTCTCTATTCTTACTAACTCAAACTCTCTCATTCTTTCTCATACTCTCTCTCTCTATCTCATTCTTTCTCAGCTTTCTCATTCTTCTCATTCTCTTTATTATCTCATTCTCATTTCTTATAATTCATTTCTACTAACTCGCTCTTTGAATGTCACAGCCCCATCTTACCGGAGGCACACCGAGGCTTGTCCCGCTCTATGTGACTTCTACTGATTCTCTTCTGTCTCTCTTTCTCATAACTCTTTTCTGTTAACTTTCTTGTAGGTCACGACCTCATCTTACCGGAGGCACGCTGGGTACTCATCCCACTCTTCGTAACCCTACTCATTGTCTCTCTTTATCTTTCTCATGTTTGCTCTGTTTTCTCATTCTTACTCATTTGAATGTCACGGCCCTCATCTGACCGGAGGCACGGCTGGCGCTATCACTCTACGTGACTTTTACTCATTTCTTTATCGATCGGACTCGGTTTGCATGGTTCAAACCCTTGGCCATGTGAGTGTATATTCTTTCTCTCTATCTCTCGAATGTCACGGCCCTTCTTACCGGGGCACGGCTGGGATCACAAAGCACCCACTCTCATGACGGTCACGGCCCCATCTTACCGGAGATACGGGGGGATCACAAAGCACCCCACTCGGTGATTTTACTCATTACTCACGGGTTCCCCATCGCACAACCTACTCTATTCTCTTCTTTTTTGTTTTCTCTTTACTTTTAGAGTTTCTTCACAAAGTTCCCTACTCTTTCTCAAGCTAACTCTTAGAGTATTTTATTCACAAAGTTCTCCACTCTATCTCAAGCTATTACTCATAATGTAGCTCATACTCAACATCTCTACTCTTTCTCAGCTACTTCTCAATGCACAATTAATGCATATGGATGGTTCATGCTCATTATGCACTATAGAAATGCCAAATACCATATTGCATCAAAACAGTCATTCTGCGCAGGTCACACTCAAGAAGCCATAACTTGAGTTATACACCTCGGATTGCTACGGTTTTGGTCTCGTTTTAACGCTTAGAGACAGGGCTACAAACTTTTATGTTTTGGTATACCCAGTTAAATCCGTAAGAAGCCCAAAAATCACTTAGAAAGTCACAGCTATGACAGGGCATTTTGGTAACATGTTTTCACTTAGGCATTTTATCAAACAACTCATGTGCATACCAAAGCTCTACTTATCTATAAATCTACTCTTCTCTTTAACCATCCAAAATGGGAGGAAAACTCCCTCATATAGTCTAATTCCTGCCAAGGAAAACACTCCCAAAAATATCATACAAAACTCTCCAACTTCAACTCAATTTCAATCTCTCTTCACACATCAAACACTTCTCATAATTAAGTATATCCAACAACACTAGAATAAATTCTCACTCAACTCAATTTCTCAGCAAGCATAACATACTCATGCATATATAAATCTCTACTAAATCTCTACTCAAAAGATTTCTCAAATCTCAACTTGGTTGGATTTACTTACCTTGTGCTTGAGAATCCTCCTAAGCTCTCTACTCTTGTTGGATTCCAATCTTCTCTTAACCCTAATCATAAACTTCATAAGAACTCAGCCTTTACACAAATAATCAAGAAAAGAGCTTGAATCCTTACCTTGATGCCTTGAATCAAATCCTATGAAAATCTACTCAAAAGCCCTCAATTCCTTGGAGAGTAATGAAAATTTGAGAGAAAAAAGGAGGAGGAGTGTGGGGGTGGAATGAACGAAATAAGGGTTTCAAACCTAATACTTTAATTTATAACCACACTTCCCTTTTGCCCTTGTACTTTCGCTAAAATTCCATCTATGTCCCTTAGTCAATTACCATAATGCCCTCATTTTTATTGCATTCTCCATGAATGTATTCTCTTTTCACTCCCCACAATTTCAACTAATTTTGAGTGAAAAGACCATTTTACCCTTAGTGCAGTTTAAGGGATTTTCTTCACATTTTTCTCAAAATAACTTCAACAAAATTCAACTAAGGGCCAACCAACCAATATTAACAATATACACTCTCAATTGAGAATAATCAATAAACATTCAGCAATGCAACAATAATTTAACTACGTACCTCAAGTGGGCGTTACATTATTATTATGAAAAGACCTTTTCGAATGGTGGAGCTACCACCGTTTAGAGATTTCTAAATTCATTGCAACCTTTGTGGTCAAAATTTCTCGCATCCCATTGGCTAGGTGTTGTGAAACGTTTGTGATTATGAAAGGTTTTACTGAAAAGTAGTTGTTGGTCTCTAAAGTCTAGGATTGCTTTGACTACCGATATATGGACTTCGATTCAGAATATTAGCTACTTATTCTCACTAGTCACTACATTGATGAGAATTGGGTTTTACTAAAAGAATTCTCAGTTTTGTGCCTATTAGTAGTCACAAGGGAAGGGAGATAGGCAAAGTGGTTGAAAAGTGCATTTTTATTGGGTATTGAAGATAAGTGTCTACATAACCATGGATAATGCTAGCGCTAATGACATGGCAATCGCTTACTTGAGGGGAAAATTAGCACTACTTCTGGATGGAGTTCTTCCATATGAGATGTACACTCATATTATGAATTTGATCGTGAAGGTGGTCTTAGTGAGACAAAAGATTGTATTAGCCGAATTCGTAATTCGGTTAAGTATGTGAGGAGTTTCCCCTCCTAGAGCCGAACGTTTCAGAGATATGTGAAAGAAGAAAGATTGCTTATAAAGGTGTGTGTGTCTTGATGTTGCACTAGATGGAATTCCACCTATTTGATGTTAGATGTTGCATTAAAATTCAAGAAAGCTTTTATGAGGTTGGAAGATGAGATCCCACTACATTGCGGATTTGTCACATGATACACCCTCTAATGAAGATTGGGAAAAAGCAAATGTATTTGTTAAATTCCTCAAAAAAAATTATGAGCTACAAAAAAATTATGAAGCTACAAAAAAAAGTCAGGGTCGAACTTTGACTTCTAACCCTTTTCAGAGACAATTGGTATTGTGCTTTGTTTGAATGACTGGAGAAAGCACACAATCCAATACTTAACAACATGTCAAAGAAAATGAAAAGAAGTTTGATAAGTATTATGGAAGTATTGATAGATCGAACATGATGGTATTGATTGCAGCGGTTTTAGATCCTCGGATTAAAATGAATATGTGAGTGGGGGGTACAAAAAGACTTTATGGCAATGATTTGCAAAAGGTTGGGTTGATGTCTAGAAAGTTGAGAGATTTGTTACAACGGTTGTATGATTTCTATGTGGGGGTTGTATCAAGTTTCCAAGAAAGCCAAACTTCTTGTTCTTCCCAAATTACCGGAATTGGCCAGTCTTTAGTTACTGGTGTAAGTTGTGATGAGATTGCATACGACCCCTCCTTAGACGAGTATGAGGAGGAGATGGAGGTAGAGATTCATGATATGACCAAATCAGAGTTAGACATTTACCTCAAGGAGAAATGTCTACCCGTGAAGTCCAACTTGAACATACTTGTAATAGCTGTTTCCTACTCATATACTCATAAAATATATATAATAAAAATACAAGTATGATAACATAAATAGTTGGGCCCAAATTTTTCTTTTATTATATATATATATATATGTGTGTGTGTGTGTGTGTTCTTTATACAAAGTTAGTATCATATACAAAAATCATCAAAAACATGGTGGACAGTGTAGCTATTCCTCCTCACTTGCCGCATCCATTCGACACGACCTCACCTAGATCCTGCAAAAACATAGAAAAAACAACGGGGTGAGCACAAATAATGCTTAGTAAGTAAACCCTCTACTCCTTTATCCCCGTAACTCTCTCTCTTCAATTCTTTCCTTACAATTGCTCTATTCTCATTTACTCTCTCTTTTACAATTCTCTCTATTTTCTCTTTCTGTTTCTCTTTATTATAACTCTTTTCTACTAACTCTCTTGGTATGTCACGGCCCCATCTTACCGGAGGCACGGCCGGGACTCGCTCCCGCTCTCCGTGACGTCTACTTATTCTCAGCCGATCGGACTCGGTTATGCATGGATTTGAAACCCTTGGCCATGTGAGTGTATATTCTCTCTCTCTTGGGTACTCTCGGGTATAGCCCTCATCCGCATGCACTCTCACAGGCTACACCCATTTTCTCTCTCATACTCAGGCCGCTCTCTCTTTGCAGCATACATGCGGGAATACTCTACCCATTACTTATGGGTTCCCCATCGCATTAATCCAACTCCACTAAGAGCAAAACAATATACATTTAGGCAATACACCATAAATTAGCCACGTACCTCAAGTGTGGCATTACAATACTAGATTGGTGGAAAGCAAATGCTGCAACGTATAAGGTTTTCTCGTATATGGCAAGAGATGTGTTTGCTATTCCGGTATCTACAGTTGCTTCTGAGTCAGCTTTCAGTACATCAGGTCGTGTACTTGATCACTTTCGGAGTTCTTTAAGTACACCCATTGTGGAAGCATTAGTTTGTGCACAAGATTGGTTGAGAAATGCATATACCTCAACTACTTTTGAGGATTACTTGATGTATGCAGAAAGTTATGACTCAGGTAACAAAATAATATCAATCTTTTATATTCATATTTAGTTAATTTATTCCCAAATTATTTTGTTCAATACTTTGAACTTACTAATTAATTTTCTTGTATTTGTTTTGTAGAAATTAATGCACATGAGGCTAGCAATTTAGAGCATGGAACATGAGATATTTTTAGTTTTTCATATTTGGATGTTGTTAATTGTTATGTTACTAATTTTATATGTTATGTAATTTCATCGTTTTAGTTTTTGGAGTTTATAATTTTGAATTTGTAGTTTTCAACGGATTATTGTAATATTTTAATTTTGAATTTGTGATTTTCAATAGATTATTTTAATTTTGGAGTTTGAAATATGATATTTATAATTTTAATTTTGTTAATAAGTGCCAAGTGGGGGGTATTTGTAAGTTTTTAAGAGTTTTTTTTGTCATTTTAAAAACTTGGGGGGGGGGGGGGGGGATAATGAATTTTACAGGGTACCCAGAACCGAAACTGGAACCGTCGGTTCCGATTCCAAAATTCAAGGGACCGTCGGTTTCGGTTCCTTCCAAAAGTGTAGGGTACCCGAAACCGAACATCCCTACTTACTAGTGTAAAGGCAAACCAAGGGGGTTGTGCATGGCTTCAATCCACAGTCCCAAGTGGTTCGATTTTCTGTTGGACGTAAATATAGTACTTTTACCTATGATTTACCTAAGGGGTCGCGGTTACCCTATTATTTTTTCATAGTGATGAGATGTCTTCTAAATTGACAAAATTGTGCAGATTTACTGCATATATTGGACCAAGTGAACATTTATAATGAGTGAATTATAACATTTTTATTATGTCAAATAAGATTTATAGAATACCCCAAGATATATGATATTTGTTATTAACATTCATTTTTAAAGTTGAAATACTGTTTTTCATAGTCAAACATAACCCTCCGTTTGTTTCATTATTTTCCCACTATCCTATCCAATCCTATCAAAATACATATTTGTTTTAATATTTAAAATATTCTTCAAAATTCAATCATATTATGTTCAACTCAACTCAATACATTAACAATTACCTTTCTCAATAAAAGTTTTAAAATTAACAACAACACCCCCACCCACCCAAGCCACTATCACTCGTCAAAAGCCACCACTGGCACCGTAACGACACACGACCGACTAGATCTGGCCATTCGTGTGCCGATCCCATAAATTATTTTCAAATACAATTGATTAAAATCAGAATAAATCAAAAGTAATTACATTTTGTGTTGAGACAAAATCCACTATGGGCACGTGACTTGCAACCATGAGGAAAGCTCCTTGGAATGGGCGAGAAAGGAATGGCCTCAAACCACTCTCTCAATTCTCTCCCATTGGCTTCTTTTGTTTAGGCAAGTAGATATGTTACACCTTGGATAATACACGTGTCACTCTTATAAGGAGTATGGACCATCCTGTAATAAGTGAAATAAAGGACCATAGTGCATAACAGAATGTTAGAGAAAATATTCTGTGGTCCTCCCCTCTCACTCTCAAAGTCAAAGGATACACGTGTTCTAATCTTTGTGGTGTGATCTTTGGGGACTGTTAATCCTGATAATGTGATTCAAGGTATATTATGAGCCATTTGAAGGCAATTTAATTGAAGCTCATTTAAGCCAATCTTTCTCTTATAAAGGCTCTGAAATTCATCTCCTTCCTCTTCACACTAAACTTATCACCATTGTTAATCTCCTTTGAGTTTTTGTTAAGCATTCTACTACTTGAGCATTTGAGAGCTCACGTTAGCTATCATTAGGGGTGCAGTCGAACCGAGTAGCTCGTGAGCTACTCGGGATCGACTCGTGACAAACTCAGGCTTGACTAGTTGAAAATTGAGTAGTTCACGAGTTCGAGCTCATCTTCAAGCTTGTGAAAAATGCCAAGCTTTTCGGGCTCGATTTGAACTGCTCGCGAACTTCTGAGAAACTCAAGCTACACGCTTTTCCCCAAAGCCATCACCGCATCTGATCTCCACAACCGCCTCCTCTCCTCTCGAAATTCCAATTTTACCCTCTTCTCTCTGCCTGACTCACTCATCTCCGCTCTCGATCTCTCCTCCCGCTCCCTCCCTTACCACGTGTCGCCTCTCAAACTGGCCATGTCACACCTCCAAAAGTTGAGCTCCAGTGGAGGCTCCTATGTCGACACGCTCCTTCCTCGCCGTCGAAGTGTGATTAGAAACACTCAGGTTTTTTTGAACGACACCATTTTAGATTCTGTTACGGTTGACAGAGTGAGGCTTTCAGTTCTGGATCTTTTCGTCTGGACTAGTGTAGCAGTGCATGGACTTGATGGGATTCTTGTTTCCGGGTTCGATTCTGAGGATGATGAAGAGGATTACGTTGACGATCATCACCTACGGCTTGTGTCGCCGCCGGCGAGTTGTCCTAACTACGAGATTGTGGCTCCAACCATACTTCCGGTGAAGCTGAAACGTTTCTCGAGTTAAAAGAATCGACGGAATCCGAGAGGATCTCACTGTAATAGCAGTAAAACTGGTCATGGAAAGTTTTCGAAGTTCAAGAATCGGATTGGTCAATGATTTTCTCAATTAAAGTGTTGTTTGTTTATCGAGAAAGTAGAAGGAAAAAATAGAGAAAGTTCAGGAATCTTTTTCAGTTTTCTGTATATTTCCTCAGGAAACAAAGAGAGAAGTTGTAGAGAATGAACGTGTTTAGGTGTATTGCATAAGAGAAATTATCAACTGTAATAAATAACCGAGCCGAGCTTGAGCCATTCATTTTCTTAAACGACCGAGCTCGAGCTCGTCAAGCTCGAGCTCGAGCCCCCTACCAATACATCCGAGCCGNAAAAGATTGGATCCGCGTGGTGAAGGCAAATTTTTTCACCAGAGATGTGCTTGCCACATCATCAATTTGATAGTTAAAGCAGGTTTAGATGTTATACATTCGAAGATGGAGAGGGTGCACGCGACTATCGGATTTATTATCGGTGGTAGCAATAAAAGATGGCAGGAGTACATCAAATATTGTAAGCAAGAGGACCCACCAGTTCGACCTTTGAAGTTATGTACGAACATGTCTATCCGTTGGAACTGCACCTACTTGATGTTGGAAAAAGCTTTGCCAACAACAAAACAAATTACAAAATTCGTCAACTGGAAGCACTATCCAAAGGAAGTTGTTAGCTATGATGATTGGGCGATTTGTGAACTTTTTTATTCATTTCTTAATTTTTTTTTTTTATGATTCTACTAATACATTAAGTGGTATTTATTATCCGACTACTAATTTAGTGTTAGATATTTTACTTCAAATTGCTAAAACTATTGCTAAATATAGATATAATAACGTTTTAAGGGAAATTGTTTCAAAGATGGAAGAAAAATATGAGAAATATTGGTTAGATATTCCATTCTTATATGGAGTAGGCCTTGTTGTAGATCCTAGGTTTAAATTACACGTAGTTAACTGTATAATTACTGAGTTTGGCCAGCATTTAGGACATGATTATACATCTTATTTGACTGACTTTAAGCAAAAATTGGATAGCCTTTTTTCTTTATATGAGAACAGGTACAATGGAAGTGGAAGTGAAACGTTTAGGAGAGACGATCAGGACCTTGACGCAAACCTCCGTCAAAGATCGAGCAAGTGGACGTATATGGAACATGGCAGAACTAGCAGCTCCAGCTCGTACATACATGAACCAAATGAGCTAAATCGCTACCTACAGCTACAAGTGGACATGTCCTTCATAATGAGGAAGGAGAAAAATGACATGGATATTCTTCAATGGTGGAACCAATATGAAAGTCGATTCCCCATTGTAGCCCAAATGGCATGTGACATTTTATCTGTGCCGATTTCTACAATTGCATCCGAGTCAACATTTTCAACGAGTGGCCAGATTGTTGAAGACAGAAGATGTTCTTTAACCAATGAGATGATTGAAGTGATAACATGTTTACGGGATTTGAATCATATAGAAAAAGGACTACAGCAGCACCCTGAAGATCCCGAACTACTCGAACTCTTTAGGAATACAGATTTGAATGATGTAAATATTGTTCACAATGAAGATGAATAATTTAATAAAAAAAATTATTTAATTATTTATTAGTGAAGCGTGAATGTGTGAAATGTGAATATTACGTTTGTGTTAAAATTAGCTATTAATTTATTTATTTATTTATTATTTTTAAAATTAATAAAACTTTTAAAAACTTACTAATCTACCCCTGAAAAATACTACAAACCCCCAACAAAATTTTATTTTGCCCCTAAAATATAAAAAAAGATCAAAGGGGAAAATAAATTTTCTAGGCCCATAGGACCGGGGACCGGTCTAGGTCCTAAAATTGCTCATGGGCCTGGGACCGGTCCCAGGCCCATGAGCGACTGGTCCTAAACAGGCCCAGGCCCAGGCCTACTTGGGACTGGTCCTTGACCACCTCTAGTATTGAGTATATATGGTGTGTGGGCAAAAAATCATCTTGGGCCTTATCGGGGCCCAAACAGGCATTTTCTACTTCATAGGCCCAAGGCCGCGACCCAATTCCAGTTGAGCCAACATCAAAATTCATGGCATGGGCCAAAACATGTAGCCCAAATCCAACCTCTATCCAGAATGGGCGTCACCAGAAGCCCACAAAAGGGCAAGCCTTCCGGACCAAGGTAATTAGAACTCTTCCTATTTGGGTCCTATCCTAATTCGCCCAAGATTATGTATCTTAGGTGAATTAGGACTCGTAGTACTAATGAGGCAAGTGAATTGGGATCTTTCCTATTCACTAGACCTTTACCATCATGGATTCAAAGTTCTACTAGGAAACAAAGATCTTACAACTACTATATAAACAAGGCTCACTCTTCTATTTAGGCATGCAATCTCACTACAACCTACTGGCACCCAAGCTCTTACTCCTAAGAGCTATACACCCACGTCGTGGTTCTAGTCTCCGACTAAACTTCCAGTAGCCCTTCCTTCCCTTAACCCTCATTAAATTAGCCTCATTCAGCTTTGTTGACTTGAGCATGGGAGTGCCTACAGCAAACACCACCATAGGTGTTTTTCGTTTGCTTCATGTTTGTTTGCTTTGTGTGCAGGTGCAACGGATTACTAGTGGCCTCAAACTCATGGGATCAGACCCTCTTTTTGTAACCATAGATTTTTTGCATCTACAGTTTGGTGCCCACCGCCTCTAGCAATCAATTCCCATTTGACATCCTACTCTACAAAGAGTCACGTCATGTCTGAAGTCACAGATACTGCCTTAGTAAACCTCGCAGCTAAGGTTGAGGCTCTTTCGGCACTAATACAGTAATGGGCTGACAAGGTCGCGGCGTTGGAAACCGAAAACAACAACATCCGGGCCGAGAATCAAAGCCTACGGGAGAAGGTAACTCAATTATATTTTCTTGACTTCCCATTCAATTAGATATCGAAAAATCGCTTCTGCGTCCCAGTAAACTCCATGCAACCACTTATGACTCCAGACCCTAGATCCTCAACCTCAGACCCACAATTCTCCCAGTTCCAATCATCCATAACAGATGGCTTGGTACCCGCCACTTCAGATACAACAAACCTAGCCAAGCAAACACGACCCCTATCAACTGACCCCTCAATCACCCGTGACTAGCTCACTCAAGCCATTCCCAGCCACCAACAACAAAATATCACAAACATTGACCACCCCATCAATATGAATGACTCTATACTACATCCAAGACCCCTCCAGCTCGACTCTCCCTCATGGGTCGGACAGTCACCCCTACTAAACACCGCTCGGCTCAGCTCACCCTCATGAGTCAAACAATCCCCAAATCATACCTTTGACCATCCATGTCGGTAGAAGTACCCGAACCGTTACACTCGGGATGACTCATCCTAAAGGGATGAATGGAGCCCCAAGCACACACAAAACATTATCCACTAAGCTATCCACAATGACTCAGCTCACCCATTAGACCAAGTGAGAGAAACACCAATCCCCAAACCGTCAATCCGAACCTGCTATCTACTGCCACCCACCTTGAACAAATATTAGTCAAGAAGTTGGCTGACATGGAAGCTATGATGAGATGCATACCTAGAGTCCCCATACCAACCAAGAAAAGTCTTCCCTATAGTTATGCTGACTCACCCTTCGTTGACTCTATAGCCCTAGCTGAGCTGCCTCAAAAATTTTCTATCCCAAACATGAGACCCTATAACGGTACAACCGACTCGGATGATCACAGTATCTCCTACAAACAGAGGATGTTTGCCTCTTCCATACTAAGGGACCTTAGGGAAGTATGCATGTACAAAAGCTTTGGTTTCAGTCTATCAAGACCAGCTTTTCAATGGTATACAAACCTCCCCAAAAACTACATAGGCTCATTTGCCCATCTCACAGACACATTCGTTGAGCAATTTGCAAGCAGGAAGAAACTTTAGAAGCTGTCACCTGACTTATATAGGGTTTATCAGAAGAGAGGAGAGCCGCTGGGAGAGTACATTAGCTGGTTCAATAAGGAGAAGATATATATCCCATCCTGTAATCCTAAGATAGCAGTGGATGCTTTCAGGAAAGGGCTCCTCCCCGATAGAGAACTTTACAAAGATTTGACCAAATTAAGGTGCAATACCATGGAGGACACTCTGGCTCGAGCGATCATACAAATAAGATGGGAGCAAGATGAGGCAAACAGTAGAAGGTTCACACCCTATGATGAACGCCGACACAACTGAAGTGAAAGATGCCCAAAAACTCGGCAATATGAAACAAATAACCCACCCCCAACTCGCGATTCCAACAGAAGCAACCAAAAACCGTATGATCAACCCTTCAGCCTGACCTGCTTACAAACCATCCAATTCTTCTTCATTCGTGGTCCTTGAGTATAACCTCAATGTCGAGCCAACCCAAGTGGTTTCAATAATGAAGGGGATGGGTTAGTCAGTCAAGTGGCCACCCAAGCTGAGACCCGATGTTAAAAGAGAAATGACCAAGTGGTGCGAGTTCCATCATGACCATGGGCACACTACAGTCGACTGCATCGCTCTAAGGTTAAAGGTTATAGCTTTACTCAAGAGAGGTCACCTTTGAGACCTGCTAGCGGATAAAAGCAAGAGCACCATGAAAAATAGGGATGAGAAAAATTGGTTCTCCCTCCTCTAGATCCAAAGCCAGAGGGTTTATATAACATGATATCCGTTGGCTCAGAAATCAGTGGAGTCGGTTATTCCTTGGCAAAAAGCCTGTTGTTCCCATCCACCCGCACAAAAGCCCACTCAACAAGCCATCTAGTTTGAAGATAATGAACAAGCCACCCTAACTGCCCCGCACCATGATGCCTTAGTGATCACCCTATAGATAGTGAATATTCTAGTCAAGAGGGTATTCGTAGATGGAGGCTCCTCAACCAACATTCTCTTCTTGGAAGCCGTCAAGATAATAAGCCTAGACGAGTCAAACATCAACAGAGGCCCTACCATCTTGGTCGGGTTCAACTCTGAGCAGAAATACACAATTGGGGAGATAGCCTTTCCTATCTATATTAGTGGGGTAAACCGACTGACTATTTTCTTGTGATGGATTGCCCTTCACCCTACAACGTCATCCTAGGCCAACCCTGGATCCATGACATAAGAGTCAACCCTTCAACCTTCCACTAAACAATCAGGTTCCCTACCAGGTGGGGAGCGAGAGAAATCTAGAGTGACCCTAAGGCCTCAAGGGACTGTTACAAGAATACCTTCAAGGGAAGTCTCACACCTTATAGCAACTATAGACAAACCCGACTGGTCCAGTCGAGCTGGATCAACCATCAATGAGGTTTAGATTGACTCAAACCACCTTCACCAGAAGACTCAAATTGGATCTCGATTGAGTCTTGAAATAAGAAAGCGACTGATCAACTTCTTGCAACAGAATTGTGACTGCTTTGCCTAGTCCCATGCAGATATGACATGGATCAGCCCTGACACAATTATACACCATCTCCAGGTTGATCATGACTACCACCCAATCAAACAGAAGAGAAGAAAGTTCACTCTAGAGTGAAACCGAGTCATCAATGAAGAGATAGAGAAACTATTGAGTAATGGGCTCATTCGGGAGGTCCACTACCCTGACTGGCTCGCTAATGTGCTGGTGGTTCGAAAAAAGAATGGAAAATGGCGAGTCTGCATAGATTTCACATACCTAAACAAAGAATGCCCCAAGGACTCCTTCCTTCTCCAACATATAGACATGCTGGTCGATGCTACAACTGGTCATGAGTTGCTCAACTTAATCGATGCCTTCTTCGGCTACAATCAAATACTCATGTACCCGGACGACCAAGAAAAGACTACTTTCATCATAAAGAGGGGCACTTACTATTACAAAGTGCTGTCATTCGAACTCAAGAATGTTGGGGCCATCTATCAACGGTTGTTTAATAAGATGTTTGCGAAACACTTAGGTAATACTATGGAAGTGTATATTGATGACATGCTCATCAAGTCTCTAATAGCCAAGCAACATCTGGACCACCTTCGTCTGGCCTTCACGATCCTAAGGAAGTATAATATGAAGCTTAACCTAGCAAAGTGCTCATTCGGGGTCTCTTCTAGTAAGTTTTTGGGGTATATGGTGACTCAGCGTGGAATAGAGGCTAACCCTGATTAGATCCAAGTTGTCTTGAACGTTCCTTCACCTACATGCATAAAAGACATCAAACATCCCTCTGGAAAAGTGGCTGCCCTAAGTCGATTCATCTCTAGATCGACCAACAAGTGTCACTACTTGTTCGCAGCCCTTCGAAAATCAAAGCAGTTTGAATGGACTCCAGCCTACGAAGAAGCCCTACAATAGCTTAAAAGGTACCTAACTTCTCCCTCTCTACTCTCTAAACCTTTAACCAGGGAAACATTGTACACATATTTGGCAATCTCAGGGTCCGCTTTATCAGCCGTCCTAATTAAAGAAGACAATAGGAAACAGCTACTAGTCTACAACGTAAGCAAATTGCTCCTCGGCGTAGAGACCAAGTACCATTAATTAGAAAAGTTAGCACTTGCACTCATCCATGCACCTAGGAAGCTCCGACCCTATTTCCAATGTCACTCCGACCCTATTTCCAATGTCACTCCGACCCTATTTCCAATGTCACTCCATAGTTGTCCTCACCAGTTACCTGCTCAAGAAGATACTACATAAGCCTGAGCTCTCGAGATGACTCACCCAGTGGACAGTTGAGCTAAGTGAATTCAACATATCCTTCTAGCCACACACAGCCATCAAGTCTCAAGTGTTAGCAGATTTCATAGCAGACTTCACTCCTAACACTTCCACTCAGGTGGAGAAAGAGTTACTATGCCTAACAAGTGAAACTTCTTTGAAGTGGACTCTCTTGGTCGACGAGTCGAGCAATGTAAATGGTAGCGGTTTGCATATAGTGTTAGTTACTCCAGATGGAGAGGTCATCCAGCAAGCCATTCGGTACGGCTTCAAGTGTATAAGAAACGAAGCCGAATATGAGGCTTTGATAGCCGAACTTTCACTCGCAAACAAGATAGGGGTAATAAGGTTGGAAGTCAAGTCTAATTCTCAGCTCGTAGTCAATCAACTACAAGGCACCTACTAGGCTAGAGATTCTAAGATGACAACATACATGAACCTAGTAAAGGAGTTCTAGTCGGCCTTTAAAGAATTTACCATCAGTCAAGTCTCAAGAACTAAAACTACACATGCTGATGCACTCGCCAATCTCGACTCAACCCTTCAAGGTACTTTTGACTCATCTCACTTCTTTTTCTTCAATGGCTGGTTGACTAGAAAGAACCCCAGTTTGAGATAGTGTTAATCCCCAAAGAACCCTTAGAGGTTATAGACATTGAGCCGGCCGACTCATGAATGACTCCCATCCTTAAATACTTAGAGAAAGATGAACTTCCAGCCAACAAGAATGAAGCACATCGACTAAGGGCTAAGACAACTAGATTTAGCATCTATGAAGGACAACTCCTTAAGAAGTCATTCTTCGGTCCCTACCTTAAGTGCATCACTCTAGAAGAAGTCCAGTATGTGTTAGCAGAACTCCATGAGGGTGAGTACAGGAACCATGTAAAAGGTCGCAGCCTAGTACATCGAGTGATAACCTCTGGATTCTATTGGCCCACTATACGCTCGAACTCAGCCTCATAAGTCAAAAAGTGCAACAACTATCAACGATTTGCTCATGTCTCGCACTTACCCCCCAAACAACTCAATTCTGTCCTCACCCCCTAGCCATTCATGGAATAGGGGATGGACATCGTTGGCAAGCTCCCAATCGCACCCGGGCAGCGAGTGTACATGCTAGCTGTCATAGACTACTTCATGAAATGGATTGAGGCAGAGGCAGAGGCATTCGCCTAAGTACGAGATCAATAGGTAAAAGGCTTCATCTGGAAAAATGTAATATGTCGGTTCGAGATTCTAAAAGAGATAGTCACCGACAATAGGTCCCAATTCATCAACTCTAGCATTCGGGATTTATGTGAAATGTGGGGGATCAAGCTCAGCTTCTCGACACCCCGAAACCCCCAGTCAAATGGCTAGGCCGAATCATCTAATAAGACAATCATACAAACAATAAAGAAACGCCTTTAGAAAGCAAATGGGGCATGGGCAAACGAACTACCAAGAGTCCTATGGTCATCCAGAACAACCGTCCGCTCATCCACAAGTGAGACACCCTTCTCCCTTACATATGGCTTGGAGGCAGTTATCCTAGCCAAGGTGTCAGTCTCATCACCCAAACTTCAATGGATGAGTGAAGAATCAAACAGCCAAAACATATGGCACAACTTAAACACTGTCAATGAACTCCGGGAACAAGCCCAGATAAGAAATGCAATCTATCTGCAGTGGGTCGCTCGGCACTATAACTGTAACGTCAGAGTGAGAACATTCAAAGAAAATGACTAGGTCTTCTGAAAAGTTTCCAGAACACCAAGGAGGTCAACGCTGGCAAACTCAATCCTACTTGGGAGGGACCATACAAGATCACTAAGTCATTTGGCAAGAGCGCCTAAAAACTCCAATCCCCCATAAGCAAAGACATCAGTCACAGCTAGAACGTTATCCATCTCAAACGCTATCACTTTTGATAAATTGTGTCTCAGCTTCTTTTTGTTTTTTCAAAAAGGCTAAGTGGGCCTGTCCACCTCTTTCAATGCTAGTCAGCCTCAAGGCCTTGAATCAATAAAAGTATTATTCAACAAAAAACTGTGCTCAAATGTTCAACTTCAATCAATGCATATTGACTCAGTTTTAAAGGCAAAAAAATTTCAACTGCACAGTCAGTCACATCGACTGACCCCACAAAGCCTAGGGTTTAAATTTTCAACTACAATCAGTCACTCCGATTCGGCCACAAGGCCTTAGAAAATCCAACTACAAAGTTAGTCACGCCAACTCGACCACAAGGCCTCAAAAAATTCAACTACATATCAATCATATCAACGCAACCACAAGGACTAATGATTTTGACTCATCTATTAGTCGATCACACCAACTTGGCTCCAAGGCCGAATGCCTTTATCTACACATTCAGTCAATTATACTGAATCAGCCTACTCAAAACTTACTCCATTACTTTTAAATACTTGGTGTCGTCTGGATTAACGACTCAAACTTAGTCGGTCATATCGACGCGCTTCACGACATTGATATTATGAGCCAAAACCAGTCGGTCACACTGACTGAGCATCAATGTACTTAGTTTTAGTTAGTCTACACACTCAATCAGTCATACCGACCCGACCTCAGCACATCATCTTCTAAAAAACTAAACGTTCTAAGTATACACAATACATACATCGACATAAAGAAATGCAACACTCGATGATGAACCTAATCGAAAACATTACATTAATGGCCGCAAATGGTGCAGTGTTGAAAATTTTGACTGAAAGGGCACTACTTGCCTTAAAGTTTAAAAAAAAAAAACATAAAAAACTAAGGGTTCACATGACCCGACTGGTCATCCTGAGCCGACTGATCTTCAGTCGATCTAACCTTCTTATCCTGACCGGTCGAACCTCCAACAGCTATTGTGTCCTTAGCAGATTCGGTCGACCTTGCCAAAGCTTCTTCCTAGTCATCCGCAAAATCTTCCATCTGATCTTTGGGGTTAGACTCGACTCGCTCCTCCTCCACTCGGTCGACTCCCCTGACTGTCTTAGGCTCAATCTCCTCCCAGAGTTCGATGTTACCATCAGGATCCTAATTAGCAGTGTTCCCAGCCTTATACTCCTTCATCAGTTCGGCAGGGACCTTGATCATGGCGTCTTTAGCAATAGATTTGCACCGCTCCCTGAATGCAACCGACTCTTCGTCCTTCTCAGCCAATTCTTTTATCGACTTGGATAGCGCCCTCTCTGCCAAGGCCAATGCCTTCTTCAGTTAAACCGATTCCAACTCAGCCTACCATTGCTTGGCGAAGCTCTCCTTCGCGTTCTTCAGTGCCTGGGCCACTTGGTTTTTCAGACCGGTGTTGGATTTAGTCAACACCTGGATTCACGCAGCCAGGGCAACCGCAACGTTCTTCAAATAGAGGCTCCCGCTCAAAGCCTACACGAAAGCATGAAAATTAGCTTCATAACTTAACAAAAAAGTTAGAAATTAAGAATTACCAGAAGTTGCCAAGTCACTACCTACTCAGTCACAACAGTCATCCCCATCTGATTTAGTCAGGTTTCATCAATGGGCAGCAAAAATGATTCAGCCAGATGGCCTATCCTGACTGCATCAAAATAAATTGAGTCCATATTGGGAAGAGTGATCGTCACCTTCTCGTCCTTATCAAATAGGACCTCTTTTAATAAGCTAGCTCCGGCCAACTATTGTCTAGCTGGAGGAGTCGACTCAATTTATTGGACTTGAACTCTCTTTGGGGCCGACTCCATCTTCCTTTTGGCTCTACGATGCACAGCCACATCACTTGCACTCGGTATGTCTACTTTAAGATTCCTCATCAACCTCTTTGCAATGGCAAACTCCTCAGATGTTAGTGGATGAATAAATGAATGCCCGAATAGTATGTGGTTGCTATAACGAATCAGTAGCACGTGCCACACTTGCTTCGATGAGCGGGATACCTTTTTGAATAGCTTCAACTCCAACCCACAGATGACTTGTTCTCAGGTTAGATTCCTTCAGGATCACTCTCAAGTCTCTCTGTTCCTTCAAAATGGTGAGAAATTCCCTCATCGTCATGTCCAAGCCATCTCCGCTCTGTCCGGCTCGGTTGAAGTCGCAATTTGCAAAATAAAGCGAGAATAAGACTTAGCAATCACAAGCATAGACAAGAATCAGTCTCTCACCCATGGCCCTCCATGTGTATAGTATCTCGTACCGGCCTCTCTCGCTGAATATGGCCTCGCCCCTCATAAAGAAGAACTGCTCCTTCCAGTTCTTGTCACTCGAACTTAGGTTGGTCACCAAGTGGATGTAGTCGTGCCTTAGGGTGATGGCATATATACCCTTCTCTCAGTCGTGCTCGTTTAGCTAGTAAGAATGTAGTAATTCATGCAGATCGAGCATCACTCAGTTCTGAGTGCACATTTCCTCCAAGCACATCAACAGTCTCCACCCGTTTGGCATTATTTGTGTTGGTGGGATCATGAAGTGATTCAACACCTCCCAGATGACTCGAGGTATGGGAAGGCTCAAACCATCGTGAAACCATAACTCATACATACTCACCCATCCTTTTGCCTCCCAATCGACCTATTCGTAGCTCTTCAGTATTCTGCTCTCCATAAATCTAGGAATGTGGTACTACATCCAAATCCACCATTAGTCATTCTCCTTGAGTAGAGGCGGGTAATCGGTGCCCAAAATCCTACTACCCAGTCAACTCGACTCATCTACTAATCCGCCACTGGTCGAAGCATCACTCTCAGAGCTATCGAACTCGTCCTTTGTTTCTTCCCCATTCATCCCTTGCCTCTCAGAATTGTCACTACTCAAATCGACGGCATCACCTGGCTTAAAGACAGCCATGTTCAGCCCCTTTAGAATTCCCACTAGCACATTGCCCTCTTCTGGCAATACCACCATGGTGGGAACACGCTCCTACTCGCCCCCGCATCCATCTCCATATGACTTTCCTCACTCGACTCGGAGTGTGACATTGGACAAACCTTTGTAACACTTATCGCTATGCTCGACTCGGTCTGGTAGACCGACCGGATGACTAAGGTAACCCTAACTTCGACTAGCCTTTTTTACACCAAGCCTAATACCTCACTCGACTCAGACAAAGACACCAAGACGAGCTGAGTGGTAGCCCTAAGTAAATCAAACTTGTCTTTTCTCACCTACAAACCCTAAATCTCGACTAAAGCACACAGAATCCCTAGAAAATCACTTACTATTCACCAAAACTCCAATTTTGCCAAGGAAACTCTCAACAACTATTGATACCCTCTTTTTTCCTTACACAAAGCCAATTTAGACTCAGCTCCCCAAAGAGAAGAACAAAAAATAGTGAAGAATATTGAAGATTCAACTCCCTAAAAAACCTCTCCAAAAAACTAGCCTAAACGCAATGAAATCGCTATAAAAATGTGGAGAACAAGAAAACAAGAAAAAAAAACCAAGATTTGTAAAAGAACGGAATTTTTACTGTGAATGAAAGTGAAGATTGTCTATAAGCCGCCACCACAACTAGAGAGAGTTTTAGAAAGAGTGAAAAAGCCAAAAGATAAGAATGAAGAAGACATACAATCGCCTTGAAAGGTCTTATCCCCTTCTATCCGTCCTTCTTGTCAGAAGGGGCACGCGGCAGCCGTTGATTGGACGCGACCATTCGACTTCCCACCCAAAATGAAAAAGAAATCTCCATCATACACATGTCATGCGATAGGCTTACCTCGGGATTTGTGACCTTCCATTTCCCACTCAAAATCTATGAAACTCTATATTACACGCGCCTTGTCCTCCCAACACCACCAAATCGTACATGGACAGCACTCAGCTCTTCTGGATGAGTCGACTTGCTCTCCGATCCTCGAAATGATGAATTCTTCCACTCAAAGGTCTATGGGCAAACAACATTAGCACTCGGTTTGGTTGACCAAGTGAGGTCGTCTACAAAGGATGCACCTGACATCCTATCACTTGGCTCAGTCAGTGGAGTGGACACAACTACAAAAGGATTGTGCCTTGCATCCTATCACTCGGCTCAATCAGCCAAGGGAGCACAGTTACAGAAATTGTACCACGCCTTCTATCACTCGGCTTAATCAACCGAACGGGCTTAGCTACACAAGGGTGCGCTTCGCATTCTATCACTCAGATCACTTGGTCGAGTGAGCACGTCTACAGAGGCACATCACAACTTTCATCAAGATGAGATATCTTCATTTAGTCGAGGGAACGCTCGCTCGCTCATCCCGATAGGTTGTCACTCGACCTGGTTAACCTCCCTTCAAACCAGTTACTCTCCAAGCTAAATACTTCTTAGCTTAGAGAGTGAGGGGCTAACAGTGTGGGCCAAAAATCACCTTGGGACTTATTGGGCCCAATTAGGCATTTTCTACTATATAGGCCCAAGGCCACAGCCTAGTTCCAGTTAGACCAACATCAGAACTCGTGACATGGGCCAAAACGTGCGGCCTAAATCCAACCTATATCTATAATGGGTGTCACCGAAAGCCCAGCAAAGGCCAAGCCTTCCGAACCAAGGAAATTAGAACTCTTCCTATTTGGGACCTATCCTAATTCATCCAAGATTTCATATCTTAGGTGAACTAGGACTCTTAGTACTAATGAGGCAAGTGAACTTGGATTTTTCCAATTCACTAGACCTCTACAATCATGGATTCAAAGTCCTATTAGGAAACGGAGATCCTACAACTACTATATAAACAAGGCTCACTCCTCTGTTTAGGCATTCAATCTCACTACAACCTACAGGCACCCAAGCTCTTACTCCTAAGAGCTATACACCCATGTTGTGGTTCTAATCTCTGACTAAATTTATGGTAACCCTTCCTTCCCTTAACCCGACTAAATTAGCCTCATTCAGCCTTGCTGACTTGAGCGTCGGAGTGCCTACGGCAAATGGCAAACACCTCCCTAGGTGTTTCTTGTTCGCTTCACGCTTGTTTGCTTTGTGTATAGGTGCAGTGGATTGCTAATGGCCTCAACCTCACGAGATCAAACCCTTTTTCTATAACCGTAGATTTTTTGCATCCACATATGGCAGTGTGTGTGTGTGTGTATATATATATTTCAATAAGAAATTCATATGTTGCTGTGTTCCAAAGCAGTGTTAAATTGGGCATTAAACTCTCAATTAATATGTTGACCATCACCCTCCCAATTAATACTTTGTTGTGTTCCAAATCAAGTTTACATTGGGCACTTCTTGCTCAATTAATACGTTGACCAACACAATATTTAATGAAAAGTTTGAAGACAACCTCATGTGCATTATAAAACCATGACATTCTTAACAATCTCTCAAATTTCTTTCTTGTTTTGATTTGCTTCTTACATCTCCGATGGCTAGCACATCTAACAGACGCAACTCAATGCCTAGAGGAGGTTTCTGTAAATACCTCTAAGATCAATGGAAGAAGATACAAACCGATTTCCACCTTCAAACGAAGTTACAGTAAGTTAAAAACCTCTTTCAATGCGAAATTCATATGTTGTTTTGTTCCAAAGCAATGTTAAATTGGGCATTAAACTCTCAATTAATATGTTGACCAACACCCTCCCAATTAATACTTTGTTGTGTACCAAATCAAGTTTACATTGGGCATTTCTCCCTCAATTAATACGTTGACCAACACAATATTTAATGAAAAGTTTGAAGGCAACCTCATGTGCATTATAAAACCGTGACATTTTTAACAATCTCTCAAATTTCTTTGTTGTTTTGATTTGCTTCTTACATCTCCCATGGCTAGCACATCTAACAGACGCAACTCAATGCCTGCAAGCCCAACAGCTATGGAACCCATATACAAGAGCACAAGGTCGTAACTCCAAGATTTGAAAAACAAGATTAAAGAGCTAATTCATAGGCTCGGTGAGGACTTTGAAAGTCTTGTTTTTGAAGAAGCATTGCTCAATGACTTTCCCCTTATGGCCTCCTACAACATTTTTTTGGATGTGAACAATGCTAAACGTACTAAAGACAATAATATTGAGAAGAATGTTGGGAATACGATTAACTAAATGAACTTGATGTTGTGGGATTAGGGAGCAGTTTTGTCGTCATGTTTTAATATGTGTTCCTTATCATTTTTTATTGTGTTGATGTTATGCTTACCTTGAATAAAATCGATGTATGTGTTTGTTTCCATGATCATGCGTGTTTGATTTTATTTTTGCTTCAACCAAGTCATGTATATCTTATCTTCATTTACTTTGATTTTATATTTCATTTTAATTAGTTTCTGTTTGTTTATAATGAAAATGAAATAGAAATCAATGCACTTCTTAATTTTTATGTTTATAATGAGCTAGCATAAATTTTTTTTTGTTTTTTTTTGGTTTCTTATTGGGACAGCCAAAATGTTTTTAATTTCTGATGCTACAGTAAGAAGATTTATTTGTAATGTTTAATCTTCTGGTGATAAGATTTGGCAGATGCAACTATTGCAGGTGTGTTTTGACAATTGATATGGGGTATATGGATATTGCTATCATTATACCTATAAGGTATTATAAGTTTTTATGTGGTGTGTGAGGCTGGTTGGAGTCTAGGAATCCATTGAAGAACATGATTTTCCTAAAATTTTATTAATTTGGTTGAATGAAAATAGTGACTGTGTGACGATGGTAGCAGTGGTTGGATGGCAATAGTGATTTGGTGGTGATGGCAATGGCAGTGGCAAGGGTGGCGAAAATGTTTTATAATGTATTACTTGAAAGTCTATCCTTCGAATAATTACAATACAAAACAAAATACACTTCCAAAAATAACTTAAACTTAATCGAGAGAAAACAACCTTGAAGAAGAGAGAGCATGCAAACATGTTTCCAACAAACAATATTGCATGGTTTAGGGAAGACTTTTTTTTGAATTATAATAAAAAAAAGAGTACGTTGAATTAAAGTTGTCGTTGTTTTTTTTTTCTACTATAAGCCATGCAATCTGTAACCAACTAAACGCTTAATTATATTAAAATGTTACTGTTAAGTGGCTAAACCCTAAATCATAATAACATCAACCAAATTAGTAACAAACAATTTTGTTTTTACAAAAAAAAAATAATAATAATAAATAAAATTGCTAAGCCACTTATCAATAACTAAATAATACCCACAACTCATAACAATCAAGAACATTAAATAATTTCACCCAAATCATTCAAACAAAAAAAGTCCACCCTAAAACCTTTGTCACTACTATAATCTGATCCAATTTCTCTTATCAATATCGGATAACTCTTGAGTGATATTCATTGTCTGATTAATATCATTGTCTACATTCCTTATCCTTTCACTCATTTCGCCACTTCTAAAACCCTCGTTAATATTTGACATATAAATGTCTTGAATTATGTTCATATCAAAAATACGTCATTTTCATTGATAGTCGCATGCTCGTTACATGCACTTTGCTGTTCAACCTAAAAAGCAAACCAAAATGTTTTTAAAATCCGAGTCAAGTTAAAATGTGGTGTCAATGACAGTAAACAATATTATACAATGATTGTAACTAACTTGGAAAACATGCTTGTTGATTCCTGGCTACATTATTTTGGCAGAGTTTGCGTCGTGATCTGTATTGATTACTCCATGGACGTCGCGACTCCGAGTCACAAATGGATCAAAGACAGTTGTATTTTTTCCCCTATTGTCATCATCTAGTTGCCTCACAATAACGTCATCTAAGTTCTCTTCTTGCATATTCATCCCATCATGCCAATTCAACAATTCTGCCTTCACGTCTTCCAACCTCTTGTCCAGGTACTCCAACTTGTTCCTATTGTCAAGTCAACAATGATACGCTCTTTTAAATTTCTTATCCATCCTCCTATACGTTTCATACTCTTATGTCATATGCGGATGCCCTCCTTTGAAAAACATATAGCTATGTCATCGATAAACGTCTTTCCTCCACCTCCTTATTAGATAATGCTCATTGATCATATTAATATCTTTCACATACAATATCTTAAAAATATGGCAACAGAGGATTCCCTTTGATTCAAATTTCCTGCATTTACATTAAAATTTGAAAAGGAAAGAAAAATCAGACATTAAAATTTTACTTGTCTGGATGAAACCAATATTGCAAGAGAACCGTAAACCAAATTAATTTCCTGTTTCCAAAAACTACAATGAAACCAAATTGTCAAAAGCTTAATTTATAATATGTAATTTCAATAAATTATAGAATATCAGGTTCCAACCAATATCACACGTAATTTTAGTAACATTCACCATATACTAAGGTAACTACAATATATTACTCGTGTCAATAACATTTCAATAATATTAGACTATAAAATATGTACCATAAATTCATAATTCAAACCTATATCACACATAAAAGACTTTGAAAATTTTGAAAGAAAGTAAAACGGGGATTATCACACGTAATACTTCTGAAATATATGTATATATATACACAAACCTGTAGTTACTCCTCAATAGTTATCCATCTTCTGTATACTCAACTTCATAAGTGAACTCCTTGTGATACCAGTCATTCACTATACATCTCTCCGTCACCTTGAACTTCTCAACACCATCTTCCTACACTTCCTCATCGTATGTGGAGTTACATTGCAGTACAACATGCACCTTATCTCGTTCTGGACAATCTTGAACATTCCGTTTGTGAATGCTCGTTGAAACTTCCTCTCCCATTCAAATTCAAAAATGCACTTAATAACTATATCTTTACTTCTAGAATCAGCATAAAACTCTATCTTATCGTGCATAGCAATCTTGTACTAATCCACAAATTGGTTAAGAGTGCTCATCGAATTCATGTACCCATCAAAATATGCATGCATGCCCTCACTCCTTTGAGTTGATAGCATTCTGACCCAGATTCTATTGTTCAAATAAATTGGCACCCAATTCACCCTCTCCCTGCAAAGCCTTGAAACCATTCATTTTCTTATAGCCCATGCCTCTCCACAAACCCATTCCAATTGCTCTCAAACATCTCAACAGTTAAGCTATCATATATGACAGCTTTAAACTCACGAACTACAATACCATAGTCTGCAACTCTCTTAAACTTCTGTGGGACCTTATATAGAATATGCCACAAGCAAAATCTATGAACAATATTGGGCATGACTTCTGACATGGTTTTCTTGATACTTTCGTATTGATCAGTCATTATGGCTTTTGGATGAACATCTCTCATTGCTAACAGCCAACAAGTGTACAACCATTTAAATGTATCAACGTCTTCATGTGAAATCAAGGCACAACCTAATAGAATGGACTGTCCATGGTGGTTGATGCCCACAAATGTCATGAATGGCATTCTGTACCAGTTCCCTAAGTATGTTGTGTCAAAGCTAACAACATCATTGAACTCCTCATAAGCAACTTTGGAACGGGGATGAACACAAATGACATTAGACAACCTAGAATCACTATCAACATCAATCAAGTGAAAAAAAATCTCTATCCCTTTGTTGCATCCTCAAGAATAATTGGTGGATTGACTCAGCTTCACCTTCACCGAGTCTCGGCCTCCTTTTTTTTTCAATGAAATTGTGACAATCCTTTGGCAAACATGTTAGATTCTCTAGCCCACCAGATTGGACTTCAAGCAACCTATTGCTTTTGCAAGGCCTGATCCCAACAATATCATTAGCCTCTAGATTTATCCTCACTTCATGATTCAAATTCATGTGCCCTTCCATGAGCCTACACATTGATGGATCCAAATCATGATTGTGATTTGTCTGAATTTTTGTAACCTGCCACTTTCCATTAGATCTTAGAACTACACTTAACCTAGCATGACAATTTGTCCTCTTTGAGGACTTCTCATAATATGATTTCTTTCCTTTGTCACAACTAATAGTCTAATATCTTCAATCACCATTCCTCCCCTTATATTCTGATTTCTTCGCAATAGCAAATCTTTTATATTTTGCATGCTCTTTATATGCCTTGAAGTGAGATTCCAAGCTATGGAAAAACATACCTAGTTGAGGACCATGTTCAACAGTCGCTTCTGTTTCATTAGTACTTGCTTCAGTATCCGAATTTACAATTTCATTGTTGCAGAAAATTGCTTCCAATTTCGCGTTTTGCTCTCCGGATTCCATAATTTCCTTCCAAGTCAAATAATGAATAATGTTTTCCTTCCAACATGAAAATCAGCACTTATAAATGAACGAAACCATACCAAATGAAATACAAACACTTAGCTTACAAAACAAACTTCCATAGTTGCCTAAGTTCTTAATTCTTACATTACAAAACATTCTTCATGATTTCTCTTTAAATTAAACCAATTTCATTACAACTTCTCTAGCTGCTAAATGTTTACATGTCCACCATTTTGGTCTTAAATTTTCTTTCTTGCCTTTTTAAAGTCTCGGACTATCAATACTAGATTTTTATTTCATATTTAACTATTAATGAAATTAAACATAAATTAACTTAATTAAACTGTGTAACCCTTGAATTAGTAATTTAATCAATAATTGGTTTTTTTTCTCAAAGAAAAAGAATAAGGCAAAAGTGAAATTATTAATAAGAAGATGGAATACGAGATAAGTCAAAAGGGAAATTTATATCTTGTTGTTTCAATCAAGTACTCTTCCCAATTTCAAAATATTATTTCTTCAAATAAAAAGGAATTATTGTCCATCATCCCCAACTTTCCTTCTCGAAATCCTAATTGTTTTGAAAGTAAAAAGTGGTAGTTATAAAATCGCTCAACACCTAAAACTTATTCTTCACTACAAATACAAATACAAAAACAAGTATTGGATAACGATGATACTCTCTTATTCTTCTTCGAAACTCTTAGGTTTTCAGATATGAACATTTACTATCCAGTTCTCTCTATTTTATCACAATATGAACTAGCATTTTTTATCCAACTATCTCTATTTTATCAATTTACAATATATAGAAAACAGTAATATACAGAAAACGTTTTTTATCTTGTTCTCTCTATTTTATCAATATTCAGATCAATATACAAAATACATTCAGATCAATATACATAAAACATTGATATACGAAAAACATTTTTTATACAGCTCTCTTTATTTTATCCACACAACATTCAGTTCAATATACAAAAAACATTTTTTATCCAGCTTTATTTATTTTATCCACACAACATTCAGATCAATTACAGAAAACATTTTTTTTATCTAGCAGCTATTTTATCACAATATGAACTAGCATATTCATTTGTTGGCGAAAATGAGATAAAACAGTGTACCTTTGCATGAAACTATGTTGAAAATCAATGTATTTCACTTTAGGTGCTTCTCATAAGGGATTACACTTGCAAATGGTTCTGATACAAGAAAAAAGCATGCAACCTCAGTCATCATCCACATCCATGCATTTCTACCTAGCTAGTCATCACATTGCTTATACCTTCTTTATATTGTACCAACACCCACAAGATTGTTAACTCTATTTCTTTCATGTTCATAGCAAACACAAAAATCTCATTGCACCAATCTATTCATATACTCGTAGCTTCATTCATCTCGTCTTTTTCCACCTTTTACTGTAATGAGCCACTGAAGTTTACCTGTTTTTTTTTTTTTTTTTAAGCTGTAAAGATGAAGAGCAAGATGTAGAATAGGAAAGAGTTTACATTTTTTTTTTTTTTTAAGAAATTTGATTATTACAATAAATTAATTCCAACTTATATTTTTGAAAATATTGAAGTAATAATTACTTCTCTCTCATCCTTCCATAACGTCAATGGAGGAAATTGTTTTCCCTCCAAAAGATAGGTTTAGGAGCCAAAAATAAATTTATTTTACTAAAGGGTAAACTTGTAAATTTACCATCCCAAAAAAGTTTTTGATCTGGATCAACTTATCCAAATAACACTATCTATCTTTTAAATGAGTACTACAACTCTCGTTATATACACACAAAAAAAGTACAAATACCCTAAACTTATCCCTACAAATCAAAGCTTCCTATTAACTACCCTTATCCTAGTCAATATACAATATTTTATAGCAAGGATACGATTTTCCTAATCTAGAAAAAACCAGTATTTTTTTTTTTCACATTTAAAATAATTTTTTCATACAATCTTAAAATACTAAGTCTATTGGAATTTGGAATGACCTACTTGACAGCTATATGCTTATGACTATTGAGTGAGGCAATATGTCTTAAAATTCACTTATTTTTTATATAATTAAGAATAATAATTAAGTTTTTTAGTTAATAGAATCAAGCTAATAAACAATTTGACAATTTATAAGTTAAAATTAAACATATAGATATTTATATTTAAAAGCAGATTTAGATTTGAAAAAGTTATTATTCAACTTAAAGTTATCAATGAAAATCATAGTTTCATGAGAGTTTTTATTAGAAAGAATAAACATTCAATTAAATGTTATTAAATAGAGATTTAAATAATAATAATAATAATAATAATAATATTTTTTTTAAAATTATATTAAATAGGGCTTAAAGCAGTTAACTCACTTAATTGAGGCCTTTTTAAGAATTGAAGATCTCGATAAGCACAAAATCTATGAGCACAAAATTATATTAAATAGGAGTACCTGTCCATCGGCCCAAGTTGACATAGTATTGGTAAGGTTACGAAATCGATGAGCTCGTATTTAAGGGAAAGCGTGCAGGACACGTGCTTGAAGAAAGGGTAGAGTTGGCAATAGAGTGCGTTGTACATTTGTACTCATTATATTTCACAATGCTCAGTTCTACCTAGTATAATTGTACTTCAGGTTTTAGTCACATTCAAAATCTTTTACTAAAATCCATACCAGATTCGCCTTTTACCTTTATAAATGATGCTTCTCGGTTCAGCCAACAATTGAACATGTATTTTATTTTATTTATTTGTTATGCACGGGAAAATAAAGAGCTGACGTGGAAGGAGTCACGTCAGGAGTAACCTGCCCCTGTCAGGACAATGTGCGCACGTCAGACCTGCGAATAAACATGGAGCTTACACACGTCCATCTCTCTGCAGCAAGTCATGCAAAGTCAGCTTGGAAAAAGGGAAAACGGGACGTGAAGATGGATGACGTGCTGACAATCACACCAACCCATAGATTTAATGATGATTACACGCTTCCATTCGAGATAAAATGAAGAAAACCTCACCATTAAGGGGGTTGGTTCATTCATTTACCAAGATACCCTCTCTCTCTTGTAAAAAATAAGAACAAGTTCTTTTATAACTCTCTGTACGTCAGTCCGCTTAGCGACCTGACCCACACCAACATCAATACAAAATCAGTGGACGTAGGATTTGCTACCTTAGCATCCGAACCACTTAAAAAGTCCCTTTTCATTGATTTCTGTGGAGGCATCCATTGTCACGGCATAAATTCATAAAACAGTGTCACTCACGTGACATTGGTTGGTGCCGCAATCGAGCATCAACAGTTTGGCGCGAGAAGGAGGGCCTGATTTAGCGTCTATCCTTACCAGGAAACCTTGGACTACTGGTCTGACAGCTACAATGGCCCGTCAATCTGAACCGGAGCAGGGGAATCAACATGCAGAAGTCCCCCCAGCCCAGAGGGCACCCCTTCCAACGCACCTCCAGTTTCGCAAAATGCTGTGGGAATACCCCAACGCCGCAACTGGACCCTGTCATTCGAACTACCTGGAGAGGTTCGACAATACTCTCCAGACGGTCAACCAGAGGTTGGACCGTCTGGACCAAGGCATGTCGTCCGCGACAGCCGTGCGGTGCAACCGCCAAAACACCTGCAAGCCGCGCGAAAGCACGCAAAGGGAAATAGCACGTGCCCGGAGCACTGCAGCGCGAAAGCGCAAGGGTAAGCAAGTGGCAAAAAACAAGCCTCCGACTCCCAGGGCCAGCAATACAGAAGGCGCCCGCGAGCAGGATATCGCAAAATTAAGACTCGGCGAAAAAGTGAATCCCGAGCTGTCCCACGCCACGTCGCAACAACCCGAGCGAGAATGCTGGCGCGATATTCCATCACCACCAGCAGGACGATCCCCGTCGTTCTCATGCGGTGGCCACCACACCGTCGCGGGGCGTTCTACCAACACGCGAGGGTCGTGAAAGTGCCCCGCGTTATCCACCACCTTCGCGCGTCTCTAGTCAGCGTGTGGTCGAGCGCGGCTGGAAATGCGACCGAGGTGAGGGAATCCGACCTCCGACCAGTCCTGAACCGCAACCGAGAGGGCCGGCTCGCATGGGTGAAAACACCCCCTTTGACCTCTTTACCGCAATTGAGGAGCTCCAGCGAGCTCTGGATAGCTAAAGGAGTAGCAAAACGAGCAGGCACAGGTCCCTCTACATCCCGTTTTCTCCTGAAATATTGGCTGCTCCGCTTCCACCAGGGTTCAGAATGCCAGATATGCGACCGTTCGATGGAAACTACGATCGCGATCATTTATGAGTTCAACGACCTGATGGAGCTCCACCAGGTTTCGGACCTTGCGGTGCCGCTGCTTGGCCGTGACCCTGACCTCTCATGCCGCGTTGGTTAGGTCGCTCTCGGCGGGATCTATCGGTTCGTGGGCTCAGATGAGCACAACGTTCCTCCGCATTTCCAGCCAACCGAAAATTTTCAATGCCTTTGAGCTACCTCAGCAATATAAGGCAAGAGAGACGAATCCCTGCATCTTATATTGATCGTTTCCAAGGGAGCTCACAAAGTGGCTCACGCACCAGAAGAGTCCATCCGAACTCTTATAATAGCTGGAGTTCGCCCCAAACCGACCTGTGAAAGAACTGCAGGCTGAGGACAACATTTCCTCACCAGGTTCCATACCTGGCAGAAAAGCATCTCCGGATAGAGAATTCACTGGCAGCACTCGTCTCGCGACCACGGCACATCCAGTAGTACGCCTGTCGGGAAGATAACAGGCGAGCTGATCGCAAGAGAATACTGCCGATCAGCGAAAAGGAAAAAACCCCGCTATGAGCAGAAAAGTCCTATGCTCCTGTTCCTCGTCGCGATCGCGACGCGACCCAATATACTCCGCTGAATGTGTCCGTATCCGCAATCCTCGACAAATCCGAGGAGGCCAGCTTACTCGGCGAGCCCGAGCCCATGAAAACCCCTGCTACGGACGAACAGCAAAAAGTATTGCCGTTACCATCGGATAATGGGCACCTCACTGATGAGTGCCGAGCTCTAAAGCAGGCTATCGAAGAGCTCATCAAGAAGGGGCACTTCAAGGAGTCCATCGATGACTCCCCGAAAGAAAATCAAGGGGAACGAAAGAAAAAACGCCGTGATCGCAGCGGCTACGGCATTGTTACATCATCTTCGGGGGCCCGTACCTCGCAGGAAACACGCGAGGAGCGCAGGAGCGATATGCTCGCGAAGCTCGCCACGACCCGATTAGGGTAATGAACACTTCGCAGCGACCTCAAAAGCTCGGAAAGAGGAACCGATCACCTTCTGTAGAAAGAGGCAGCTCGCTTGCACCACCCTCACGAAGATGCCCTGGTAATCCCCCCCCTGAAGGGTGTCATAATGTCTGCAGAATGCTTGTGGACAACGGAAGCGTGTGAACATTGTTCAAATCCGCTTTCGATAGAATGAACCTGGTCGAGGCCGACCTGAAGCCAGCCTCGATGCCTCTGTATTTTTAGGGGATCCACCTGATCCCCAATGAACGTCCAGCTCCCAGTCACGCTCGGCGATACGCAAGTGACTAGGGTTACAGAATTCTGGTCGTGGACTCCATCAGCCTTAATGGATCTAGGGCGACCCTCTACTGAGAACTTTCAGGGCAGTCACTTCCATTATCACCTCAAAATGAAGTTCCCCACCCAACGGGGATAGGGGAGGTAACGATCGCAGAGCGATCTCGCGAATGCTATGTAAAATCGGTCCAGATGCCGACAAAGGAAGGGCGTTCCGCGATGTGCACCACGCCACGCTATGGCGATCAGCGGACCGAGCACCCGCCTGGTCCGGCAGAGGATAACATAGATCCGCGAGTTCAGGAAATCCCCCCGAGCGGTCCGGTGAGGATCTGTCCGGTGTCGGTTGATCCAAGAGAACCGAGCCAACGCTAAAGATCGGAAGCTGTCTCAGCCCGCAGCTCGCCTCTGAGCTAATAAGCTTCTGAAGGAGAACATTATGTGTTCGCCTGGTCGCATGCAACATGGTCGGATCGACCCGAACGTTATTTCACCCACTGAACGTCAACGTGAGAGCTAAGCCAGTTCGCCAGAAGAGAAGGGCAATGGATCCGGAGCGGTACGCCGCGTTAAAATCGGAAGTGGAGAACCTTCTCCGCAATGGGTCTATTCGCGAGGCTCTCTATCCGACCTGGTGTGCTAACCCTTTCTGGCAAAAAGCCAAACGCAGTGGCGAACCTGTGTAGACTTCAGCGACCTGAATAAGGCTTGCCAAGACAGCTTCCCTCTCCCAGAATCACCAGCTCGTGACGCCACTTCGGGGACGAGCTGTTAAGCTTCATGGATCATATTCGGGATACACCAATCCCGATTACAAGCCAGACAGGAGCACACGACCTTCATCACGGACCAGGGGCTTATTGCTACAAAGTCATGCCCTTCGGCCTCAAGAATGCAGGTGCGACCTACGAGAGGTTGGTCAACCGAATGTTCTCCGACCAGATCGAGGAACAATGGAGGTCTACGTGGACGACATTGGGTCAAATCCCAGGCCGCCACGGACCATATTTCGCATCTCGCTGAGAGTTTTACATACTCCGACTCTACAGAATGAAGCTGAACCCCTTAAATGCTCGTTCGGAGTATCATCAGGAAAGTTCCTAGGGTATATGGTAAATCAGCGAGGCATAGAGGTGAACCCTGAAAAGATCCAAGCCCTACTCGATATGAAAAGTCCGACCAGCAAAAACAGGTCATGAGTCTGAACGGCGAATAGCGGCACTTAGTCGCTTCATTCGAGGCTAACGACCGCTGTTACCATTCTTCAACGTACTGAAGCCAATAAGAAATTCGAGTGCTTCCGAATGCGAGCAGGCATTCCAGAGTATAAAAGCATCTTGGGAAGCCACCACTCCTCTCCAAGCCACTTCCACAAGAAATCCTGCTCGTCTACCTGTCCGTGCTCAGTCGCGGTCAGCGCAGCTTTGATACAAGAAGGAAAAAGTTCAGTGCCGGTATACTATGCAATACGACTATCGGATGCGAGATGCGGTACCCGGAAATGGAGCGCCTAGCTTTGCCCTGCTGGTCGCGTCCAGAAAGCTGCGACCTTACTTCCATGCCCACACGTACTTAATACAGCTACCCTCTCAGGCAGGTCCTCCAGAAACCAGAGGCCTCGGGTAAGCTGCTCAAATGGGCCTGGAATTGAGCCAGTTCGACTTAAGGTACACGCCTAGGTCGCTATCAAGGGCAACTGTTGCAGACTTTATCTCGGAATTCTCCTATCACCCGAGCGAACAACAGTCTAGCGAAGTCGGGCAGAAACTATCTGAAATCTGTCGACGTGGAACCTCTACGTCGACGTCATCGAACAGAAAAAGAGCTGTGCGGGTCTTCCCTGGAGTCCCGGGGGATCCGAATCCATGGTATTCTCCGATTCGGTTTAAAGCGACCAACAATGAGTCCGAATACGAGGCTCTGCTCGCGGGGTGCGACTCGCTAAAGAAATGGGTGCGACCGATCGTATTTATAGCGATCCATGCTGGTCGTCAACCAGATCCTAGGGAGTACCAAGCTAGGAGAGAACTGATCCGCTACCTGAAAGAAGCTAAAGCCTCTTGGGATCGTTCAGCACTTTGAGATCGCTCAGATCCCCAGGGAGAGCCTCATAGCGGACGCCTTGGCAAAGATTGCCTCATCACTAGATTCGGAGGCTCCTGATAACATTCCTGCGTTTTGTCAACTCTCCACTATCAGCTCGGCCGAGAAGCCTTGGAATGGTTCAGACGGATTCCTGGATGAACCCCTGTACTACCTCAAGGACGGGACCTTACCCAACGATAAAGTCGAGGCGAGGGTCTGCGAACAAGTCTGCTCGCTTCACGCTCATCGGGGATCAGCTGTACAGGAGAGGATTCAGTGCCCCACCCTCCGATGTGTGACCAGCAAGAAGCAACTACATCAGGAAATTCACGAGGGGATCTGCGGTAACCACACAGCAGCTCGGTCTCTGGCGAACAAGATTGTTCGCCAGGATACTACTGGCCCCGAATCCAGAAGATGCGAACAACTTCGTCAAGAAATGTGACAAGTGCCCGTTTCGCGAACATTCCGCGAGCCCCTTCTCACGAGCTAATCACTATGTCTAGCCCCTGGCCTTTTCCTGGGGGAATCGACCTCATCGGCCCCATGCCGGTTGGAAAGGGAGGGGTCAAGTATGCCGTGGGTCGCGGTAGACTACTTCACGAAATGGGTCGAAGCCGAGCCGCTAGCCGCGATCACGACCGAGAAAGCTGAAGGACTTCGTTTTCAAGAATATAATGTGCCGCTACGGAATTCCTCACACCCTCATCTCAGATAATGGAAAGCAGTTCGACATGAGGAGTTCAGGCAGTTCTGCGACGAGCTGGGCATCCATAAAAAATTTGCCTCAGTCGCCAGACCGCAGGCGAATGGCCAAGTTGAAGCAGTCAACAAGACCATCAAGCACACCTTGAAAGCCAGCTCGGGGCGCCAAAGGAAATTGGGCTGACACCTCCCCAAGTCTTGTGGCGTACAGGACAACTCCAAGGACCTCCACCTCGGAAACTCCATTTTCGCTACTTACGGCGTGAAGCCATGATCCCTGTAGAGGTCGGAACCGGGTCTCTTCGGAGGGACCTGTACGATGGACGGAAACGAAGCGCTAATGAGAGCAAGTTTGGACCTGGTCGAGAACACCGCAACAAGGCCTCACTAAGGATAGCGGCCTACCACAGCGAGCAAAAGATTCTTCGACCTCAAAGGTCAAAAAGAGACTTTCAGGTCGGAGACCTTGTTAAAGGAGGTTCTCCTCGGGACCAGAGAACCGAGTGCGGGGTACAGGACCTAACTGGGAAGGTCCATACCGGGTCGACAAGGTAATCAGACCGGGACCTACCATCTTAAAAGATGACGGTTCCAAAGTACCCCAGCTTGAATGCCGGCACACCTCCGGCCGTATACTCATAATCCCGAACTCAACTCTCTTTTTGTAAATTTCTTTTTAAGTGTTACTTTGTTCGCTTAAAACAGTTCGTATGTGTTCTGTCGCATTTGTAGACAATTATGTAAATCACGAGTTGTAAATTGTACACGCAATATATGAAAAGAGCGAACTGTGAATGAATAGATAACTCATTTCAAGGAAATTCAAAAAACCCGATTACACAAAGACAGTTCAACTACGCCTAAGGTTGGTCGGGAGATCCTTCGCCGAGCCACCCCCTGGTCGGGCCCCTGAGGGCCGCGGCAGCCTGGTCTCCTCTTCGGCCATAATCGCAAGGTCGCCTGCCACCCTCCGGAGGCGGACATGTCCAAGTCGGGTTCCTAGCTGCAGGGTGTAGATACACTTCGCCCATCCGGGCCTTCTCTTCCAGCTCCTCCGACTGATTCGCATTTCATCAGTCAGAGAGCGACCTTCGCTTGACTTTCCTGGAGCTCGGCCTCAGAGCTAGCCTTTCTGGCTCGGACACCTGTCTACCTCTTTCAGCTCGCTGAGCCCGTGCAAAGGTCGCCTGAAGCTCCTGGTCCTTTTCTCCGACCTCTCTAGAGAGCCTGGCGGTCGTCCTTGAAGTTCTCTGACTTCCTCGGCACGCCGATCGAGCTCTGCCCTCTGGAAGTCTACTTTCGCTGAGCAGCGTCCTTCTGGTTCAGGTACCATTCGCTGCTTCAAACGCTTGGGTTCTTTCCGCCTCAACGACTCCAAGTTTGCTTCAGTTTCGCGACCTCCGCCTCCAGGTCGCTCGTTCCTTTGCGGCCCCCAGCCGCGTCTTCTCCATGGACATCCTCATCGCAAGCAACCCCTGCGAGCAGTATACGAGTTAGAATAAACCAAAATGGGAATTCAAGGTACAGCTGGTTTACTGCTCAGATGCTGAAACGAGGGGGCCATCAGGTCGTCACCCGCGTCTGCAAATTCATTATACGACCCCATAGCTCGCTCTCAGAGCAGCCATATACAATTGGCTGCAAGTACTCGGGCAAACTCCCAACAGAGTCCAGAACCGGGCGTCCTTCGCCTTGTCGCCAGTCACCGCCCGCTCGCGGGTCCTTTCCGGGCTCCTGGATTTGGCGCGTCCTGAGGGGCTCCTCCTCGGATTCGGTCTCAGATTCTTCGACCTGGACCTGTTTCCTTTTCTTGACCTTTGGGCCGGAGCCTTCCCTGGGGCGAGCAGGAGGTGCGGGAGCGACCTGTTCTGTTCTGGTCGCTTCTGTGCGGGCGAGGCTGCGAAGGCGCAGAAGTTCGCAGCGGTTGGCGGGAATGGCACGAGCAGCCTCGGCCTCCCTTTCCCTTCCCTTTCCCTCCTTGATCGAGGGAAACAAATGGCGCTCGGCGGGACTGCCCGGACTCCTTTGGGGCATGGTCTCTGCATTTAAACTGTCAGTAAGGAATTTATACCACGCCAAAAGTTACCACATAACTCACCGTCCAAGGTTCTAATGATGCCTTGTCGTGAAAACCGTACTTCCCAGGTTCGCGGTCGTCACAGCTCCTCGCGTCCCGGCTGTTCCTCGCCTAGTATCCTGAAGGATAAGAGCACTGCTCGGGTCGGCGAGTAAATCTTGGCTGGTCGTTCTGTTAACTGCATAGAAAACAGGTCGTTAGTAATGATCGTGCGACAATTAACGAATCCAGAAGAGAAACCTACTGGATCCTGGAAGTGGCGGTGACCGTTATAAAGAAAAAGAAAACTTTTGTCGTAGGCCCCCCATTGCTGGGATAGCTGTGTATCCCCCAGCAATGTTAGGTCGCCGAGACAAGTAGTAAGAATCCTTGTCCCTACCTTCTTCAATAGTAGGCGACACCGAGTCTCAGTGCCGACGGCTCGCCCAAACCGTTCTCGCAGCACGCAATGTACATCGCAACGCGATGACATACGCGTTTGGCGTCAGTGCATTGGTGCGATCCCGAAATATCCGGACCGACCTGATGAAAGGTGGAAGGGAATCCTCCCTCCACCCTTGAAGATCTCCTCGAGTAGAGCGGCAGAAGGCCTCGGTGTGCGCCGTGACGGCCTAGTTGTGTCGAGAACACCTCGTACGGATATCGACTGCCGCTTTATTCTGGCATATTCCTCGGAGGTAAGGACCGAATAGACGTCGAAGCTGCGTCCTCGGGAGCTCCCCGCGAGGACGCTGCTCCTCCCTCGGTCCCGTATGTTGACGGTTCCATTCCAGTCTGCAACATAGACACTGGTCATTTGGGCCTTCAGTTTTGTCCCGTGCGGCAGCAGGGACAATACTTAAAACCTAGAGGTGATTCAACGCCCATCCACGGCTCGAACCAATAAACGCGTCGAAACCCGGTGAAACGCCGGAAACCCAACACCGTGGTTCGTCAAACCATACCAAAAAAAAAAAAAAAAAGAGGAGAACCTTACTCTGTGGTATAATGGAGCTGGGCCGAGACTCGTCCGTTGCCTGAAAAGCGTCGATCGGGAGAAAATGGTTCTTGGTTTGCCCAAAGTTTGTCACTCAAAGCGAAAGAAATTTCGGTGACTTCATCTGAAAAATGCCAAGTTTTTATATGGATACGACACGACGGTTACCACCCCTCGGAGGTCTAAACGGCAATCCCCTCTCCTCCGCATATCTCTCCCCCACGTCGCATTAAATGCCGTACAAAGGGAGCCCAAACCATTTCAACCCACGTCGCATTACTGCAGCAAATTAGGGCTGTCAGTTTCAAACGCGTTAAACGGTCACTACTGTCAAAACGGCGTCGGGTCCTCATACGCGCATTTAATGTGTCGACACGCGCTGTAACGCATGCAGAGCCCTGACAGCGCAGGAGCAGATTCCAGTGAACTACACTAAGGAGCGTCCAACAAGCCCAGGTCGCTGAGATAAAGATTGTCAGTGGGCGAGTTGTGGGTGTTTGCTTGACAAGGATGCGCGCGAGGTCGCGCTAGACCGTTTTCGTACGAGTCTTTGGCGAGCTCGTCCCATCCAGGTCGGAGGACCAAAGTCTCCATGTGAACGTGTTTCCAAGGCTCGTTCCTCGACCTTAAAACTAGGGGCTTCTGTTGTGCACGGAAATAAGAGCTGACGTGAAGGAGTCACGTCAGAGTAACCTGCCCCTTCAGGACAATGTCGCACCGTCAGACCGCGAATAAACATGGAGCTTACACGCGTCCATCTCTCTGCAGCAAGTCAGTGCAAAGTCAGCTGGAAAAAGGGAAACGGACGTGAATGATGACGTGCTGACAATCACACCAACCCATAGATTTAATGATGATACACGCTTCCATTCGAGATAAAATGAAGAAAACCTCACCATTAAGGGGGTTGGTTCATTCATTACCCAGAGATAATCTCTCTCTTGTAAAAAGTAAGAACAAGATTCTTTATTAACTCTCTTGTACGTCGTCCGCTTAGCGACCTGACCCACACAACATCATACAAAATCGTGGACGTGGTTTGCTACCTTAGCATCCGAACCACTAAATAAAAGTCCCTTTTCATTGTTTCTGTGGACAGGCATCCATTGTCCCGAACATAAAATTCATAAAACAGTGTCACTCACGTGACAATTGGGTTGGTGCGCAAATCGAGCATCAACATATTAAATCTTTATTTAAATTTGGATATCTTGGTGTGTACTATTCCTCACCTCCCCAGGGTTTGGTGTACTAAGACATCCCAAGCTATGAAATAACACCTTTTATCTCCCTCACATTTGGAAAACAGTCCCTCGCCCCTGCTGTGCTGTTCATTTATGGTCAAAAGAAATTGACACACCCAAAGCTGTCAATCACAAACTTAAGCCTCTTTGCCTCACCGCCATTTGTGTCACCCAATGATCAAAGGATTCATCACATGTGGCACAATCGATATTACGATCTAACAAAAATCGGGTTGGAAAAACGATAACACGCCTCATTAAGACCAATAAACATTAAATTTTTGCCGACAAGTGACTGTATGTTAATTACACCGGACACCCAAAGGGGCAATCGCAAAACCCATAAAACCTGCGTATGTTTAAGCCTTAGCTAGATTCTCGGATTATCTATCTTTTAGTCTAGTCATTATCTTTTTTTGGTTCCGGGTATGAAGTTTTAACAATCTTTTATTACTCAACATATGAAGAAACCAATATGAAAGATGATCATAAGTTATGTAATATGAGTACTTTAACTTACATAATAATCTTTTTGTTATCTAATTTTATCTTTAATCACCTTTTTAATGTCATACCAATTACTCTTTGAAATAATTTTTTAATCTCTTATTAATTAATTATTTGAATAATGTATAATAAACATTCTATTGTGATATTTTATTGCAATAAATCTTATTAATCATAAAAATTCTAATCATAACTTTTAATATCTATTTTCGTATATACTGCTACAACACACTCTTTAATATCCATTTATCCATTTGTATTATTCTACTGCTACAAACCAAAACAAGTTGAAATTCTATCTACTATATTATAAGTTATTTATCTTAATCATCTTTGCTATCATTTTATTAAATAAATGGCAGATGCGCCACTTAAATTTCAGAAAATATCTGTTCACAATCTGCCGTAAAAGAGGGCAAATGTGTAATTTCGGTCTTCTGACCATCATCTCTAATTAAATTTTCAAAAATGGAAATTTGCAGTGATCATAAAATATACAGTCATTCTTTCCCTCCATTCTTTACCATTTCTATTCAGTAAACCACAGTTTGTACATCTCTTTGTTCATCATAAAGGAAAAATAAAAACAAAATTAAAAACTTACAAAATAAAAAAATAATAATAAGAGTCAAAATTCACATCTCTCTAGGGAATTAACAAAGCCCCGGCTGCCAAAACTGTCACCACTCACCAGGCTTTCCCTTTTAACTTATGCTGCATAATCAACCCCAGCTCCACCTTACACGTGTCTCCCTCACAGCGCCACATCCTCCAACCTTCTCTTCTTCACGGCACCACTGGTTTGCAGGTGAAACCACCGGCTCAAACCCGTGTCACTCCAGCCCCAACCCAATATCTTACAAGAACAACCTGAACGGCTCGCTCATTCGGCTTGGCGCCACACTCCGGCTCGCTCGGAGAGAAGCGAAGCCGTTTCAGCTGTCTCCACAGACACCATGCTCTCCGCTCTCCTTGCTTTCATTCTCGACAACGGCCAACTCGGACTGGTGACTCAGAGACGACTCGTGACTCGTGGACCGGTTCATTTCATCTGCGTAAAATTTAGTCTCCGGGCACCGCGCTGGTTCATCAACCGATTTGTTAAACTCAATCTTCTGAGCTTTCGGCTTAACTACTCGCTTAACCCGGCACCGAGTCTTAACCCGCTCAACTGACGCCGCGGAGTTCTCGTCTTTCGAAACATGGCGAATATCGTACGCCTTGAGAGGTGGGCCCTGGCCGATCGCCGCAGCTTCAGAATTAATTGGCGTAATCGAAGCCCCCTTGAGCACGGCCTCAACAGCCGCCTGGCAGAGCTGCCAACTACCCGACCATAACAAACCGACCGACCCGTATATCGGGTTCACTATTCTCCCACAAGCCTCGTATAACAAGGACCTGAAAATCGCTGCAATGAAGAAGAAATAAAAGACTGTCAGTTATTTACGAAAATGCCATTAACAGAACATTAAAACTTAACTTAAAGAAAGGGGTAAAAAAACACTAACCAGGACGCAGATGTTCAGGGCCAGCGTTAATGAGGTTCATGAGCCCAGCACGGCCGTAAAACTTGGCGAGAAAGACAGTGGCGTTGGCTTGAGACTCGGGGGATTTGATCCATTGCAGACAAGGTCGTATACTGCAATTCTCACTACAGCCTTTGCGAAGAACGCGACATCCATTACAGCTCATACGCATTTTCAAAGAAGTATAACAAGTAGAAAGATTATTATTAAGTGTTGTTCTTTTGAAGCTATAGAAGAAGAAGAAGAAGAGAGAGGATGATGATGCTTTTGTTGAATAGAAGAGATGAATGAAGTGGTGGTATTTAAGAGAAAGAGAGTTAAGGATGAAAGCCGCTGGGTTTTCCAGGTTACTCTGCGGACGCAGTTGTTTTTATCTCCACAACACTGGTTTCCACATTCAAGGAGGTTAGGGCTTGTACCACTTTTGAGCTTATTAAAATACGGACTTCAATATTCACTCTCGGTCGGAACGCGTGCGTCTCACTCCCCAACCCTGGATGCTGATTTCATGTTCTTATTGGAAGCGTACGTTAGTTACTGTTTCATTGCGTGACAACAAAGAAGTCACAGAAACTCTTGCTCTGAAACCGATGAAACGAGTTTGGCACTTTCCCGTTCGAAATTACCCTCGCTTAGTTTACTAAATCGCAGGACTAACATTTCAGAATCCGAAGGAATACAAGGGTAAAATAGGGATCTGGAAATTTCTGACAGGTGGAGAAAAAGGTTGAGAATGCCATGCAAGTGGGTCCAAAAATTGGGAAAGGAATTGAAGAGCGCGTGGCATGCACGTTCAGGTGTCAGAGTGCGGTCGAATCGCCACATATTGGGGGAAGCGAAGGGCCCACCAAAGGGGGAGGTCCCAGTTTTCTTAAACGAAAAATTATAAAAAATAAAGCTCCGGGTTTTCGGGAAGTCATGGTGTCAATTAGTTCAAAACCGCCTTCAGACAAAACCAGTGACCGGTTTCCGGTTTTGATATTTGGGACTGTGGGCGCAGTACAAGACTGTTAGCCAGCGGTTTTGGATGCCCTTTGTAATTTCATGCTTATCGTTTAAGACATGAGACTCAACTTGGATTAGCAGTCTAGATTATAGATTAAGCTTTCTTAAGTACTAGATTACAACATCTAATCAGTTGGCCATTACCAAGGTAGTTTTACGGATATTTCTTTACTTTTTTCACTATAATTTATTTTTTTAATGCAAATTGTCTTTCCGTCTACAGAACGTCCTATAAATTCAATATTTCACATACGTTACAAATATAGTAAATAATCACAAAATTATTGAATGTTCTATAAATTTAATATTCTACATAAAACATAAATATGATAAATAATTTCAATATAGTTTAAACCTAAAAAGTAAGGCTCCGTTTGTTATACTCTTGGGAATACTATTAGAAATACTATTATTAATATTCCCATCAAGTTAAACAGTAAAATTGACTTATTTTTAAAATATTATTTTATATTATTTAATTTCTTTTAAATCCCTCTAAATTTCTTAATTTACTAAACACCCCTAAATATTTTATTTAGAAATTACAAAAATACCCCAGCAACCCTCCAACGATGGTGGCTGGCTGTTCGTATTTAATAGGTGGGTTGGGGTGTTTTTGTTAACTTTTAATATTTTATTATAGAGGTATTTAGTAAACAAACAAACATAAAGGGTGTTTTTGTTAATTTTCAATTCCTACATCGTAATACCCGTCCAATTTAACTTTTTTCAAAATATTATTCTAAAAAGTATCAAAATAATGAACCAAACGAACCTAAATGAAAGGAGCAAACTTTTTTTTACCATCAGGGTAGACCAATCCTTTGGGGTTAGTTTAGGAGTATTTTGTTGATGGTTGAATTTTGAAACACTTTTAACAATTTATTATTCTTTTATGATAGTATTTAATCAAAATTAAAATAACATTTTATGTATTGATACAACAAAAAAGGGACAATAATAAATGGTTAATTAATTAGTGTAATCTAATGCTTATTAGTTATTACATAAGGATTGTTTAATGAGTAGACGGCTGCGAAGAATTTGGAAGTTAACAAGTCCACTTGATGCAGCGTCACATAAATTTTATTTTTTTATTATTATTTTCAAAAAAATATTTTTTTAAATAATATCAAAGGAAATATCCTATTAATTTTGTTAATAGTTGGCGTAAAATTAATAATAAAATTCAGTAGTGGAATTACTTCTTTTGGGTGTTTAGGATACATGAACTTGCTCCATTTGTAATATTAAAATGATTTAATTTCATATAATATAATGCCCAACTTGTATAGTGTGAAACTCCTATTCCTAGATCTTGTTAAATTATATCTTGCTTCAATGTTGTTTCTTTATGGCGTCTCTTGTCTTTATACCACGCTTAAAATATTATAAATATTTGGTCAAATACCTATTGGCAATGGCACTAGCAAAAATACTACGGACACCGAATGTTGATATCGAAATTTTGCACTGATCTATGTGATATCTGACTCGAACATACCACGTAGGACACAACACATATATTCAATAAATAAACGTCTGTCTAATAATTATGGACGCCCGTCCACATCTTATGAACGACCGTCATCACGAATGGACGAGAGTCCAGAAAATATCAATGGACTCTCGTCCATATATTATAGACGGGAGTCCCTTTAATATGGACGTGCCACGTAGGACACAACACAGATATTTAGTAAATAAATAGTCCTCCAACAATTATAGACGTCCGTCCACATCTTATGGACAATCGTCATCACGAATAGACAAGAGTCCATAAAATATCAACGGACTCTCGTCCATAATATATGGAAAGGAGTCCCTTTACTATGGACGGTTGTCCACATTATATGGATGACCGTCCATAGAATTTTAAAGCACAAAGTATGAACGTCAGTACATCTCAAATAAATTTTTTTTTTTAATTTACAATTTCTTTTTCATATACAATGGACGACCATCAAAATGAGATGGACTGGCATCCATACTCAAATAATTTTTTTTTAATCAACAATTTTTTTTTCATTTATAAAAAAAAAAAAAATGCAAAGCAAGAGAGAAATGAAACCTAATTTTTAAAACCTATTTTGGGAGGCCTAAATTTTTAAACATTTTAATTGAAAATTTTCAAGAAATTTTTTTATTAAACTAGAATTTGGTATGGACGGTCGTCCATCTTACACAGACGTCCATATAAGATGGATGTCCGTCCATTATTTGCTTTTAAACTTTTCTAGACGGGCATCCATCTTATATGGATACTCGTCCATAGTAAATTGATACCCATCCATATTATATTCACGGGAGCCCATTGATATTGTCGTGGACTATCGTCTATTCGTGATGAACGGTCGCCCATAACATATAGATGACCGTCCATGTAAGATAGACGACCGTCTATTCACTGAATCAGTATTTTCCATCCAATATGGCCACGTCTTAGTGGATGTTACATCGTTCGGTAAAAAAATTCAGTGCACGAATTCGATGTCCGAAGCATTATTGGTGGCACTAGACAGGTTACACGTTTAGCTCTTTATAAAATTTAGGCTTATTAGAGTTTTTTTTTTTTTTTTTTAATATATAAATAAATAAAAAAAAGACATTTTATTTATTGTGCAAATAATAATAATTATATTAATGAATTTGTTACAGTTAATCAATTTTTGTCCTTTTTAAAGTACAGTACTACGTTTCAATATATTTTCATTTTCATGTAAAATATCATTTTAGTCCAATGATAATTAATTTAATAGTACTTAATTATAGTCCTTACAAAATTTAATTAAGGAGGTCCTTACTTAAAAATTATTCGATTATATATATAGTTGAATCAGTAATCTTAATTTTTCAAAATATGAAATTTAGGTAAATTTACATGTTGTACAAATTATAAATATGTTTTTATTAATATGTAAATAATATATTATGCTACTAAATTATAAAATATTTGATAATCTAGTATTTACAAGTATAATTTAACAATGTTATTAAAATACAGATCATACCCAGATAATACTAAACTTAATAATTTAACATAGTTTTATTATTTTTATTAATCGGTTAAGTACTTAATTCATATAATTTTTTTTTATTATTTTTGTATTTTAAATCAAAACTTTGATATTTTAAAAATTAATATCATTAAAGATAACTATGAAGTAGACGAGTTGTTAGATAGAGACTATTAAGTAGGCCATGAGTTTGAGTTTCTCCTTGATTGGTTATTGGAACTCATATCTAATCGATAATTTTAGTATTTCAAGAGATTAGTTGAAGTATACATAAATTAGTGTAAAAAAAAAAAAAAAAAACAAACTATGAAGGAAAATTTCACTTCATTAAATGTAGTTGATTAGTCCAGCTGGTATCTTCCTACTTGAAATAGTTAGCGAATAGAGTTTAGCTCTTTGTATACGGATGCATTAGCTTGCACCCTTTGATTTTGCAATACTAAAACAAAACCTGTCTAGTGTTACAGGCGGGGGATTTTACACTAAAAAAGGCTAACCTCAGAGCGATCCGTCTTTCGATGTCTTACTTATCAAGCGCCCATGTAAGAACGTCCACGTGTAATTGTGAGTCCACATGAGAGTAAGGTGGATAGATAAGCGGGGGCCTCCACCTGTGACAGGGGTATCACAAGATTGGATGGGGGGAGAATGTTACGAATCCCACATCAGAAACGTATTAGGGAGGTCCTGGGCTTATAAATAGGGGGAGTCCCTACCCCTAATAGGTTGACCTTTTGAGTATGAAACTCCTAACCCGTGACAAGTGGTATCAGAGCAGACCCAATCCGTTTTTCGATGTCTCAGCTAAGTGCCCACACAGGGACGTCTACGTGTGATTATGGGTCTACACAAGAGTAAGGTGGATGGGTAGGCAGGGGGCTCCACCTGTGACGGGGGTGTCACAAGATTGGCTGGAAGGAGAATGTAACGAATCTCACATTAAAAACGTATTAGAGAGGTTCTAAGCTTATAAATGGAGAGAGTTCTTCTACCTAATAAGTTAGCTTTTTTAGTGTGAAACTCTCAACCGTGGCACTAATCATGCTCCAATATTTTATTCCTTTTCTGATCTCATTTCTTTTTACAAAAATTATTTTTTTAATTTAATTTTCTTTGAGCACGTATAAGGACAAAACAAAGGGCTAGAAAGTTCTGAAGCTTGAAGAGGAAGGAGGGACAGGTGGAGTGGAAGGAGAAGGAAGCGGCATGCAAGAGCGTCCAAAAAAATTCATGCAAAATATGGAGGCAGCGCGTGGCGGCTACGTTCAGATGTCAGTGTGGAATCTAATTGCCACATAATAACATGGGATACGCCACCTCCTCAATAGCTCCAGGTTTTTAGGAATACCTTTTGCAGGCCACTGATACCGCCCTTCTCTCTTTCTTTCTAAAACCTACGGCTGCGTTGCTGGTTTTCTTTTCTTTTAGCCCGCCCCCAAAGCTGTACTATTTTTTATTTTTGTACTACCTTCGGCTTTACCACCTATTCGCCAATACAGTGATGCACTCACTAACAAACAATGTACTACTTAATTGTGGACTGTCGGTTTTGTTTCATTTGATCTTAGCACAATTATACAACTAATCAATCTATACAAATATTTTATATAAAAATAATCAGTACATAATAATAAAAAATTTTAATCTTAATTTAAGACAATTACATATAAGAATATACTCCACGTTATAATCAATTATAATTTTTCTATTTTTGATCTTAAGAAAGTTACTCCATGTAATAATAATTATATATATATTTTACCAAAAAAAAAATTATTATATTATATTAAATATTTAAGATGAAATAAAATATTTATTTAAAATTATTTTAGACAATAATTTATATTTTAGAATTGTTACCACTTTTTTAACTTGTGGATATGTATTAGCATGGATACCTTTTTGTTGAAACCAAAACATTTCTAGCTTTTCAAACATGTTTAGAGCTTATTGACACGAAACTTTTGAAAATTATGTACTATTATCCTCAGGATTAATTCATTTCTCTTATTGTCTAATTGCAGCAATAACTACTAAAATAATGAATTGAAATCCTAGCACATACTACTAAAACATGAATTATAAATAAGAAATCAAAATAATAATTTTTGTAACTATACCTCTATTTATAAGTTATAACCTCCTTATAGTAATAAATTAGTTTGATTCGATCATTATGACTATAAAGATGTTTTACTGTATAATTAATACTTATCACGTATAACAAATTAGTTTATATAAATTTGTTCTTCAATTTTACTCATTCATCGTTGGACTCTCCACAACCTCCTCTACAAAAACTCATACATTTATTTGCTGACCTCATTTATCATTTTCGACAATCTCCAACAGTCATTAACAGTATTAGTTTAAGGGTAGAAATTTGGAAAGATTGAAATAAATGCAATAAGAAGCATCAACTTGAGATTTTGCTAAACCTTATGTGGGAATATGTGGTTTACTCATATTCAAATTATTATAAAATAACCATGTAATATATCTTGAATTAAAGCTACCACAAAATGGATGACTTAGATTAGGTGTTGAAAAAATATAATTTATATAGATATTGAGAAATGAAATAATGTAATAATTCAATGAGAAGCAATTATTGACTTATGTCTCATTATTTAAATATAAATTTATGATAAATTAGTAACGAAGAAGTGACTTGAGAACCTTTTATTATTATTATTATTTTGTTTGACGGTTTACAAAACCGTATTATTTTTGGCGGTGCATTAAACATGGGCGGCTTACCAAAGATTTGGAAAGCCAATAACCTATCACATGGTGATTCACAGATATCTAACTTGAACTTTCCTCAATTGAGCATCGCATCCTTGCACATGAAATTAAATTATAATTATTATAATATTATTAATCCTTAATCATGATTGTTTGTCATCTAATACAATCAAGTTGATTTTGTTATATAAATATATTTACAAAAATCAATAACATTCCTCGATGGTTGCAATTATTTAATGTTTGTTTGTCAATAGGTTCATCCCCCCAGGATGATTATTCTTATTCTTAAGCTAATTGGATTTAAATGGCCCACAAAATTGGTTGGTTACAGAATCTAATGACCTCGAGCTTAGGGTTGACATTAATTACCTTAATTGGCTACTGGATTCATCTCAACTTGCCCTCGGTTTTTCAATTAAATTAATTATTAAAGTGCGCTAATTAAGTGCTGAATGTTTTTTAGGTACGCTATCGTTTTGAAGAAAGTCAAAATTCTAGTTGTTTGCGATGTACTGTACACAGTATTAGACTTCTGCCAACAACTCTTGTAATGATACATTTTTTTTTTTAACAAAAAGATGTTTGAACTAATTTATATATACTTCGATTAATATTTTGAGATTAAAAAAATATCAATCGGATAAAAATTTTAGTGATTACCATTATTAACAATCGATGAAAGACTTGAACTTATGACCTTCTGAGTAATTCACTCAAGAATTTCTATCGACCTACTCGATCAATCATAGATAATTAAAATGCATTTGTCTTTTGTATCATTTGTTTTAGGTAGGATAGCATTCAATTCAATATTGCCAATATATGCAATTAAAAATCAACCCTGGTTTATCAAATAGCTTCTTTGAGGTTTTGGTTTAATTTCTCACACAGAACAAATATAAAAATTCATCTTCACGTCTCATATTTCAACAATTATCTCACATCTCCCCTATTGTTCTCAGGCCAAGGAAAAGAATGACAAAAATATAATATTATATCCACGACTTAGCTTTATCAACGTTCAAAAGATGAAAATAATAGGTTTATCTCTTTTTAATTTCCTATTTTATACCGTTCAATGAACATGATCCATATACTCTTTGGAACATGAGAGTGGTACTATTGAGTATTGAACAAGTCTGAGGGTGACGAGTTTTAACAGTGCTAGTGATGTTTTATCGCTTGCTACCTTTGTCCGATGAGATTTTTATGTTAACATTCTTGATTTTGAGCATTACTTTAATCATTTTTCGGGAATTATTTTAGTTGAAAATTTACATGTTGATCTAATGATACTTTACATTCTCGATAATATTTATACGATCTTTAATATCTTAAAGATTAGTTAAGATGCAACGATAAATTAGCTCAAAGAAATTATTTTTGGTTAAGTTTTACTTTTCTCGCTTGGGAATAGGAAGAATTTAAGGCTTTTGAACCACCCCACGATGCCACAACAACCCAGTCAAATAAATAAATAAGGTGACATATTGGAAATAAAAACACAGATGAAAAGTGAAGAGGAGACATCGCTTTGGTGGAATGTCAGTCTCTCAGCCACATATATAGGCCACGCAATGTGGAAAAAGCGACACCGTATGCTTCCCGGTTTCGAGGAAGTCATTCATTTTCTTTGTTTCACACTTAAAACAAAAACCACTCGCTGGTTTTAATGCGGTCTATGGGCGCCTTAAACTGAGGGCTCTCTAACTTATATTACATGTGAATCCTAGGTTAGGACAACTATCTACTCTAGTCTCTTTCTCGTCTCAATTAATGATTTTAATATAATATTTTTGTTCATTTAAATCAGCTATTCCATCTTGTTTTCCATAAATTGGCTTTGAACAATCCCCCTTTTTGTGTATTATTTATTTGCATAAAATTTAAAGTAAGATTGTTAAAACACGTAAGTTGGAAGGTGAGAAATTGATATTAGAGTAAACCACTCTTTCCCATCCAAGGTTTGCCTTAATGCCATTTTTTTTACCTAAAATTAATATTTCGTTATTATCTAAAACTGATTTTGACAACAAAAATTCTCTCTGTCATCATCATTTGAACTTACAGTCTCTTCTTTATAAAATCCTCTCACTCTAACACTTGATTTCTTATTGATTGTCGGTCACCACAAATTTATGATTTTTTGTTCTTAGATGATTTTGCGACTGATTTCGACAGAATTTATTCAATTAGTCATCACTATTTGATTTATTGATCTCTACTCTACAAAAACCTTCTTACCCTGACCCCTGATAACTCATCGAAGGCCAACTAAAAAAGTGAAATATATTTTAAATATTAACAAAATATAAAATATGAACATTGAGTGGAAAAGTGTCATTAAGGCAAACCTTGAGTGGGAAAAAGTCGTTTGCTCTTGATATTATTTATAATATTATATATAATATTATAATATAAAGAGATGTCATGTAGAAAATAGGTGGGGGGCGCTGGGAATTTGGAGGACAAGGACTTCCAACTTGTAAACCTCCCATTGTTTTGCACTTCTAATGTTTATCTTTTTATCTTTATAATTTATTATAGTATAATGGTTTGACTGGTGGGCTGGCCTACCCAGGTGTGCATTTCCAACTTTTCGTAATTAAAAATCAAAATGTGCTTTGGATGAGACAGAATAAAGTTAGGTACCTTAGGATAAGTGCACTCCTCAGTCATCTATAACCACATCATCAACTATTTTATATTTTATTATTTACAAAGTAACTTTGATTCATATTTTCAAGTTTATCCTCATTTTCTTTTAATAAAAATATCTGGGGTTTAGTTAAATCAATCCTCACTTTATATTTAATTTCTTCCAGATGCAATACAGCAATAGAAAGAAGATTTAATGGCATTACTCAGAATTGGCACTTTTTTGACAATTTTTTTTTTTTGGTAGATTAGGTATCCAAACCCCACATTAGAGTCCGTTTAATCCTCAAGGTCACGGAATACATTACAAGCTCAATGGACCAAGATAATTACACTAATGTAATATATATCTCTCTTGCGACTCGAAAACAAGACCTTTTGGGTATAGCTAACCCCGATGACTAAAAAGTTTGTCATTCGACCATAAGGGGAGAGGTACTTTTTTGATAATTTTATCTTTATCTTTAGATGAGTTTAACTATATCAATTTGAATATTTAATTTTAATTTATAATGTTAAAATCATTAGTTTAAGAATAGTGTGAAAAAAAAGATAATTACCTTTAACTTCAATTGATGCATAATTATTAATTAAATATAACTACAAATATCAAATTACTCTACCATAAATTTAATTAATTGCCAACGGAAAACAGAAGTTAAAACTAATACTTCACTCTTCACCCACATGTTAAAAAAATGCACTTTTTTACCTTGATATTTTCAAAAAGTGACAATTAAACCCAAAAAAATTTAAGGCTGCATTTGCTACTATTTTTTAATAGGATTTCTAAAATCCTGTTCTAAATACATTTTAGGATAGGATTTTGAGAATGTGTTTGGTACGTTATTACAAAGCATTTTCTGAAAATTTTAGATTATTTTTTAACCCCCTAAACATCCCCCACAATAAAAGTTTATAAATTAATAAAAACACCCCCACCCACCCAGTCGACTACCAGCAGTCGGCCACCACTGCCAAACGATGGCCGTCAGTTACCGGAATGGTGCACGACCGTGGATCTGGCTGTCGTTGATGGTTAGATTTCTAGCTGTCATCAACAGAAAAAGCAAGATCGATGCATGACCAGCCAGATCCAGCCGGTCATGCGTCGTTCCAGCGGTGGTAGTGGCTACAGGTGGGTGATAGTGGCTTGGGTGAGTAGGGATGTTTTTGTTAATTTATAAACTTTTATTATTAAAGGTAATTGCTAAATTTTTTGAGTTAAATAGAATAAGATTGGATTTTAAATTGAATAGTCAATATTAAAACAAACACATTTTTCATTGGATTGAATATAATAGTAGAATATAATAGAGTATGAAAAGTGTACAAAACACAGCCAATTTGATTATATTTGTCAAACTTTTTTATTAACTGATTGATGGCATAATATAATTACTTTTAATAAAAAATATTACTTTTAAAAAAAAAATTATGTTATGATATGATCTATCAACATATAAATTAGTAAATACTAAATAATCACTCCAATCTTTTTAAACAAGAATCACTTGTATGAAAACTATTTACTAAGAATGGGTTGGGTAGGGCTTTCAAGCATAAAATGGGTTTGGACAAGTATGTGGCCAGATAAGTTTGGGTCAAGAGCAGGCCTGAACATATATTGTAGGCCCATAGTAATGGACTTCTAGGCCCATGGGCCGATCCAGACTTGATAATTTAGGATAGTTGGACTTTGATCCACTTAAATTAGGGGTGTCCGGTTCCGAGTACCCTGCACTTTTTGAAGGAACCGGAATTGGAACCGACGGTTCCTTGAAATTTGGAACCAGAACCGGAACCGACGGTTTCGGTTCCTAGGTACCCAGAACCAGAACCTGTAACAACGGTTCCGGTTTTGGTTATGGGTACCCTGTAAAATTACATGACCCCCCAAAAGTTTTTAAAATGGCAAAAAAACCCTTAAAAACTTACAAATACCCCTTACCTGGCACTTGTTAACAAAAATAAAATTATAAATTATAAATTCAAAATTCAGAATTCAAAATTACAAACTCCATTACTTTGTAAAGGAAGATTCTCAAAAGTTAAACCAACTTACTTTAAATGTTATGAAATATAAATATAAATGTATTCACATTACTTTTTCTACAAAAGTTTTTATTAACCCCCCTAATATTTAATTTGATTTTATATTAATCTCGGTTCCTGGTTTCTGGTTCCGGTTCCAAAAATTTGGAATCGGAAGCTACCCATTGACGATTGGTTCTGGGTAAGAACTGGAACCAAACCCAGGGTACCTGCCGGTTCCGGTTCCAACCGGTTCTTTTGAATACCCCTAACTTAAATGATTAGAGTTGAGCTATTGGCACCCTACTAATCAACTAAAATAATTTTAAAATATATATTTTTTTCTTATTGCACCCCATAAATTCTTACAAATAATCCCAAGAACATAATATATTTAAATAACACAAAAATTATATAGATTACAATAGCTACCAATACTTTGAATAAAAAAACAACAATAAATTCATATGTGAAGCAATTAAAAACTTCCAATTTTATATTGTTTGTAATTTGATATATCATATTGCAAATCTTCTTCCTCCATTAAACTATCTTTTTATACTAAGAACAATTTGAATAGAATAAAAAAATATTAGGGTTTATGAGATAATAGTATATCCTATTGCAAATCTTCTTCTTCCATCAAACTATCTTTTTTTTCTGAGAACAATTTAAATAGCATAATAGAATTAGGGTTTATGAGATAATAGCGGCGTGTTAAAAGTATTTATAAATGATATAAATTTAAAGTTAATTTTAATAAATTAATATAATAAAACCTCTCTATAGCCATAATGTTGGGACTAACTAATTTTATTACTATAAAGAGGTTATAACTTAATGGAGGTGTATTTACAAAAATTATAGTTTTGATTTCTTATTTTATAATTCATGTTTTAGTAGTACAGTATTATGATTTCAATTCATATTTTAGTAATATTAGAATTTCAATACAGCTTTTCAATTGCCTACTTTTAAAACGGATAAAAGATCATTTCTTAGAACCAACAAAAATAAGTGTCATTAATGGAATTGTAAATACAGTTGATACATAGTCGATTGATGTGAAGCCACAGACAATTGTCAATGGTTTTAAGTGCTGTAAAATAAGGACTACTAATGTCAATGAATTGTAAATTACAAATAAAGTGGATGAGGAGAATAAAAGAGTTATTATAGAATTGATTGATCAGATTTAACAAATTCACTACACTAATCGAATGGATATTTACGTCTTCTTCGATTATCCAAATGAGCAACAAATCATTTATACTTTAACCAAAGGAGAAATCATTGTTGCAATTAGACAAGAAGAGAAAGGAAATAATCTTAAGGATAATAGTACGGAAATACAAAAAGTCTTGTGCCATGAAGCTCTAAACATGCTTGAGAAACTAAAAATATTTTAGCTTCAATAAGAAGGTATCCATGCTAACAGGCTATTACGTACTCGTAAGGTAAAAGATGTGATAACAACTCTCTAAACTATAAATCATTGTCCCAAACAATTTTAAATAAATATTTTATTTCATTTTAAACCTTTAATTTTACATAACATATATTTTTTTGTAATATACAGATAATTATTACTATGTAGAGGCAACTTTCCTTAAGGCGGAAATTAGAAAAATTATAACTTATTACAATGTAGAGTTTATTCTTATTTATAACTATCCCAAATTGGGACTAGAATTTTTTATGATTATGTAGAGTTTATTCCTATATAGAGTATCGCTAGAGAGATGTTTTACTGTATATGGATAAATTTATTGTTATAAAATAATAGTGAATTTTAATGATTTTGTAAAATTATAAGAGTGAATTAAATTTAATTATGACAAAATTAAGGATCTAAAAGAAACATGCACAAACCTTGCAAAGCAAAACGACGACATGTCGTTTTACCCACATTAGTCTGTTGTTTGCTGCATGGCGATTCCACGAAAGCTTATAAATTCAAAGTTTCTCATAAGTTTCAACTATTCTTATAATTAATCAATCAGGTTTATTTTTATCTCTTCTGCAACCCTTTTCTTCTTCTTCTTGATAAAAGATTTAAAGAAGATGAATAAGAAGAAGAAGTAGAAGAAGAAAAGAGTTGCAGAAGAGAGGATCAGAGAAACGAAAGAAGAGAGCTTCCAAGAAACAGGTTTTCCGTATTGATTTTTCATATTTCAGTTCGTATTAAGCAGGCATGCATCATGCATTCTGTTTTTTCAAATAAGATATTATAGTTTATAATTAGCGTGAGATATGCGTTCTCTTGATTTAATTCATTAATGGCTTCTTATATAGAATAGAATCTTGTATTAGTTAATTAATTGTTAATGTTAATGTTAATCTGGGCATTTCTTNTCTAGTTTCTCCTTTGCCATTTTATCAACTTTTAATATATGAAATTCTATCAAAACATGACTATCCAAGATTTTTGTTTTTTATCGTTTCCTGACAAATCTTTTTTTTTTTTTTTGTTTTGTTTTTGTTAAGCAAACCCTAAAGATAAGGAGTAATATTATTGGAAAAAAAAAAAAAAAATGAAGACAACAAAATAGGGATGGTCTAATGATAAAAGAGTGAAAAAAAGTTTCATGAATTTTTCGAGTCCCCCCAAGCACTAATAAGAGTGACCACTAAGGTTTTTACCGAGTCCTCAGCTAGGGGATTAGTTAAGATACATGCAAGCTGACCCAAACACTCTCGATCACAAAAAAAAAAAAAAAAAAAATTCAAACCCTTAACAATCGTGAAGAAGTATATTATGACTTTCCATCCAATGCCAAGCCTTTTTGTAATAATAATTTTGGATTTGGACGGGATCCCATCCCATGAATAATGAGTATAAAGTAGTTTTGATAATTAAACTTTATGGGATTATGAAACACTAAGGGTCTGTTTGAGAGTTTTTTTTTTCTACTGGTTTTGAGGAGTTTTTAATTAGATTGGTTTTGAGGTGTTTTAAAACTATTATTTACCAGGTTTTTTATTCATTGGTTTTGATTGGCTCAAAAACCTCCCAGAACTAGTGTAGTGTATTTTTGAGGGGTTTATAAAACACTCCAAATCGGGGTGTTTTGATTGGTTTTAAAATTTTATTCCACAAATGCCCTATCCACTATAAAATTACCCCAATTATATCAAAAAAAATAAAAATTTGTTAGGAAGTAATGAAATCTGACCATTGATTGTAGATGACGTGTTAGGGAGTTAGTTTTATTTTTGTTACAGTGCACATGCAGTGCGCATATATATATAAAACACTTTACGCATGTATCATTGAAAAATCATCATCAATAATACAGATCTGAATTTTCTCTCTCTTTTGCTCAGTTTTTCCTGCGTTTTCTGTTAGTGTTCTAAGTTGGTATCAGAGCCATTGACAAATGTCATGAATGGCTGATATCTCTCAAAATCCTTCACCTTTTCACAAAACAGATAATAGTTCGAGCTCCAAACACACCTTTGATTCAAGTAATCCTGTCAATTCTGCTACAGTGTCATCTTCAACATTGCCTGTAATTTCACCGAAACTAACGAGAGACAATCACCGCTTCTGGAAATCACAGATTCTTTTTGCAGTAGGAGCTCACAACCTTGAAGGACATATCACTGGTTTAATATCATGTCCAGCTCCTTTCGTGAAAGCTTTATTAGACGGTACACAATTAGAGGTAATAAATAAACCTAATCCAGAATACTTGCTTTGGAAGAAAATTGACAAAATGTTAGTTAGCTGGCTGTTATCATCAATTTCATAATCTATGTTTGCCGTGATCCCTAAGTGTCAATTTGCTACTGATATTTGGCTGACATTAGAAAAAGAATTCTTGACTGAGTCTAGAGCTAAGACACTTCATGTGTTAAAAACCTCTTACAAACCACAAAGAAAGATGATATGAGTATACATGATTATTTCTTAAAAATGAAGAACTATGCAGAAAACTTGTCATCGAGTGGAGTTGTTATTACTGATGAAGAGCTATTAAACTATATTCTGGATGGATTGGATTCAGAGTATGATGCTGCCGTGGTTAATATAATAACTAGACTGGAATCTAAGGTTGATCCAATATCTGTTCAGGAAGCTCAAATTGTTTTACAAAAACTTGAACTTAGGTTGGAGAAATCACATTCTGTAATGAACACAATGATTCATAATGAGTTTCATAATAGTTCAGCTAATGTTGCTAGTGTTTCAGTGGAGAATGAGAACAAGAAAATGGAGCCTGATCAATCACCACATCTTTCTAGAAATCAATACAACACAATGACCTCAGCTATACCAGAATATACTAGATTTAATTCCTCATACTTACCTACTGGTCAGAATTTACCTGTCGTTGGTACATCTCAGCCTTAACCTTATTTTAGTAATCAATTTTCTGGAGGATATGTTGGTGGCCGAGGTAGAGGTTGTACAGGAGGTAGAAACAATTTTTTTTTGTCAAGTTTGTGGAAAAGCTGGACATCTTGCCTTACACTGCTATCATCGGTTTGATGTAAATTTTATTGGACATAATTCTTATGTCAGAGACAACTTTAATCCACCTGGTTTTATGAGATCATCTGCATCTTTAATAAACGGACTATACACTTCTGCTCCTTCTCCTCCTCCTCCTCATTACACACAAGACAGTTTCTCTGGACCATTACCATCATATCAACTTGGATACCACACTCAATTCTTGCCAAATGCTGGTCCACTTTCTACACCTACTGTAAATCAGCCAACAACTCATAATGCCAGTCAATCCAATCAAGTGTTCATGGCACAATCTCAATCTTCTAATCAAACACCTGCTGCTATCAATTATGTTGCTTCACCAATCTCTATTCAAGATGCAGCCTGGTATATGGATTCAGGAGCCACGGATCATGTTACTTCAGATTTTTCACAGCTTACAACAAACTCTCCCTACACCGGAAATGAACAACTCCAGGTTGGCAATGGTGAGTTGTTATCAATCTCTCATACTGGTTCTGGTACATTACTCTGCCCTGTTAAAACTTTGCACCTCAAACATATTTTATTTGTTCCTCATATCACAAAGAATTTACTTAGTGTATCCAAGCTCACTAGAGATAATGATGTTCTTGTGGAATTCTTTACTGATCATTGTGTGGTTAAGGACAAAATGTCACAGGTCATTCTTCTTCACGGGGTATTTAGAGCTGGACTTTATCGCATTCAAGTCCCAGTTCATTCACCGTATTCTTCATCTAGTGTAGTTTTGGATCCCCCAGTCTCCTTAAAGTCCATTGGCAACAGTCTTGTTCCCCATGTCAAAGTCTCTAATAAGAATGTTGATATCCTGTCTGCAACTCAAAAATTGTATTCCACTTTCAATAAGTGTACACCTTTGAATGTATCTGTCAATAATCAGTCTTGTATTGATCATGTTAATCCATCTAAATCTGCTTCAACTTCAGTTGTAACTGATACCTCTATTGGCAATAAATTGAATGCTTTTCCAACCTGCAAAACTGATTTTATGCTATGGCATAAACGTCTTGGTCATCCTAACATTTTAGTACTCACAAACATTCTTAAAACTCTAAAATTACCTCATCCTGCGAACCAGACATCAAATTTTCCAAGCCTGCTAGTATGGCAAACCACATCAGTCTACCTACCCCAAGTCTGGTTCTCATGCATCCAAACCACTTGAACTTATTCATTCAGATCTTTGGGGACCCTCACCAATCACCTCCCCTGAAGGCTTCAGATATTACATACAATTTTTGGATGACCACACTAGATTTACTTGGATCTTTCCTTTAAAGAACAAATCTGACACTTACACCATTTTTACTCAGTTCCACAAACTAGTAGAAAAACAATTTAATGCCTCTGTCAAATGTGTCCAAACTGATTGGGGAGGGGAGTATAGGAGTTTGGTCTCTTATTTTAAGGATCATGGCATACTCTTTAGGCATCCTTGTCCTCATACCCATCAACAAAATAGGAGAGTAGAGAGGAAGCATCATCAGATTGTGGAACAAGGTTTAACTCTTCTTACACAAGCTGGTATGCCACTAAAGTATTGGTGATTTACGTTTCAAACCTCAATTTATCTTACAAATAGACTTCCGTCCCCTATCCTTGATAATCTCTGTCCTTTCCAAAAACTCTTTCATACTATTCCAAACTATTCTGCTCTCAAGATTTTCGGTTGTGTAGTCTATCCATTTCTTCGACCCTCCAGTGCTCATAAGTTTAATTTCCATACTGTTAAATGTACGTTTGTTGGGTATAGTCTTCAACATAAAGGTTATTAGTATTTAGATCTTTCTGGTCGAGTTTATACATGTCAAAGTGTTCGTTTTGATGAGTCTGACTTCCCATTTCATACTTCCTCCAACTCTGCTTCAACATCTACAACCGCGTCATCTGAATCTTTGCCATCTAAATCCTTGCCAGTTGTTCCTGTCTCTTTTTCTTGGTCTATTCTCACTTCAGTACCTTTAACCAATGTGTCTAGTAATGTTAGTCCTACTACATGTGATCAGTCAGAATTTCCAGCAAGATCTCATGTTTGTCCCACTACACATGCTCATTCCAACTCTCTAGGCTTATTTCCAAGTAACCCGTTTTAGTCATCTTCACAATTGTCTCCTCCGCTAACTTCTTCCAAACAAATTAGTACTTCCTCTACAGATCCTTTTCCGCATTCAGACTTTGTTCTGTCTCCTATAACACTTTCTTCTAATGAGTCATTGACAGGCTTTTCGCAAGTGTACGAAATCGTGCAAGTAATAAAGCTCGAGTAAACGAGTGTCGAATCCCATGAGAACTACTTACTAAGTACCAAACTAGTATATCGTATTGCTATTTGATGCAACATAATTTTAAGAATGAATTTAATGAAAAAAAATATAAACTAAAAACTAAATAAAAGCAGAATTTTATAAATACTTTGGTAGAGAGATCAATATGACTAAACCTAGGGCACAGATTTCACACCAATTTAATCCTATGCATTGACAATTATTCCTAACCTAATTAAGCTTATTCTAAAGGCCAAACTCCTTAATATTCCACTAACTTTCTCTCGAACAATTAGCAAATTAACCCTTAAGCAACAACCCAAAATATCTCTAAGTTGAATTTAGAAGCTAAGAGATCATTAAGTTCTATGGAATTTACTAGAGCCTCACAGATCGCGGTAACATATCTCTAGCGTTCGCTCAATCTATGGTTTTATTACCTTAGACTAATCAGGTTTCATCTCTCGATCTCAACCCAACCCATAAAATCATTCAACTCTCGGCCCCTTAAGAATTGAAAGCATTATGCACAACAATAAAACTTAGAATTAAAATCTCAATAAGAATTAACAACAATTTAAGTCAACACATATTCATAAATTGGGCTACATCTTAGCCCTAGAAATAGATTTAGTTCATAAATACAGTAATGAAAACAACCATTATATTGAATAACATGAGTTCAAGAAAGAAAAATAGAAACACTTCTCTAATTTGTGAACGAGAATCACAAAAATTCTGATCTCCAAAGTAGTAGCCGTCATTTCTCCTCCTTCAAATCAAATCAAATCTTAAAACTAATTAAAAATCCTTATTTATAGTGCTAAGGTTTAGAGGTTACTTAGGAAAATAATTAAAATCCTTAACCCACTCAAATTCGGATTAGGAGAATGTAATAACCCAAACAAGCCCGAGACCCATCGCTGCGGCGATGAGAAACTATCGCTGCGATGATCGTTCTTTCTATCCCCAAAGTCCATGAACTTCAGAATTTGGTAAATTCATCAACACAAACATTTTATTTCTTTGAATAAGCTTTCCAACGCCACTAGAATCGTTGAATTCTGATTACCACAGCTCAAGTTATGATCAAAACATTGAAGCATGCTCATCTTGAAGGATTTCTAGATTTTACGTTGTAGTTTTAACATGTCACAACTTTCTCGTTTCAACTCCGATTCTTGCACCGTTTGTTCCTACTCATCACAAATTCCATCAAAATCATTCTTTTTCCTTCAAATATCGGTTTGAACCTGAAAATACTCAAAATACACCCGTGATCCCGTAAAAGGTATTTATGAAATAATAAATTCTAATTCCAACAATTAAACACCTTTTTCCACAAATAATCCAATTAAATCACTAATAAAATGTATACTTTCAAGCTCTTATCAGTCATATGATACCTTTCCTTTGGAAGTCAGCTTACCTATACCTGCTCCTACAACTCATCATGCACAAGATAAGCCCTTAAACACTCATCCCGTGCAAACCAGATCCAAGACAAAATTTCTCCAAACTGCTCTTGTGTCCACCTCATCTTGTAATGTTACAGAACCAGTTGCTAAAGTTACAGAACTAGTTACTGTATCCGAGGCTCTCTCTCATCCTTCACGAAAGGCAACCATGCAGGCTGAATTTGATGCACTGCAGTCTAATCACACTTGGGAGTTAGTTCCCGTTACTTCTGATATGCATCAAGTGGGTTGTAAGTGGGTGTTCAAAGTTAAAACCAATCCTGATGGTTCCATTCAATAGCTTAAAGCAAGGTTACTAGTGAAAGGATTTCAGCAGACTCCTGGGATTGATTATCTAGAGACTTTTGTCATGTGGCAAAATCTCCAACAATTAGAGTTATCTTGAGCCTTGCAGTTAGCTACGGGTGGGACATCCAACAAGTGGATATTAATAATGCATTTTTGAATGGGGAGCTCACTGAGACAATTCACATGGTGCAACCGGAAGGTTTTGTCAGTTCACAATATCCTTATCATGTTTGCAAATTAATCAAAGCACTTTATGGTCTCAAGCAGGCACCAAGGGCCTGGTTTTATAAGCTTAAGAAGGCCTTTCTATCATGGGGTTTCTCACATTCTTTAGCTGATCCCAGCCTCTTTATCTATCGACACCAAGAAGTGTAAGTCTATATTCTGGTTTATGTCGATGATATTCTCCTCACTGGCAATGATTCAAGTCTGGTTCATAAGATTGTTGCTAACCTCAACACTCAGTTTGCTCTAAAAACTCTAGGTTCACTGCACTACTTTCTTGGGTTTGAAATTACAAGAGATAAGTCTCATCTGCACATAGACCAGGCAAAGTACGCAAAAGACTTACTGGTTAAAACCAAAATGTTGGATTGTAATCCCTGCACTACTCCCATGGCTGTTGGCACTAAATTAGCTCTTGAATACAGTGAACCATTTGAGAATCCAACTTTGTATCGGAGTACCGTTGGTGCACTTCAGTATCTCACGTTGTCTAGGCCTGATGTCTCCTTCTCAGTCAACCAATTGAGTCAGTTTTTTAAGGCTCCAACACAGTTGCACTGGCAAGCCTATAAAAGGCTTCTTCGGTATATCAAAGGAACCTTAAACTATGGAGTATTATACAGTCCTAATAATAGATTTAATCGAATCTGCTATACAGATGCTGACTGGGCTTGCAATCTTTCAAACAAACGTTCTACCAGTGGGTGTTGTGTGTATCTTGGATCTAATCTGATTCAATGGAATTCCAGGAAGCAAAAGGTGGTAGCTGATAAAAGCTTGAAAGTATATATTTTGTTAGTGATGTAATTGGATTATTTGTGGAAAAATGTGTTTAATTTGTGGAATTTGAATTAATTATTTCATAAATACCTTTTACGGGATCACGGGTGTATTTTGAGTATTTTTAGGTTCAAACCGATATTTGAAGGAAAAAGAATGATGTCAATGGAATTCGTGACGAGTAGGAGCAAATGGTGCAAGAATCGGAGTTGAAACGAGAAAGTTGTGACGCGTCGAAAATACAACGTAAAATCTGGAAATCCTTCAAGATGAGCATGCTTTGATGTGTTGATCATAACTTGAGCTGTAGTAATCAGAATTTGACGATTCTGGTGGTGTTGGAAAGCTTATTCAAATAGCTACAAAGTTTATATTGATTAATTCACCAAATTCTGAAGTTCACAGACTCTGGGGATGGAAAGAACGATCACCGCAGCGACCATTTCTCATCGTCGCAGCAATGGGTCACGGGCCTGTTTGGATTATTGCATTCTCCTAATCCAAATTTGAGTGGGTTAAGGATTTTAATTCTTTTCCTAAGTAAGATCAAAACCCTAGGATATAAATAAGGGTCTTTAAGAAGTTTTGAAAGAGATTTTTGAAGGAGGAGAAATGACGGCTACTACTTTAGAGATTAGAATTCTTGCGATTCTCGTTCACAAATTAGAGAAGTTTTTCTATTTTTCTTTCTTGAACTCATGTTATTAAATACAATGGTTGTTTTTATTACTTTAATTATGAACTAAATCTTTTTTCTATGGCTAAAGATGTAGCCCAATTTATGAATATGTGTTGATTTAATTTGTTGTTAATTCTTATTGAGCATTTAATTCTAAGTTTTATTATTGTGCATAATGCTTTCAATTCTTAAGGATCCGAGAGTTGAATGATATCATGGGTTGGGTTGAGATCGAGAGATAAAACTTGATTTGTTTAAGGCAATAAAACCATAGATTGAGCGAACGCTAGAGTTAGGTTACTGTGATCTGTGAGGCTTTGATAAATTATATAGAACTTAATGATCTCTTAACTCTTAAATCCAACTTAGAGATATTTTGGGTTGTTGCTTAAGGGTTAATTCGCTAATTGCTCGAGAGAAAGTTAGTGGAATATAAGGGAATTTGGCCTTTAGAATAAGCTTAATTAGGTTAGCAATAATTGTCAATGCATAGGATTAAATTGGTGTGAAATCTATGCCCTAGGTTTAGTCATATTGATTTGTTTACCATAGTATTAATAAAATTATGCCTTTGTTTAATTTTTAATTTGTTATCTTTTTCATTAAATTCATTCTTAAAATTCTGTTTCATCAAATAGCAATAAAATAGACCAGTTTGGTACTTGGTAGGTAGTTCTCTTGGGATTCGACACTCGTTTACTCGAGCTTTATTATTTGCGTGATTTCGTACATTTGCGAATAGCATGTCAGTAGCATTATCCTCTACTGAAGCAGAATATAGAGCCTTAGCTCAAGGTTCCATTGAGTTAGCATAGTTTTGTATTCTGTTTTCTGAAATTGGGCTGCCACTACCAGAGGTTCCTATCATCTGGTGTGATAATCAAAGTGTCGGATCGTTGGCTTCAAACCATGTCTTTCACCATAGAACAAAACATATTGAGGTAGATGCTCATTATGTCCGGGAGGAGGTTACCTCTAGCAAGCTCAAAGTGCAGTTTGTTCCTATTGAACATCAAACTGCCGATATATTTACTAAAGCCCTATCAGCTTCCAAATTTGAACTACTTCGTGAAAAGCTCAATGTTAAATCACCTCTTGCTGTGCATGGAACTTATGGCTTAGTGACTTCTACGTCTGGTGCTTAGTTGAATTATCCAATTATCTTGAGCAGTTCGTGAAGTGCAGCAGTGCAAATGTGCAGTTTTCTTTTATGTTCAGTTTCCGAGCACCGCGAGCACCTTTTTCGAGCACTTCGAGCACTGATCTGGGAAATGTAGAATGCAGCAATGAAATGCAGCAAGTTTTCATGTGTTCTTGAAGTGTAGCAAGTTTTCGTGTGTTCGTGGAAGGCAGCGAGCATCGAGTATCTAGTTTTCGTGTGTTCGTAGCGAGCAGGGAGTTTTCGTGTGTTCGTGAAATGGAGCGAGTTTTCATGTGTTCGTGAAGTGCAGCGAGTTTTTTGTGTGTTCGTGACGTGCAGCGAACAACGAGCAATAAGTGTTCGTGTGTTCTGTTACTTGTTAATTAGTTGAGAAGGTTTTGTTGAAGAAGGGATGTTAGAATGTAATGAAAGAACATAATGAAGAAGTAAAGAAGTGTGAGGTAAAGAAGTGTGGACGTTTTGTTGAAGAAGGGATGTTAGGAAGTAATGAAATCTGAGCGTTGATTATAGATGACGTGTCAGGGAGTTAGTTTTATTTCTGTCACAGTACACATGCAAAATACATGCAGTGCGCATGTATATATAAAACACTTTATGCATGTATCATTGAAAAATCATCATCAATAATACAGATCTGAATTTTCTCTCTCTTTTGCTCTGTTTTTCTTGCATTTTTTGTTAGTGTTCTAAGTCAGGAAAAACAGAGCAAAAGAGAGAGAAAATTCAGATCTGTATTGTTGATGATGATTTTACAATGATACATGCATAAAGTGTTTTATATATACATGCGCACTGCATGTATTTTGCATGTGCACTGTAACAGAAATAAAACTAACTCCCTGACACGTCATCTACAATCAACGGTCAGATTTCATTACTTCCTAACATCCCTTCTTCAACAAAACATCCACACTTCTTTACCTCACACTTCTTTACTTCTTCATTATGTTCTTTCATTACATTCTAACATTCCTTCTTTAACAAAACTTTCTCAACTAATTAACAAGTAACATAACACATAAACACTTATTGCTCGTTGTTCGCTGCACGTCACGAACACACGAAAAACTCGCTGCACGTCACGAACACATGAAAACTCGCTCCATTTCATGAACACACGAAAACTCGCTGCTTGCTACGAACACACGAAGACTGGATACTTGATGCTCGCTGCATTCCACGAACACACGAAAACTTGCTACACTTCACGAACACATGAAAACTTGCTGCATTTCATTGCTGCATTCTGCATTTCCCAGATCAGTGCTCGAAGTCTCGAAGTGCTCAAAAAAAGTGCTCATGGTGCTTGGAAACTGAACATAAAAAAAAACTGCACATCTGCACTGCTGCACTTCACAAACTGCTCAAGATAATTGGATAATTCAACTAAGCACCAGACGTAGAAGTCACTGAGCCATAAGTTCTATGCACAGCAAGAGGTGGTTTAACATTGAGCTTTTCACAAAGTAGTTCAAATCTGGAATAACCATATTATGACGTCTTCAATCATATTAAATATAAAATAATTTTAAATAATCATAAAAAGAAAAATGATTAAAATCTCATATCTAGATGCTTTCTTGGAGAAGTTGAGTTACAATTTTTCAATCATTCCAGATACTACAAAGAATGACAAAGAAGGATAAAAAGACTTTATCACATTTGAAGTTATAAAATACTAATAAGTAGAAAACAAATAAAGAACTTTTACCTTATAATTGAAAAAAAAAAACTCCCAAATACTGGTTAGAGTTGAGGTATTTTTATGAGCATATATGTAAATTTATCATTTTAAAAACTGTTAGAACCACTGGAAAATAAACTCCGAAGCACAGGTTGGGTGTTTTAAAAATCGCTACTAAAAACTTCTTAATGATTTACCCTTAAAACTGCTACGGTAGTTCACTCTCATAACCGCTATCATGAAACTCCCAAACGGACCTAAGGTTATTAAATGAATTCTCACTAGCTGTTTTATACCACCTCCGTAACAATTCTTGGGAAGATTGTAGATTATTCATGTCAAATCACTACTATATGTGTCGTGATGAAATGGATGATAATACATATTGGACGGAATCTTTTACTGGTTATTATCTGAATATCAAATTTTCTCAAAGATTCATTCTTTCATTTGACATGGGAAGAAATTCGGGAACCGTGCACTATTCCTGAATATAGTGTGACTATTGGGTTATATGATAACAACTCTCTCTCTACTACTTTTAGATGGGATGGATGATTGTTTTGACATATGGGTGAGGAAAAAGAGATGTTGGACCAAGATATTAAGAGTTGGACCAATCATAAGAGTCCATACGCCACTTGGATTCTGGAGGAAAGGTGTATTTTTTTATGCATTCTAATAATCTAAGACTACTCTTATATGACCTTGGAAACGAAGAAATAAGAAATTTAGGACTCAAAAGTAATTTTTTTTTTTTTTCATATTTTTGGTTTCACGTAAAGTCTTATTGAAATCAAGCAAGAAGATAGCTTGCTTGAGAATTTTGACATTCCATGGCATATATTGGGTGTTTACTTACAGATGCATTTTTTTTTCTTATTGTCCTCTTTGCTGGCATGGCATAGTTTCATTTGAGATGCTCCCGTGGACAAAACTAATCAAGTATATCGCAAGAACAAGTTTATCTCTTGCATTTTGCACTTGTTCGGGATTGGAAAATTAGAAAAAAATTCCATTTTCCACGGAAGCCGGCTCGACATATTTGATCTTAGGTACATTTCCCTCTGGAATATTATTGTTTGGGTATGACCGGACAACTACCGATATCTATTAATATCTTTTTTTAGAATGTTGTTGTTAAATATCTATCTATCTATATCGTAAACTATCGGATCTGGTATTACTTAGTTGTGAAACTTGCAGACCTCATTAGTTGTGATATTGATCTTACGGGGGGAACGAAATCAAAGAAGGCTAACATTAATTATATTTTGCTTCAATAAAACTGCGTCTTAATACCCACCCATGGGTAGCTCAGCGGTAAGGGCGAACCAAGGAGGCTGTAAATGAGTAGAACCCACAATTCTAGGTTCGACTCTCTGTTGGGTGCAAATGTAGTACAATTGCCCATAGTTTACTTGGGGGGTCATGACGGTGGCTTGCTATGGGATAGCTCACTCTGAGGATTAGTCGAGTTTAAGCTCGTTAGCTTAAAAAAAAGAAAAAATCTAGGTCTTAATGTGATCATTCTAGGATTGGCTGGTCAGTGGAATTGCATTTCTTCTATCCCTCTCAAGCTTTGTATAGAAAGAAAAAAAGAAAGAGTGGCGTAGTTTCTTATGGTCAACTTGGTTTGCCCGAAATTATTGCCCTTCCACATATCATTTCTCTCTCTCTCTCTCTCTCTCTCTCTCTCTCAATATCTCAGGGTTTCTGAGCCAGCTTACACACACCTAGACTATTCCCCCGGGGCCCTGAAGTTGATGGCCAGGGAATCCTCTAATGGCTACCCCTTATTAGTAGTTATGGAGATTCGAACTTAGGATCTCTTGAGTAATACACCCAAGAGTCTCAAGTGAATCAGCAAGCTACCTAGAGGTAGTTCATATCATTTCTCTTTCATTGTTGTAGTTTCTTCTTTGGCATTTTATCAACTTTTAAGACCATAAAATCTTCATTGCCAACTGTATAATTTGAATTAGTTAATTTGATGTTAGTTAGGTTTGATCATTGATGTTCATATCACTTTGGCTCTGTCTCTCTCTCTCTCTCTCTCTCTCTCTCTCACACACACACACATAATTGCTAAGGACTAGGAAGATGTTGGTTAAGGGTTGACAGGTTATTTGCAAGTGTACGAAATCTCATAAGTAGTAAAGCTCAAGTAAACGAGTGTCGAATCCCAAGAGAACTACTTACCAAGTACCAAACTAATATATTTTATTACTACTTGATAAACAAAATTTTAAGAATGATTTAATGAAAAATAAAACAAACTAAAAACTAAACAAAAGCAGAATTTTATTAATACTTTGGTAAAAAGATCAATATGACTAAACTTAGGGTACAAATTTCACATCAATTTAATCATATGCATTGACAATTATTGTTAACCTAATTGAGCTTATTCTAAAGGCCAAACTCCCTAATATTTCACTAACTTTCTCTCGAACAATTAGCAAATTAACCCTTAAGTAACAATCCAAAATATCTCTAAAGTAGATTTAAAAGCTAAGAGATAATTAAGTGCCATTAAATTTACCAGAGCCTCACAGATCGCGGTAATCTATCTCTAGCGTTCGCTCAATCTATGGTTTTATTACCTTAGATTAATCAGGTTTCATCTTCGATCTCAACCCAACCCATGACATCATTTAACTCTCGGATTTATAAGAATTGAAAGCATTACAGATAATAATAAAACTTAGAATTAATGCTCAACTAAAATTAACAACAATAAAATCAACACATATTCATAAATTGGGTGTAATGACTTCTTTCTACTAGTATACTTTAAAATATATACAATAAAAACGTACATACTTAGCATATAAAAAATAGTTGGGCCCAATTTTTTTCTTTACTTATAAAATATAATTCTTTACATATACTAAAATAACAAGTACAAACACTTAGTAACGGTGGACAATAATGCCTATCCTCTCCGCTTGACGACTCCCTTTCGACCGCTGCTCACCTATTTCCTGCAAAAACATGGAAAAACAACGGGGTGAGCATAAAAATGCTCAGTAAGTAAATCCCTTAACTCCTCTCCTTCTTTGGTTCTTTCCTTACTTAATTCTCTTCTTCTTTCTTTCATTCTTAGTTCTTTCTCTTTTCTTTCTCCGTTTCTAATTCTTACTGTTCTTTCTTTCTTCCTAATTCTCGCTGTTCTTTCCTTCTATTTGTTCTTTCTTTCTATTCTTTCTAACCATGATGGAATTCATGGTAATGTGCATGAATGAAATGCATATGCAATAATGGATAAAAAATGCATTTTCTTTCTTCTTTCTATTTCTTTTCTTTTCTTTCTTATCTTGCTTGCTCAAACTTCTCTTTTCTTTGCTTGTTCAAGCTTTCTCATTCTTTCTTATTCTTGTTCTTTCTTATTCTTTCTTTTCTTATTCTTATTCTTTGCCGATCGGACTCGGTTGATGCATGGATTTGGAACATTGGCCGTGTGAGTGAGTACAACCCTCATCTACATGCACTCTTGCGGACCGTACAAATTCTTTATTTCTTCTTAGGCCACTCAATTAAGGTGGCGTGCATGTAAGAATTCTTCTTGGTACAACCCTCATCCACATATACTCTTACGGGTCATACAATTCTTCTTCTTCTTATGCCACTCAATTAAGGTGGCGTGTATGTGAGAATTTTTTCTCAGCACTCACGGTTCCCTATCGCACAACCTATTCTTTTCTTTCTTTAATTCTTTAGTGCTTATTCTTTATTTTTCTTTATTCTTAAAGTGTTTTATTCTTAAAATTCTTTATTCTTTCTTAAGTACTACATATATACAAATATATGCATATGGATGGCTAATGCTTAGAATTCTTACTTAAATGCACTCATGAAATGCAAATATGCCATGTTGCATAAAATTAAGGTTTCTACTCATACTCATGCTTCTCTTAGGCATTTTATCAAATAATAAATGTGTATATACAAACTTTACTTTAATTATAATTCTATTTGTTTCTTAAACCATCCAAAACGAGAGCAAAACTCCCATGTATCCTCATAATCCCTAAACGGCAAAACACTCCCAAAATTCTTCCAATTCCAACCGAATTTCAATCCATAATCATACAATCAAAAACACTTCTCATACTAAAATATATCCAACAACAAGCACAAATAATCATCAATCTCATCTCAATTTCTCAACAATCATAACATATACATGCTTAAAAAAATCTCTACTCACTTGAGCTCTTAAACCTTAACTTGAGTTGGAGTTTGAGTGGAATTTACTTACTTTATACTTGAATAGTCTCCACTAAAGCTCTCTACTCTTGTTTGATTCAAACCTTCTCTTACCCCTAAGCATAAACTTAATAAGAATTCAACTTCTACACAAATAAATCATATATATAAAGCAAGAATTCTTACCTCTTGTTGCCTGGGATCAAAACCTTATTAAATTCCACTCAAAAGCCCTCAAAATCCTTGGAAAATTGAGTGAAAATTTGAGAGAAAATGGAGAAGGAGAGTGGCGGTGGAAGGAGAGAAATAAGGGTTTCAATCCCGTACTATCTTGTTTTATAAACATACTTCCCCATTTCGCCCTTACACTTTCTTGGAAATTCCATCTTTGTCCCTTAGTCAATTACTATAATGCCCTCATTTTTATTGCATTCTCCATGAAATTCTATCTATTTTCACTCCCCACAATTTCAACTAATTTTGAGTGAAAAGACCATTTTATCCTTAATGAAAGTTTAAGGAATTTTCTTCATATTCTCCTAAAATAACTTTAACAAAAATCAACTAAGGGCTATAAAAACATATATTAAATTACATACCTCTGTGTGGGCGTTACATTGGGCTACATCTTTAGCCCTATAAAAGAAATTTTGTTCATAATTGTAATACTAAAACAACCATTGTATTCAATAACATGAGTTTAAGAAAGAAATAGAAAACTTCTCTAATTGGTGAACGAAAATTGCAAGAATTCTTATCTCCGAAATAGTAGCTGCTCCCTCTCCTTCTCTAATCTCTTAAAAACTAAATAAAGACCCTTATTTATAGTGCTAGGGTTTGGAGATTAATTAGGAAAGAATTAAATGTCTTAAACCATTCAGATTCGGACTAGGAATATACAATAACCCAAATAAGTCCGCAATCCATTGCTGCGGCGACATATAGCGACCGTTCTTTTTGTCCCACAAGTCTTAAATATTCAGAATTTGGAAAATTTATCAACACAAACTTTGTAGCTATCTGGATAAGCTTTCCAACGCCAAAAGAATCATCAAATTCTGATTTCTACAGCTTAAGTTATGATCAAAACATCGAAGCATGCTCATCTTAAAAAATTTCCAGGTTTTAAGTCTCATCTTCAACGCATCATAACTTCTTCATTTCAATTCCGATTCTTGTACCGTTCATTTCTACTTATCACAATTTCTATCGACATCATTCTTCTTCATTCAAATATTATTTATAATCTGAAAATACTCAAACTACACCCGTGATCCCATGAAAAGTATTTATGAAATAATTAACTCAAATTTTGCAATTTAAATACATTTTTTCACAAATAATCCAATGGAATCACTAACAAAATATGTATTTTTAAGCTTTTATCACTAATGCTATTGCAATTGTAAGAATTGAATCACAAGTTAGACAAGGTATGAAACTTCTAGGCTTCGTTTGGTTGGTTTTTGGGAATACTATTATTAGTATTCCCAAAAAAGTTAAACAGTAAAATGCCCAAAAACTCACAATATTATCCAATATTATTCAACTTTTTTTAAATCCCCTAAATTTGTTAATTTAATTAAATACCCCTAAATATTTTTTTTTCGAAATTGCAAAAACACCCTTAAACCCACATTATACCAGATTCCGGCCACCACTGCTGGAAGTTGGCCGGAATCTGATATAATGGTGCCCTACAGGCTAAATCTGGTCGGTAGTGCGCCGATCTAGCCTTTTCCCGCCAGATCCATGGTGGATCTGGCCAGAAAAGGCCAGATCTTTGGCCGTAACCAGACGTCAACGACAGCCGTATCTTTGGCCGTCGTTGACGAGCAAATACGGCCAGATCTGGCCAGCAAAGGCCATATCGGCGCACGATCGGTAAGACCCAGCCGTTCATGCGCCGATACGACGACTCCGGCCACCCTCTGGCAGTGGTGGCCGGTTGTGATTATTCAATGGGTGGGTTGGGGTTGTTTTTGTTAACTTTCAAAGTTTTATTATAGGGGTGTTTAGTAAATAAACAAACATAGGGGGTATTTTTTTAATTTTCAAATCCTACATCGTAATACCCGCCCAATTCAACTTTTTAAAAAAAACTTTTCTAAAAACTGCAAAAAAGTGAACCAAACAGAGCCCTATTTCTTTCTTTCTCAGTATTGGTCTATAATTGTTCCATTTACATGAAACATAAATTGATCTTCAAATTACTAGAAAACTGAAATTTTGTGATTGTTAGATCACGAAAGGATTTATTTGAATTTGAACCTTAAGAGTAGACAATGACGACAAGCATGGAAGATTTGTCCGAAGATATAATAATTGAAATTCTATGAAAACTACCAGTGAAATCTTTGATGAGATTAAGATGCGTCTGCAAATTTTGGTATGTTATTTAAAAGACCTAGTTTTATTTCTAAACATCTCAAAAATCTAACTCTTACAGAGATCCCATTAATAATGACAATAATGCATTACCATCGGACACTCTTTTTATTCTTATATAAAGTTAAATCTAACTCTGACTAAATGTAATTATTCCTTCAATGTGAAAGTATAAAAAACTCTGTACCCTAATTGATAATATCCCTTCACTTTATATATGTTTTTTCACTAACTTTAGCATTTTTTTAGATAATTTTTCAGTTTTGGTTTTAAAATTTTATGAAATTATATATGTTTGATATAATTTCATGACTTTGATTAATAACGTATAAATTGTTAGGAGATCACGCACTAAAAAACATACATTCGAGATTAATAACACAAGAATAAAATTACATTACATAAAAAAACATGATATTACGTGGTTCGATATAACTCGTCTATATCTATAGATAAGAGAAATTCATTATAGTTTTATGAACACGATATATAATAGTACACAACACCGTAAATCTGATACATAATTGATAGAGCAGAAACAATTCTCTTGGTACATAATTAATAAAGTAGAAACAATATTAGTTCTTAACCACGTTCAACCTAGTACCTAGAGCAGGGGGGACCCAGGCCCTTTGAGGGTAGGCCCAGGCCTGCCCTCAACTTTTAAAAAAAATGTGTAAAGTTTTTTTAAAATGTTAAGAACAAGTAAAAGTTAAAAAAATATAAAAGTGAGGCTTTGTTTTTTGCGTATTCCACTTTTTCTTCCCCAATTCCTATTCTCTCTTTTACTGTAATTGTAAAAGCTCTACAGACTACATGTGACGGTTGGGTTCAACCTGCAACAGAAATTAAAAAAATCTCCCTCTCAACTTCTCTCACTCATGTCTTGAAGGTTAGTCTACTAAAATATTGAAATTTTAAGTTTAAATAAGATTGATGTTAAAATTTTGGGTACTTTAAGCTATAAAATGTGGAGAAAGGTCCACCCCTATCCGTCACTGATTGTGGCTGCCTGGATTTTTGAAGTCATGTAGAAATTGGTTGTTGAATATAGTTTTTTTCTGTTTTCAGAAAACTTGCTTTTTTATAATAAATATTTGTCCTTTGACTTTACTAGTTTATTTACCCTTGGTTTACCAGTGCGGCAAGGATGCCTGGTTGGTTTTTAACCAATTATTTCAGTCTTTGCTTAAGAGAATGATGGGGCTACATGGTGGCAATATTTGGATTTTTGAAGTCTTGTAGTAGGAAATTAGTTGCATACAATTGGATTGGTTATTGAAAAATCTGCTTGTTGCATAATCAAGAATTGTACACTTTTCCCTTTTTGGAGGATGCTTGGTCAATTTATAAACATTTGTTTGATTCATTGCTTAAGATAGCAAAGGGACTATTTATCGTCGAAAAAGTAAGATCTGACTGGTTGGCTAGAAAATATGGGAGAACAAAGGAAGCAATATTTGGAATTTTCAAGTGTCACCAAAAATTACAGAAATTTGTGAAAACTTTGTGGTGTAATTAAGTATTAGTCTCCTGATTTCTAAAAGAAACACTGACACATATCCTTTTGATTATGAATTTGTTTACCCTTGACTTGCTTTTGTGCCAAGATACTTGGCTGGTTTGTAACAAGTTGTTCAGTTCTTGTCTTTGTGAAGACATGATTTACCCTTTGGTTTGCCTTAGTGGCCAGACGTTGCTCTTTTAAATTTTGAATTTATTTTGAAACTTCCTTTTTAAACCTCACAAATTATGGGCGCCTAATCTATAAAAACGAATGGCCTCCATCTCTCATTAGATGCAATTAAATATTTAAATGTATCATGTATGGTGTGTTAAATTAAAATATGTCTTATGTATCGTGTATCATGTATTTAAATATATCATGGTTTGTTCATGTATCTTATTCAAAAGAAAGTTAATTAAGTTACTAAATTAATTATTTATTATTATTTTTTTTATAGGAATCTCTTTGACTCTTATTTTTTGGATCCCATTTTGGTACTAACTCATTATATGTTTATCGGATTTGGAATCAAAAGCATTAACAAATAAGATTATGATATCAAATTATTTCAAGAGACTGAAGAAAAGTCCAGCAAAAAATGTTGATGGAGACTCTACTGATATTGAGGTTAATCAAACCCCATTAGAAGAAGAAGCCCCACAGCAGCGACAACAACACCAAGTAAAAGAAGCTCAACCTTTAATTGGGATGTTCTTTAAGTATACCATTCTAACTTGATTTTTAGGTCAATACGCAGAGGATGTGTGGATCTTTAATCTAGACGATTGAGTTAGAATGTTAACGTCTGGATCTGGATTTGGAGTGATTGTAATCCATCTTTTTGTAAACCTTTGTATATTTTACTTTTGTTATAGTTGTAATTGAGCTCTAAATTTGTGTAGAATATTTTTGGTGGATTTGTGGTTGTTGTAAACTCTTTTGATTTTATTGGATTTAAATGAATCGTTAGATTCCCGTGGTTTTTTTTATCTCTTCACATTGAAGAAGTTTTTCCACGTAGAAAATTTCTTGTGTTTCCTTATGAATTGGATGTTATTTTCTTATGTTTTCACTAGCTGATTGGCAAACAGTGGTGGAGCGATGGGGCCCCCCCTAGGCAAAAATCCTGGGTCCGCCACTGACCTAGAGCGTAAACAATCCCAGTTTTTAAGATACTATCCATGGTGTTTAACAACCGTTACATCAAATATCTTATGTTTTTACATTCTCTCGTCACTTTGAATTGGTTCTCACTCGTTATATTTATATATAATATATGAGATATTTTATTTTTAATAAGACGCATATGTCAATTCTTAATAGAGTTTTTGTAATTCTATTCTTATTTATAATTGTATTTATTATTAAATAATTTTCTTAAAAATATTTAATTTTAAATCAATAGAAAAACGGGTCACAATGAACCAAAAGAAATTTAACATGTAAGTCCGTTACATTTTTACATGTTACTCGCATGGTCATAAAACATTATGATCCCAAGATAAAATGGTTTTTATGAACCACCTTGTGAGATGTTAGCTATTTTCCAGTGCACCCACTATTTCTGAAAAATTAATTTTACAATTTTATAAGTTATGTATTTATAATGGAAAGAGAGTACTTAAAAGTTTAGGAATTTCCGCTGTTAACACTCCGTAATAACTCTCTCTAACTTCTGGACCTTGAAATGGATTGATCTCGACGTGACTGTTAAGCTTATGGCTCTTTCTTCAATGGAATCTGTTGAAATAAATAATTGCGCTCTCTCTTTTCCTTTCCATCTTCTTTCTTTTCAGACAGAAAGAAACCCTAACCCGAACCCTAGCTCTAGCTTGATAAAATCTTTGGTTATGGAGAATTGGAGATTATTATTATTATTATTAATTAATTAATTTGTGCATTTTGTGTGATGAGAAAAGGCATCAAAAGATCTTGTTTGACAGTGGATCTATGAATCATTGGGGATTGTGTGCTCACAAGTCATTCGTAGTCTAATTCTAATGGTGTTTGGGAAGAAATTAAGCACACAATACAGGCCATTTTCATGCAGGCCTTCTGGGTTTATGAGCTCTCAGTCAATTCACCAGCTTTTTTAAAGACTTCATTAAACATAACACGTAAACACATAAATAAATCGATAACTATCATACATACATGCATTGTTGAAAAATCATGGCCTACAGTTTGAACCAATCAAATTAATTAATTACGAAAATAATTGAAGAATAAAGATAAATTGATAAATATTTTTCATAATTTTCTCTCATAGATATTAATATGACAGTTTACAATGGGTCAATTCTCATTTGATCAAACAAGACTTATTGCGAACTAATCAATTACGAACTGATATATTATATTTGTGAGACAAAGATATTAAAAAAAATTTGTGAGTGTAGTATTATCGTATAACTTAATACCCATTACTATATAACCTAATACCCGTTACGAAATTGTTTCTCAAACAGTCATTACCATTAATTTTATAGACTTTTATATATTAAAATTAAATTGATTGAGATTTTATTTTATATTTTAACATTAATAGGAACCAATAAACCATTAATCAATACCACTTGATTATGTAACGTTGTCTTCTATCTAAACTTTCTTATCAAAATAAGTTACCTTTTCCATACGAAGGCCTAGATTGTGAATAGCTTAGCCTTTGATACAAATTTTATAAATATAACAGTTCTGAATTGCAATACTCTATCATCATTAGATTGTGGTCCGAACACCCGATTCCCAAAAAAAATAAAAAATAAAATAAAAAATTTGCGGTCACTACATGTACAGTTAGGGTTTATATATTACAATATCATCTCGAAGTTTCTGCACACAAACTTTCTCCCCGTCGATTCGAGACACTAAACACAAACTTTCTCCAGGCCGATGCAAGACACTAACACAATCACCTATAAAAGATATCTCTGTTAGTTAAATGTAATATTTTTAATAATCTATTATCTTTTATGGTTAAATGGTTGACAGTTTTGGACAAACAATTAAAAATTTAAACAATTGACTATTTTGCTGCTGTTATAATTCTTGAATATGAAACTAGTGAATTGTTTGACCAACACTATTGAATATGAAACATTTTTACATTTAACTGCTATAACATTTATTTGGGATGTTAATGTTAATTTCTCAAAATTGGAAGGAGTTTACAGTTTACACCACAAAATGACAATGTAATTATCTCCCTATAGTTATCAAAGTTGATCAATTTAGATTTATCATTACGCAACTTCAAAACTATAGTATAATCCTTAAATTCCATTGCAAAAATTTTATAGCCGTGAGGGAAAATATGAAAATTACATGTAAAAGACAAAATTGAAAATAGTCAAAGAAGGCTTACCTTTTTTTTTTTGGTGATAAAACTGGAAATTTTATAAAAGAAAGAATCTAAGAAACAACTGGGAGAAAAAAGACCCTATCAAACTAAGAGAGCAACTTGGACAGCCCCAAGAGCTCAACAAAGGGTTTTACTTTTACAAGAGTGGAAACTGAGAGAAAAAGGCAGTATGTCACCGTTTTTCTTTATACATTTATTGAATTGAATTCAATTTTAATATCGATTGCTACACTACTATTCACTCTATCGTCTTTCTTCCGGGTCCCAATAAACTTCTTCTTATTCTTCCAAATTTACGTAATTCAGAGGGTAAAAGATCATGTGCAACAAAAGAGAAAGAGAGAGAGAGAGTCTGAAAAAAAAAAACAAATTGTCTTTAATTAATTGTTACGTCAAATTGAATTTTACTTTCACTCCTCCTGCTATTCTTGTACTTTCTCTCGTTTCACTCCCCGTTTACTTGTTGAATGAAAGACACAGTTTCTCTCTTTACATACTTTTGGAATGTCAGCTCTCTCTGGTTTCTCATTTACTTCTTTTCTGATTAATTAAACTTTGAATTTCGATCTCAATTCAATTTCAATAAACCCTTTGGCCTTTTTGGCCTATTTATATCACTTCACCACTCAGCTCAACTCTCACAAAACACAACACAATGTCTTCAACATTTCACTTTTCTGTCTCTCTCTCTCTCTGGTTTCAGCTTTGTCTTCAAGCTTTCTTGCCATTTCTAGCAACGGAGTTCTTTGATGATGATGACAAATGGAGATTCATGGACCATGCTTCTAGGGTTTGATTTTTATGGTGCTATCCCAACTGAGCTTCTTTATAATTTTTTTTTTTTAATTTTTGTTTTCCTTTTTCCTTTCTTTTCTTGACCTTGCAAGGCTTTTTCGGTTTTGCATCGCCTTCATGGCCGCCCTCTACCCCGTCCTATTTCTTCGCCAACCTTGCCAATCTCACCCACTTTTCTGTGTTTTCTTCCTCTTTTATCTCTCTAATTTTTATTTTTACTTTCAACTTCACCGACCCTCCCATGTTCTGCATTTCTTCTATTCCTCCTGAGCTTTGTGTATATATCAGTGCAAAATATGTGTATTTTTCCCTGTATTTTGTATTGTTTCTTTATGTCTATTGTACTGCTCGAAACGTTGCTGCAATGAGAACTATCTTTTCTTATGTACGTTCAATGTTGTTATGTGCAGGCTTACTGTTAGTTTTTTGTTTTTCTTAATTAATCGACTGTAATGTTTAATATTTATACGAATTATGATTACGTAATTTTGGCTTGGCTTTTGCTAATGTTTTCATGTAATCAAAAAGAGCTATATGGCCGACCAAAAATGAAAGTTATTGCAATGGACAAAAAACCATGACCCTTTTCAGTTTTATACTTGTTTCAGTTCCTACTACAGGTAACTTTTTCTTCTTATTAATGAACCCTAAAAGCTGGTAAGATTCAAAAAGTTGAATATCAAAGCAGGAAATTATCTCAATAATTAAATTAGAATTACAATAGATTGGCAACTATCGGGCTTGTTATTGGCACTTTGAAGATATAATTAATTAGCCAGTCAATGAGACAATTGCCGCTATGGTTTTCTTTATTTTTATTTGTTTCTGTGTCCATACCTTCTTCTGATCCCAGAGCAAATTGCATTACAGTTAACTCCAATGCTTTAAAAGTCTCATTTAACGTAATATTGATAACTTCAACTTCAATATCACACAGATGTAATGGTATCGTTCGGCTACTATATGTAGCTAGCATGCTTAATCTACCATGCATTGAAGTTGAGGTTATAATTGATTTGTCCAAACGTTGATAATGAAAAAACTGATAATATAAGTAGCATAATTACGAAAATTTGAGTGACAAAACTTATTTTTGTTTTTTATATTTTGGATAATATTTTTGAAAAAAGTAAGAGTTGAATGGTAATATGAGTAGGATTTAAAAATTAATAAAAAAATTTTTAGGTTTGTTAATTTACTAAACAGTAATAAGAATATTGAAAATTATAAAATTATCCCCATCCATCTATTAAATACTAGCAATCGGCTACCATTGCCAGAGGGTTGCTGGAATCATCGTATCGACACATGATTGGTTGAATTTAGCCGATCGTGGTTGTGCGTCGAGATGACATTTTCTAGCCAGATCCACCGTGGATCTGGTCGAAAAAGGCTAGATCTATGGCTAGATCTGGTCATGTTCTGGCTGCGTTTGATGGTCAATGACGGCCAAACATATGACTGTCGTTGATGGTCAACGATAGCCAAAGATTTAGTCGTCAACGGCTAGATTTTTGGCTGTAGATATTGCCTTTTCTAGTTAAATCTACGGTGGATCTGGTCGAAATAGGCTATATTGGCGCACTACCGGCTAGATCCAACCAGTAGTGCGCCACTATACTAGATTCTGGACAACTTCCGATGGTGGTGGCCAAAATCGGGAAAATGTGGGTGGTGAGAGTGTTTTGATTAATTTCTAAACTTTTTTTTGGTGTTTAGTTAAATTAACAAACTTAAAGGGTTTAAAAATAATTGAATAAAATATAATAGTATTTTTAGAATAGGAAAACACATGTGTATGTTGGAAATGATTAGAATATGATAGGGGAAAATAGGGAAACAAACGCGCTTACTTTCCTTAAAACATTTCTATCATAACCCTTAGTGGCAACTTTCAATTCTTGATGAATTTTTCTAAATTCAAAATTATCAAAAGCTGAGAGTTGTCTGGTAAAGGTTATGAATAAACCTTTATCGAAATTTTTATATCTTAAACAATATTATATTAAAAGAGGAAATCTAGTATGCAGAACTAGCTAATCATGGGGCGAGTGTGTCACGCATGCTGATGTGACAATCTATGATTGGCGATTGTTCATATCACTATGTATCCTATTACAATATACACAATCAATTATAAATGAAATATGTTTCACTCGTATTGATGTGGTATATTGTTTGATCGAGGCTATTTACCTTAGAGACTTGATGCGGTTACTAGTACTATAGAATGCGAATGACATTCGGTTTTTCAGATTTTCAAGGGCCGTTGGAGGCGCATTGGACACCACACGACGTGCGGTGCTCTTATCACCCAACCCAAAATTCAACTACGAGTTTTTTAATTACAACAACTTAGATATACGCTTTTGTAGTTGACTAACTAGAATTACTATAGCTACTGGCACTAGACTAGCTCTTCAATGGATATTCTGATTGTACTACAACATATGATGCACAAAAGTATTTTTTTTAACATCGATTAAATTTGGATTCACAGAAGACTTTCTGAGCGATTGTTACTAATCAAAGTTGTCTAGTATTGTACGTAAATTATTATGATCAGACCAAGATTCTCTTTAAATAAGTAAATACAAAGATTTTAGTTACAATTAGCATAAAAAGGAAATATTTTGATTATCTATGTTATAAATAAATAAATGATATGTAAATTCCTTAAAATCTTAGCGCAACTATTTATCTCCTAGTACGAAATATCAATGAATACTTATGTGCATTTCGGCCCGGCCCGAACCGAGTTACAGTTATTCATTTTACCTAGATTATTGACCGGGATTACCCGAGCGGGTTAATTTTTTTTTTTCCTGATATATTTTCCTTTTAAACCTTTGTTGCACTTCGTTCTCTTTTCCTATTGTTTTTACCGCCAGGAGAGTGAGTGCGGTGGAAGTTGAAGTTAGAGAACGAGTTGATGAAGCCATTTAAATTTTTTGCTGGGATGAAAGTTGTCATCGAAGAATGATAGGACATCAAATTGGCAGAGAGCGGCAGGTCAGTGGCGGAACGTGCACACGTGAGGGGGCGTGGCGCCGCTTAAGTAGAGTCAGCTGTTCCGCAGCAATTACCAGCTCCTTTGCTGCAGCCTACTGGTCGAGACCCGGCGGCGCACAGAGCGTGTCCGCTGCTTTTATGAATTTGTGCCTAACACTTTTGGCGTCCAAGTCAGTCGTTGAATTTGATTTTTTTTTTTTTGTTAATTTTATGTTTCTGTTTGCTTGTTGAGAAATTAAAAGAGAAAAAAAAAAAAAAAGTTAACTCAACTGCTGTTCCTTAAAAAGTCAACAAAAATGAAGTTAGTGGCGGAACTATAAACAATAAGTGAGTTTTTGTTGTTGTTGGTTTTTTTTTTTTTTTTTTTTTTTTTAAATAAATGTGGATTGTTGTTTGTTTGCCGAGAAAATGGTAAGAAAGTTCGGATTTTCCGAAGGGATGATAAAATAAGTTTAACTAAACTGCGCATGAATAAAAGGTCAACCAAAATCCCGAAATTTAAGGGCACCACTTTTTTTAACTCAAATTATGAAACATTATTTTTAACCATTGGATCAAAAAACTGTTGGTGATTGAGATTCAATGTAATTTCTACTATTGATTCATCTTGGAAATCACATAATTTAAATGTAATCTTAACCATTCAAATACATGAAATGAAGAGCTAAAACATTGTGCTGTTGGTAAATTGAATTTGAGATTGATAATGTATAAAACTAAAGTTGACATATGGAATGTTGGACTGATAACAAAATAAACGGTGATGTGGGACATATGGAATTTCTATTATTAGTCACTCATACTGTACCAGGTTCTGGTCTGGCTTGGCCAGATTCTGAGTATACAACTGCATAATGCGTTTGTTATCGCAAATGAAATTAAATCAAGCATCTGATTCTGATTCTATAAATATGATATTGATGGAATTTTGGGTTTGTCAAGTTCTATTAGGATCATAAAAGATGCTTGGCCGAGCGTGAGTTTGAAGCATTAAAGGAACGGGTTGCAGGGAAGAGGACAGGGTTTACAAGAGTTTCCTGCATAAATGCTACTCTTCCTTTGTCACAGCTGTCAAGCGTCTCAGAAGATTTATGTGCTGCATGTAAGGTTTGTTTGCTTTCATTCTTTCTTTGTCCAAAACAAGATATATTGGCTTTTAATTTCCCATTGTCATATTAAAGAGCATGGAAGCAAATTTTAGATTTGGGTGTCAATTGTTATATTATGGAGAAAATTTGAGACTTATGATCGAAGTGTTATTTTCTGTTTATATTCCATCAATATTTGGATTCCGTTGGATTTTTGTATAACTCGTGTTTTTTTTGATATTTGACAAAGTTCCATGAGTAGAATAAAGAGAATATAAAGGAAAATTATAATTTCTTGTATACCATGAAATAGGTTTTGTTGAATACAGTTGATGAACATGATTGGTAAAATATATGTGTTTTATTTTTTATTTTTTAAGAATGTAGGTTCTACCTTTATGTACAACTATCATGTATGTTTAAGCTTTTCCTTGGTCTTGTGGTGGGCCCACTGACGAGAGTGGTCTGGTAGGTATATATGCAAATCTTAGAACCCAAATTGCACCTATCTAGATTGTCAATTTTTATGATATTAGTGTAATATCTTTATGGAAATTAGGCACAACTTTGATCCTGATGCTTTTGTTGTTTTATTTGTGGTTAGTTTCCCATATCATGTTGTAGTAAATGGTCTGTCTCATATGTGCTGTTTATGGTTTTTGACATAAATAAAGTACTCACTTTATTGCTTCCTTTGTCTGATTTTGTTAATCAGTACCATTCTTATATCTACTTATGTTCTAATTATGGAAGAATAATGTGAAGCTAGGCTCTGACTGTCATCCTTGCTGTCATAAGCTTTAAAATATGCATCTGGAAAATTTGTTTAGCTTTGCACATCATCCCGGACAATCAAGAAGAGCCAAATTAGTACATTGTTCATAAGGCACCCTCTAAAAAGGCATAATACATGGCACGCTATGTTTATAATTATAAATTAGTTTAATTTTATTAGTTTTGTATAAACATGTATTTGCTGTCAATAATGCTAAAAGTGGGCTTTTCCTCTATTTCTGTTCCAGCTCTCTCAGTCACCATAGAATTTGAGGATGTTTCTTAGTGTATATAATATATAAATAAACCAAATTCAGTACTGTTACTCTGTCATTGCACTCAGTCATATTTAGTTTTTCTTATTTTTTTACAGTTTAGTGATGATGGAGAAGATCGAGTAGTAGTTGGGACCCTTGATCTTAATCAGTGTCTTAGACTTCCTGATGAAATTACAGGAAAGAAACCTGAGGTAATTTGTAAGATGTCAGTTTTATTTTTTTAGATGTCACATGTGCTTATTTATATTCATAGGATTAAGTGTAATATATTGTATATGGTATGGTTGATTTTAAATGACATCTTTGTTCTTTATTTTCACCATTTCCTTTTCCATATGTAAGATTGTAGTTGTATAAAATCTTTATTCACACCATTTTTTGCATAAACCCATATTGGCTATAAAATTGTTCAAAGTTTTTAATTGAGTTCAGATGATTGTGTAGGATTATGGGTTTTTCTAGCTCGCCTGCCCTTTTTCATATTTATTTACAGAGAATTTTTTTTTTTTTTTTTAATTTTAATTTTTTAGTCCACAAAGTAATTCGTGCATTGTTGTATCTCTACATGTTTATATGCATCTGTATGCATAAACATACAAACATATGCTGAATTTTTACTTTTATGAAATCTTGAATGGGTTATATTTATTATTTCCCCTAATAACCAAAATGAGCAACCTTTAATAGGGGATTGGAGCTGATTTTGCAAGAGCATACCTGAGCAATGTATGTGTAGCTAAGGAACTTCAAAGAAATGGTTTAGGTTATGAACTTATTGCAAAGTCAAAGATAGTGGCTCGGGAATGGGGTAACAACTCAACACTCAACTATTTATCTTTTATATTGTCTGATTAATATACCCTGTTTTTTTTGCTACATATGTAATTTAGTTATCAAATTGTTGAGTTGTGTGTGAACATTGAAAAATTAAATGCAATCAAACTACAACAAAGGAACCCTTCCCCCCTTTCCTTAGATAAAGAACTTGCTCCCCCCTCCTGAAAACCAAAAAGAGAAAGAGAGAGAGAGAGAGTAGACAAGCATTTTTATATATTCATTCATTAATCACATCTCTAGTTTGCTATGTGTAAAAGATCTTCAGGCTTTTGATTATTTTGGTCTTTATTCTTTTATAGTGTAAAAAAGAAATTTTGGCTATAGACTTAATTTCGACCGGTTTCATGTTGTTTTGACAACGAATATGTGGATATGGTTGAGCATCGAAAATTTTATACTTGTTGATATGGAGTTCTGTCAATTGTCTTGTGGAGCTCTCAAACCTTTTAAGATTTTATAACAAACTTATACCAGAGGGTTAATTTTTGTGATTAAAGAAAATGACGTGCTTAATTTTCTTCTAAAAGGTTTTTCCTCTTTTTTCATATTATCTTTATGTTATTGCACAAGTTTTCATTTTATGATTTGCTAGAAACTTTTTACAGAGATGTTAACCAATAACACAACACTCTATGTGGGGTGGCTTGAAAGATGTTATCAGCTATCTCATTCCCTTGTAAATTGTTACTGTTCAAGTTCAGGCCAAGCATAATTTGTTCGTAACTATATGTTTCATTCACTCTTCTAGTTTGAGCCTTCAAATTTTGACATTGGTACGTAATATTATCTACAGTGCTGCACGACCTGAAGCATATTTATGTGAAATTTAGGTTGACTTTGCTGATTTATTTGCAGGCATAACTGATCTGTATGTCCATGTTGCTGTGAACAATGAACCGGCTAAGAAATTATACACGAAAAGTGGTTTTGTCTTTGAAAACGACGAGCCTGCATGGCAAGCCAGGTTTCTAGACCGGCCTCGGAGGCTTCTACTCTGGTTTTGTCTCTCGGGCACGCAGGATTTGTGATGTTATATCCATTTCCTCTCCCAAATGCTTCACTGCTGATTTGTTTGTACATGTTTATAGTTTCTGAATCTTCTTTATATTCAAAATGTATAAAGCTACTCTGAACAACATTGATCAGAAATATTTATACCTTTGTCATAATTGATCAAAAAGATGAGAAAAAAATATTTTTTCGTTCAATTCAAATTTGTTGATGGCAGGGAAGAATAAAAACTTCATTCTATAGTGAGAAGAATTTGAAGTGCTCTCTAAAGAAGTACTTGTAAAAAGGGCTTTCAAGAATTGTGTTTTACTCGAAACATTTTCTATGAAAATTGAGTAGTTCGTAAACATGGAAATGTAGTAATGGAGCTATCAGGGAAGTGATACAATTAGCATGAGATGTGTTTGTAAAAACTGCTTTTGAAGTGTTTTAAAAGAAGTGCTTTTATAAAACACTGCTAAATTCACCTTTCATGAATTGGTTTTTGATTTTGGTCGGAAACAAACTTTGAGGGAAACCTGCATTTTACTACTGAATACGTTTGTGCAACAAAAGGGAGTTCAACTCTTTTTTTCTCCTGGTTTTCTTTCCAAACTAACATCTCTAAAACACCAGAGAAGAAACGTTTAAAAGAGTATATAAACACTACTTTAATCCATTCCTACGAAATCCCCCCCCTTTTTTTTTTGTGTGTGTATAGTAAATTCTACTTCTATCAAGAACTTGCTTGATTGAGTGGAGATTCTGATATTGGTATTGCATAATTTCCTGGATATGTATATTGTTATAGTACAATTGTTTGTTGTTGCACAACCAGGACTTAATGTTTTCTGGGAAGATCTTTGGTGACAAGAAAGTTGCCCAACAATTCCAGGTTTTGGGAATTCACAGTGTTTTTCAACTCCTGATGTTTGTTGAGTTGATACAAAATAAACGGTGATGTGGGACATATGGAATTTCTATTATTAGTCACTCATACTGTACCAGGTTCTGGTCTGGCTTGGCCAGATTCTGAGTATACAACTGCATAATGCGTTTGTTATCGCAAATGAAATTAAATCAAGCATCTGATTCTGATTCTATAAATATGATATTGATGGAATTTTGGGTTTGTCAAGTTCTATTAGGATCATAAAAGATGCTTGGCCGAGCGTGAGTTTGAAGCATTAAAGGAACGGGTTGCAGGGAAGAGGACAGGGTTTACAAGAGTTTCCTGCATAAATGCTACTCTTCCTTTGTCACAGCTGTCAAGCGTCTCAGAAGATTTATGTGCTGCATGTAAGGTTTGTTTGCTTTCATTCTTTCTTTGTCCAAAACAAGATATATTGGCTTTTAATTTCCCATTGTTATATTAAAGAGCATGGAAGCAAATTTTAGATTTGGGTGTCAATTGTTATATTATGGAGAAAATTTGAGACTTATGATCGAAGTGTTATTTTCTGTTTATATTCCATCAATATTTGGATTCCGTTGGATTTTTGTATAACTCGTGTTTTTTTTGATATTTGACAAAGTTCCATGAGTAGAATAAAGAGAATATAAAGGAAAATTATAATTTCTTGTATACCATGAAATAGGTTTTGTTGAATACAGTTGATGAACATGATTGGTAAAATGCATGTGTTTTATTTTTTATTGTTTAAGAATGCAGGTTCTACCTTTATGTACAACTATCATGTATGTTTAAGCTTTTCCTTGGTCTTGTGGTGGGCCCATTGACGAGAATGGTCTAATAGGTATATATGCAAATCTTAGAACCCAAATTGCACCTATCTAGATTGTCATTTTTTATGATATTAGTGTAATATCTTTATGGAAATTAGGCACAACTTTGATCCTGATGCTTTTGTTGTTTTTTTTGTGGTTAGTTTCCCATATCATGTTGTAGTAAATGGTCTGTCTCATATGTGCTGTTTATGGTTTTTGACATAAATAAAGTACTCACTTTATTGCTTCCTTTGTCTGATTTTGTTAATCAGTACCATTCTTATATCTACTTATGTTCTAATTATGGAAGAATAATGTGAAGCTAGGCTCTGACTGTCATCCTTGCTGTCATAAGCTTTAAAATATGCATCTGGAAAATTTGTTTAGCTTTGCACATCATCCCGGACAATCAAGAAGAGCCAAATTAGTACATTGTTCATAAGGCACCCTCTAAAAAGGCATAATACATGGCACGCTATGTTTATAATTATAAATTAGTTTAATTTTATTAGTTTTGTATAAACATGTATTTGCTGTCAATAATGCTAAAAGTGGGCTTTTCCTCTATTTCTGTTCCAGCTCTCTCAGTCACCATAGAATTTGAGGATGTTTCTTAGTGTATATAATATATAAATAAACCAAATTCAGTACTGTTACTCTGTCATTGCACTCAGTCATATTTAGTTTTTCTTATTTTTTTACAGTTTAGTGATGATGGAGAAGATCGAGTAGTAGTTGGGACCCTTGATCTTAATCAGTGTCTTAGACTTCCTGATGAAATTACAGGAAAGAAACCTGAGGTAATTTGTAAGATGTCAGTTTTATTTTTTTAGATGTCACATGTGCTTATTTATATTCATAGGATTAAGTGTAATATATTGTATATGGTATGGTTGATTTTAAATGACATCTTTGTTCTTTATTTTCACCATTTCCTTTTCCATATGTAAGATTGTAGTTGTATAAAATCTTTATTCACACCATTTTTTGCATAAACCCATATTGGCTATAAAATTGTTCAAAGTTTTTAATTGAGTTCAGATGATTGTGTAGGATTATGGGTTTTTCTAGCTCGCCTGCCCTTTTTCATATTTATTTACAGAGAATTTTTTTTTTTTTTTTTAATTTTAATTTTTTAGTCCACAAAGTAATTCGTGCATTGTTGTATCTCTACATGTTTATATGCATCTGTATGCATAAACATACAAACATATGCTGAATTTTTACTTTTATGAAATCTTGAATGGGTTATATTTATTATTTCCCCTAATAACCAAAATGAGCAACCTTTAATAGGGGATTGGAGCTGATTTTGCAAGAGCATACCTGAGCAATGTATGTGTAGCTAAGGAACTTCAAAGAAATGGTTTAGGTTATGAACTTATTGCAAAGTCAAAGATAGTGGCTCGGGAATGGGGTAACAACTCAACACTCAACTATTTATCTTTTATATTGTCTGATTAATATACCCTGTTTTTTTTGCTACATATGTAATTTAGTTATCAAATTGTTGAGTTGTGTGTGAACATTGAAAAATTAAATGCAATCAAACTACAACAAAGGAACCCTTCCCCCCTTTCCTTAGATAAAGAACTTGCTCCCCCCTCCTGAAAACCAAAAAGAGAAAGAGAGAGAGAGAGAGTAGACAAGCATTTTTATATATTCATTCATTAATCACATCTCTAGTTTGCTATGTGTAAAAGATCTTCAGGCTTTTGATTATTTTGGTCTTTATTCTTTTATAGTGTAAAAAAGAAATTTTGGCTATAGACTTAATTTCGACCGGTTTCATGTTGTTTTGACAATGAATATGTGGATATGGTTGAGTATCGAAAATTTCATACTTGTTGATATGGAGTTCTGTCAATTGTCTTGTGGAGCTCTCAAACCTTTTAAGATTTTATAACAAACTTATACCAGAGGGTTAATTTTTGTGATTAAAGAAAATGACGTGCTTAATTTTCTTCTAAAAGGTTTTTCCTCTTTTTTCATATTATCTTTATGTTATTGCACAAGTTTTCATTTTATGATTTGCTAGAAACTTTGTACAGAGATGTTAACCAATAACACAACACTCTATGTGGCGTGGCTTGAAAGATGTTATCAGCCATCTCATTCCCTTGTAAATTGTTACTGTTCAAGTTCAGGCCAAGCATAATTTGTTCATAACTATATATTTCATTCACTCTTCTAGTTTGAGCCTTCAAAATTTGACATTGGTACGTAATATTATTTACAGCGCTGCACGACCTGAAGCATATTTATGTGACATTTAGGTTGACTTTGCTGATTTATTTGCAGGCATAACTGATCTGTATGTCCATGTCGCTGTGAACAATGAACCAGCTAAGAAATTATACATGAAGAGTGGTTTTGTCTTTGAAAACGATGAGCCTGCATGGCAAGCCAGGTTTCTAGACCGGCCTCGGAGGCTTCTACTCTGGTTGGGTCTCTCGGGCACGCATGATTTGTGATGTTATATCCATCTCCTCTCCCAAATGCTTCACTGCTGATTTGTTTGTACATGTTTATAGTTTCTGAATCTTCTTTATATTCAAAATGTATAAAGCTACTCTGAACAACATTGATCCGAAATATTTATACCTTTGTCATAATTGATCAAAAAGATGAGAAAAAAATATTTTTTCGTTCAATTCAAATTTGTTGATGGCAGGGAAGAATAAAAACTTCATTCTATAGTGAGAAGAATTTGAAGTGCTCTCTAAAGAAGTACTTGTAAAAAGGGCTTTCAAGAATTGTGTTTTACTCGAAACATTTTCTATGAAAATTGAGTAGTTCGTAAACATGGAAATGTAGTAATGGAGCTATCAGGGAAGTGATACAATTAGCATGAGATGTGTTTGTAAAAACTGCTTTTGAAGTGTTTTAAAAGAAGTGCTTTTATAAAACACTGCTAAATTCACCTTTCATGAATTGGTTTTTGATTTTGGTCGGAAACAAACTTTGAGGGAAACCTGCATTTTACTACTGAATACGTTTGTGCAACAAAAGGGAGTTCAACTCTTTTTTTCTCCTGGTTTTCTTTCCAAACTAACATCTCTAAAACACCAGAGAAGAAACGTTTAAAAGAGTATATAAACACTACTTTAATCCATTCCTACGAAATCCCCCCCCTTTTTTTTTTGTGTGTGTATAGTAAATTCTACTTCTATCAAGAACTTGCTTGATTGAGTGGAGATTCTGATATTGGTATTGCATAATTTCCTGGATATGTATATTGTTATAGTACAATTGTTTGTTGTTGCACAACCAGGACTTAATGTTTTCTGGGAAGATCTTTGGTGACAAGAAAGTTGCCCAACAATTCCAGGTTTTGGGAATTCAGAGTTTTTCAACTCCTGATGTTTGTTGAGTTCCTTTATCGTATCGTCTTCTGGCTATTATAAGATCATATTTACCTGCTATTGATTCAATTTCTGCTAGTGTTTCTTGTCCATTTTCGACCATTTGCTCTACATAACATACTCTTTGATTGGTACAGTTTCAGGTTTAACATCACTCAGCAACTCGGAGTCAAGAACTTTCTCCCAGTCTACGCAGGTCTCAGCATTCTTGGCAATGATGCGGACCATAGTGAGGCTTATGATTGACTTCTGGCTCATGCATTTAGCCAGACTTAATGCTTTGCGATCATCACTGCCTCCAAAGAAAAGCATAGCTAGAGAGAGATGATATTGAGGATAAGTCCTTGGAAATGTTGAACCTTCACAGATAGCCACGATCAACAAGAATCGCTCCAGAGCAAGGTGATCGTTCAAGAACACAGTGATTCAGGGCTCTTCTTGTGTTGTCCTCTGATTGAACGGAGCCATCTAAGAACCATTTTCAATGAAATGGGAGGACTACAATGGTTGTGAGCTTGCCAAACACCACCATGCATATATCCTAGCGCATAAACTTGGTGGAGATACTGCTGTGAAGAGATGAGCATATACATTATCTAACCACTCCTATTCTGAGCATGCATTTTGTGGGAGATAAAGAGTGGAGCATCTCACCCACTTAGATTGATTAGGTGAAGGACATAAACAGCGACAAGGCTGCCTTTGGTCAAACAAGAGGCATCGAGAAAATTGAGTATGGAAGGGATGTTATTTGGCCTGAAAATACACTCAAGTATATGAAGCTTTATGCACTTAGCTTCCATAATGTTTCTTTTCTGGTAGCATGCATACTTCCTCTAAGGATCATAAAAAGCTTCACAAAGATTGGCATGACGGTGGCTGTAATTAGAATTGTAATAATCAATAAATGAAACACCTTCGCTCTTATAAGCTGCATTTAAGGTAAAAAGTTAGCAGTATTAGTGGCCTTGTTATCAAGAAATGACATTTGATAAACATTGTAATTGGATCCATGAAAATGCTAATGGTACCTTGTTGTCTCTAACTTTAGTGTAACTGATCAGCTCAACTATGCCTTTGGAACTTAATAGGAAGGCAAGTGCAACAGCATCCCTGTTGGGTACCTTGGAAACCAATGGAGGAATCAAGACATCAACAAATTTGGCCGTGTTAATCGTAGCAACAAAGATTGCAACGCTAATCATTAACTCGTCGCTGAAGTGAATAATATCTTGCACATTCACTTTCATAGCACACATATTTAATAGAACGGGGATGAATAGGCCTAAGACAAACGGATCGAGTTTATCAACCAGAGTAGAATACAGCTAAACCCAGAAGAAAAGGACCCCAAAAAACAGATTGATTAAATATGAATGACATTAGGCCAGATCCCACTGCCAGCATGATTATATAATTAACGTACAAGCTCTTGACAGGTTTTCCTTCAAGTGTTTGTTTGATAATCCAAAGGAATTCTGGCCTCATTATGGTTACTATTTTCAAGATGAAAACCATCATCGATGCAATGTCGATAAAACCTTTTTTCACAGAGCTTAATTTCCAGCAACCTTGTAAATCCAGATTGCAATCCACGTAAAAACAAAGTGACGATTTCACAGACAAATGCGCATGATAGTCCTAATCGGCCGAGTTCTGAATTTATGATCTGAAGGTCATTGATGAGGTGAGAAATGACTGGCAATGGACTCTGGCAATGTATTATAAGTACAAAGAATAGTTGCATTCTTCCATCAGGACCAAACTTCCAAAAATTGCTCACATTTAGAAGGACTGTAGCACCAAGTAGTATAGGAAGCAGTAGAGACAGCAGAGAAGTAAACAATATCTTTTTTCAAGTCTTGGGGATCATGCTAACTTCCATTTTCACTCCCATTAGAAACATAAACATCCCCGTGTGATTATTTGTGTTGATATTTTTGTCAAACTTATGTTATGGTGAAACATTTTGCCAAGTGGCATTTTCTCTTTGATTGTCTTGCCCATTAAGTTTATTTTGATTCATGATATTCTTGTGTAATCTAACTTTACATGTGTCACAATTTTCTCATGTGGTCCTAAAAGATTGTAAGGTTTGTCTGTGGTCCCGCAAGAAAGAGAAAAGATATGTTTATGGTCCAACAAAAAGTTGGAATTGTTTTTGTCCTCCACGTGTTCAACTATGTTAGACTTATGTCTTTTGCTTTTTCATTTTGTGTGTGCGCACACTTTTCTATTGTGCTAACATTGTATGTCTGCTTACTTTTACACAAGTTACGTGTTTTTTTTTTTTTTTTTATCAGTTGAGATATTTTTTCCCATCTATTGTGCTGTCATGTGGACCACCTACAGGTGTCCCAATATCCTCTTGTGGTCCAAGGAAATAAGCTTTTTCCCTTTTCGGTTGTGGTCCCAAAAGTTAGATGGAATGTTTTCCATTTTTGGACCAACATTTGTCAGCTAACTTGGCAAGAATTGGGGAGCACGAAATTAGTCTATATCATCTTCATTCTTGCTCATTTGTAAAGCTAACCTTTGATATTTTATTTTTTTTGTGCTTTGAAATTTTCAGAGAGTTTTTCTTCAAAGGTTCAACTTATGTTTATGTGCTAAACCGTTACCATCTCTTATTCTTGATTGAATGGTTATTGGAACTTGGTTCCATTGTTGATGCTGGAGCATGACTTTGGCGTGTAAAGCTTGGGTGGAGCTCAAGTGTTCTTTGGGTGTGTTCCCGGTGTGAAGAAGTCCTTATAGCAACAAGACATTAGAGATTCAAAGGGTGGTGTTTAGTGTAACTAGAACATGGAGTTCTCTTCATTGTAGCTAAAATCAACTTTGAACTATATCTTGTAGTGTTTGTTGTTTAGTGGATTTTCTTCGATCTGAACGAGATCCCATAGATGTAGGCTAAGAGTGGTTTTAGCCGAACCTTATATATGCTGATGTGCACATTTATTGTTTATGGATGTTTGGTTCATGTTTAACTTGATAACCATTAATCAACTTGGTAAAAACTTTCGCTGCACTTTAAAAACGGGTACCTAAATGCTATCTAGAGTTCACCGACTCCTAACAATTTGGAACTCAAATCTTGGCAACGAAGCCTCTAAGTGATTATGTAATTTGTCATGAATATATTCCAATAATCCATTTGAATAAACTAATGAAGGAAACTTTATGCAGAATCTTTGCCTTACTTCATAAGATTTCGGTTTTACTTGAAGTGATTCACTCATGTGGTGAATCGATGTCATCGAAAACTGAACCATCGCTGCTCCCTTCGAACAAATGCCCAACCGAATAATTCTTCATCTTCTTCTTCTCCAAAGGTAAGGCTGGAATGTTATTATTGATTTGTTTTTTTATGTTCTTGGGATAAAAGCCTTGTTAAGGTTGAGCTGTTTTACAATTTTTGCAAATAAAATGGCAGTGTTATCGAAATGGAAGTAAAGTTGGGCACCTAAATTTTGGGACTAAAAAAATATTTTTGTTTTTTTTTTTAAGAAACCACTCTTGGATGGCCGCATGGGACAATAGCTTTGGTGTATTACTTAAGAGGTCTTGACTCTTGAGTTTGATTCCTCTTGAAGATTAGTCAAGGTGTATGCAAACTGACTAGAATACCCTCGGTCACACGAAAAAAAGAAAAAAGAAAAAAAAAACTTTTTACACTTAATTACATTTGTAAATTTGCATATCATTACACTTAAGCTAGTCAATTAAAGCATTATCATTGTGATCAGCTTATAATATTGGTTAATATTAGTTGAGTAGTTAGTCTAGTATAGTTAGTTGAGCAGTTAGTCTAGTAAAGGTTAAGTTAAAGTAACAGCAGTTAGTACATCTAGTTAATTCATCTTTATATTAATTAGTTTTATTGTAGCTAAATCCAGCTGTAAGCTACTTAAATACCCAAATTGTAATAGAAGGTATCAGACTTGAATAAAAAAAGATAGTTGTTTCTTCTCTCTCGGTCAAAGAGTTTTCACTTCTTCTCTTTGTAATATGGTATCACAGCTCCGATCCAAGCTCATTCAAGCAAAATTTTGCAAATCTTACTTCAATTATATATATTAGATTGTTTTTTCTTCTATTTCATTCAATTGATTCAGAATCTTTGAATTTTTGTTTGAAATTTCTTCTTGAAAGAGTTCTTTCTTTTGACCTAAATTCTTGATCAACAATGAGTGGATCTACAAACACCAGTGTTCAAGGAGCTACAATGGTAGCAGCTTACAATAATCCACTATACATGCATCCTTCTGATACTCTTGGAAGTCAAATAGTGAGTTAGATTTTGACTGGAACAGATAAGTATGGACTTTGGAGTCATGTGATGCAAATAGCGCTTTTAGTCAAGAACAATTTGTGCTTTATAGATGGCTCATTTGCTCGTCCTCTTGATTCTCTTTAGGTGCAGCAATGGGACCGGTGTGATGCAATGGTGAGGTCATGGATTATGAACACAATTTCGAATGATTTGGTTGCTGGAGTTATTTACGGGAAAAATGCTACTATAGTATGGGAAGACCTTCAAAAGACCTATAACAAGATTAATGGTTCAAGAATTTATTCAATAATGAAAGAAATTGCTTTGATTCAACAATTGTTGGAGTCATGAAAGTGACTCTATTTTGGTGATAAAAATACCCTATGTGTGATTAAATTGAAGTATATTGAGAGAATTAAAGAATTTATGAATTTATTCACGAAAATCGCTTTCTAATATTTTCTTATGAATTTAACGTGTTTGAAATGATCTTGGAAAGTATATGAGTTGAGTTGATATTAGGTTGTGGTTTATGGATTAAGGGTGATTTTGTCTCATTATTGCTGTTTAGAGGGTAAAATGTCATGTTTTAAGGGGCTAATTTTGTCACTTTTCAATTATATAGGGACCAAACTGATATTTTGCAATTTGTTCTACAAAAGAAAACTGCAGTTTGCATGAACAGGGGGGCTGTTCACCCAGTTTTCCGGCGAGCTCCGGCGAGCTCCGGCGAGCCTTCGTCTCCCTCTGACGACGCTTCATCTTCCTGGTGCATCGATCTTCACCAGCCACCGATCTCCACCGCAAGCCACCACCGTGAATCACGGAAACGCCGCGACGTTTCATCTTCCCACCGCCACGACTTTTCGTCTTCCAGGCGAGATTTCACCGTTTTTCGGTGATGTTTCGGCACCACAGGACCTGATCTTCCTTCCCCACGGCCGGATCTACACTTCCTTAGCTTCAGCCGGCGTGAAAACCGCCGGAATCCGCTACTTTGCTGCCGCGCCTCTTCATCTTCCAGCCCAGATCTTGCTCATTTCCGGCGACTTCTCACCTCCTCAGGACCTGATCTGAACTGCCCATCACCAGAGCTTTCCATCGGTACCTTCAGATCCCATTTTCGCCACCGTTTTCTGGAAGACTAGCTGGAAAATTAACGTTTTCCGACGAGTGCAGCTGTTCGTATTCTGGGCTGTCCGTGGGTCGTTTTCGCCCCTTCTTCGCATCATATCGCTGTGGGTTACCTCCTCTTCGCCATGATTAGCTTCGTTTCCACCGTTTCAGCCTCCGTCATCACCACCATGAGCGGCTGAGTTCCCAGTTGTCTGTTACGGTGTAGGCGAGATCGAGATTGACTCCATTGATCTCCTCATCAGCTCTCGACTAGTTGGATGAGCCCGAATTTGGACATTTGGTTAAGTTTCTTGTATTCAGATTATATTTGTTTTCGTTTCAGTTTGTTTGCGATACTTTAATATTATTCTGATGCTCGACGTGTTGAATTGATAATGTCCATTGAGAACGTTTATTGATATATAACTTTTCGCATAATTGAATGTCGGTTTGAGATTATTGAATTTTGATTATGACTTTAAATTGCTTCAGTACTGATTGCAATCAAGTTGTAGTAGCGTTTAATATCATTTCTACTAGGAATGCATTTATTGTGTAATTAGTTGTTTGGATGATACAGGTTGATAGGTTGTACTTGTTAACGTTGTACCAACTAGTGGTGTTTAAGGGTTTAGCGTTTTTCGGTTAGTCGATGATAGTCTTTAACCAATCGATCTGTAACTAAGACGACAGGGAGACATGATAGATTATACCTAGATTGCCAAGATATATTTTTATTGATTTGCCTAGCCTTGTAGGTTTAGGAAATTGAAAAGCGAGGAGAGGAATTGTGAGAGTTGGTCTTGAGTCAAACCGAACCAATTTATTTAATGCTTTTTAATTTCCTGCAAGTAATTAGTTTCCTTAATTTTAATCAATCATTCTGCCAATTTCTCTTTCGTTAACTCAAATATACATTAGGTCATTAGTCTTGCTCTCTGTGGATTCAACCCTGCTTACCGCTAACTACGGTATTTAGGTTTAATTTTGTGACTGTGATGACCAGTCTAACAACAATGTACATCTACTATTTCAGTCTATTATACAAGATTGAAGATACTTTGGGATGAATATGCTTCAATGCTCCCACCTGCTAATTGTGCTTGTCTTGTTTCTAATTACTAAACATGAGCAAACTCAGAAAGTTATGCAATTTCTTATGGGTCTTAATGAGAGTTATTCAGCAGTTCGTAGTTCAATCTTACTAATGAATCCATTGCCGACAATCAACATTGCTTATTTAATGTTAAACCAAGAAGAAAACAGCGAGGAATTACCACTGTTGTTAACACTCAGTCTGATGTCTCAGCTTTTTTACTCACAATGCCAAACCTGTGAACAATTTTGCTTAGGGTATCAAACAAAAGAAACCTATGGAATGTGAATATTGTCATTTGGCTAATCACATAGTCAATTTTGTTGGAAGCTACATGGATATCTTGGTAATCGACAAAGAAATAAACAAAAGAAAGGGACAAATTATAAGACTCCTGCTACAAATCATAGTGAATCTCACGTGACGGATGATCCACAAAGGACTTCTGCATCTATGAGCAAACCTTCAAGTCTTTTTACTCCAGCACAGTACCAAGAAATTCTGCAACTTCTTGGCAAAGATGGTTCAAGTATTAACTCTAACTTGGCTCAGGTAGACTCTAAAATCACCGCTAATATAGCAGGTAATATCACTTCTCTTCTTGGCACAATTTTACATAATGCCTGGATTCTTGATACAAGAGATAATGACCATATGACTTCTGCATTTCAAAGTTTGGAAAATGTCTCTCCATATAACTCTTCAAAAAAATCTAGTGTTAAACTTCCAATTGGTATGACCACACCTATTATCCATATTGGTGATATATCCATATTGGTGATATATCCATTTCCTCACAGATAAAACTCCAAAAAGTTCTTTTTGTCCCTTACTTTCACTATATCTTGTTATCTATTTCTAAATTTTGTATAGACAATCATGTTACTGTCATATTTCTTCCTCATTTTTACTTGTTTCAGGACCTATGAACTAGGTCAATGATAGCGATTGGTAAAGAATATCATGGGCTTTACTATCTGGTTATGCCATAGGCTAATAATCTGTCTTACTCTATTATAGAAAATAAATCAGATTGTACACCAATCTTGATTGCTTGTACTAGTGTTAATGCTATTGTTTGGCATCATAGATTAGGACATACATATTTTTCTAGAATAAAATTGATTCCTTCTCTTAAGCACATCTCTGTATAGGAATCATTTCACCATTGTAAAATTTGCCCTATGGCTAAGCAATGCAGAAAATCTTTTTCACATAGCCTGTCTTCTTTAGCTCATATTTTTGATCTTTTACATATTAACATTTGGGGTCCTCACAAGGATCCAACATACAATGGTTTCAAATATTTTCTTACATTGGTTGATGATCATTCACGAGCAACCTGGACCTTTTTAATGGTTACTAAATCTGATATTTTTCATGTGTTCAAACAATTCATTTTGATGATTCAAAATCAATTTTCTCTTACACCTGAGAAAATTAGGACAGACAATGGAACTGAGTTTTTAAATAAAGAATTTGACATTTTTTTAAGTTCTCTTGGTATAATTCATGAGCATTCATGTCCATACACACCCCAACAAAATGGGGTTGTAGAAAGGAATCATCGACATATACTGAATATTGAAAGAGCACTAAAATTTCAATCTCATGTTCCTATTCATTTTTGGGGAGACCGCATTCTCACTGCTACATACATACTTAATAGAGTTCCTACACTTCTTTTAAATAATAAATCTCCTTATGAAATTCTTTTCCATAAAACACCGGACTTGACCAATTTAAGAGTATTTGGATGTCTTTGTTATGCCAATGTTTTACCCAACACAGATAAATTTAGTCCAAGAGCTTTACCTTGCATTTTTTTGGGTTATCCTACTTTTCAAAATGGGTATAAAGTTTTTGACATTTCTAATAACAAGATACTTGTTAGCAGAGATGTTGAGTTTTTTGAAAACATTTTTCCATATTCTAATTCCAAACTATATACAGAGTATACAACTTTATTTCCCAGTGCAGAAGCTAGTTTTGATTTTGCCCCTATTGGCTTCATGCCCAGTACTGAATCCATGATCACTGATCTTGACCCCAGTAAGATAAAATTATTGATAATTAACATTGCTCCATCTCAAACTTATCTTGTTTTGATTACTAAAGTAATGACTTTTTTCTTGTTTTGTCTTTGTGTGCAGGTCACAATTCATGCAAATATGAATTTCTTCCATGAAGTTTGAAGATTGAAGATCTTTAAATGTTCCCATTTCATTTCTTGTAACCTCATTCAAATATGGAACTGTATGAAAAATTGTTTGATGCTTGATCCTGCTGCAGATAATTTATTGTTTATAAGTTGATCTAGACTTTTCAACACTTGCATTGGGTCTAGAAATTTCTGCCAACTTACAAAGTAGATATTTCATCCCTCATCTTCTTCTTCTTCTTCTTAATGTAACAACTTACATGCATGCTCTAATCTTTCAATAAATTTTCATGATTTATGGGTTACATATCTTCAATAAATTCATGTTACTGTCTCATGTTAACCACTTGCTCGGTTCACTCGACTGAGGGGAGTTACCACCGGACGTATGATTGTCCAACGTTGGCTCTCCGGCCTCATGACAAACACTGCTTAAGCGAAACGCGACCTCTGTCCTCTCGGTCATCCCATCCGAGTGAACTAGCTGCTTGATTGGAATTGCACATACACCTATTCATTCGGATTCAACCAATCAGCCTAAGGCACCACCACTAGATTGAGCCTAACATATTCCGCTCGGCTTGAAATATTGAGTGAGCATAGCTTCACGGGATAGTTCGCGCACCCTCTCACTCGGCTCGTTACACCGAGTGAGGACACCTTCATGGGACAGCCCACACACCCACTCACTCGGCTCGATATACCAACTGGCGACACTTTCATGGGACAGCTTGCACACCCACTCACTTGGCTCGATACACCGACTGATGACACCTTCATGGGACAGCTCGCACACCCATTCACTTGGCTCGATACACTGACTGACGACACCTTCATGGGACAGCTCACACACCCAACCATTCATCTCGATACACTGAGTGAGGACACCTTCATGGGAGGTTTCGTATATCTTCCTGCTCGAGAGGACATACCGAGTGAGGATATTTTGAGTAGATTCTTTCATGCTTTCCCTCGACTCGGTACACCGGTGAGTCTAACAAGGTTAACTCCACTCCCTCACTCGGTCAGATGCATCGAGTGCATTCATGACTATGTTTCACCTCCATCTGCTAGGTCTGGCATACTGAATGCATCACCGATAACAAAAGTTATACTATTCGTTCCCGGGAACGGAGAAGCAACACGTTCACAAGTTCAACCGGTAAGTCGCGAAGGTCAACTAGATACACCTCTACGCAATGTCTACTCTCTAAGTTAAACACTCTTTAACTCAGAGAGTGGAGGGCAAATTGTTAGGGCAGAAAGATGTCCTCAGCCCAAATAAGCCCAAAGACGAAGACACCTTCAACAAAGTTGGAAGTTAGGGCCCAATTCCAATTGGACCCACAACAAAGTTCTACAAATGAGGCCCATTCGATATGCCTTCCCAATTGCTTACCATTTGGACCCAATCAGCAGAGGCCCCATTCGTTTAGGCCTCATTGCTAGCTTATCTAGGCCCAGGCCTTTTGATCCTAGAACACCTTCTAGACTTAAGATCTACTTGGAGCCCAGGGTCGCCTACGTACTCCAGTACTAACTGAACTCTACTAAAGAGGTCAATCACTACCCTAATTCATCTAAGATCCGTATCCTAGGCATGATGGGACTCCCTTTCCTATTGAGGTAAGGGAGCCAAAGGCCCCACTCTTTCACAAAACCACAACTGCAAGGACTCCCAATCCCACCAGGATTTGAAGACCCTGTAGTCACTATTTAAACAAAGGCTAGCCCTCTCACAAAGGACAGACACATTACACCTTTAGACCTCATAGTTCCCACTCTTGAGAACTTCGCATTACAGCCGTATTTACAGTCTTTGACTAGACTTTCGGTAACCTTTTCTCTCCCTAACCCTCACTAAATTAGCCTCACTCAGTCTTGTTGACTTAAGCATAGGAGTGCCTATGGCAAACACCACCCCGATGTTTTCCGTCCGCTTCACGCTTGTTTTCTTGAGTGTACAGGTGCAACAGATCGCTAGTGGCCTCAACCTCACAGGATCAGTCCCTATTTTTGTAAAGGTAGATTTTTGCGTCTATAATGCCCTTCTTCACAACAAAATTTACTAACAGAATTGTGCTTTGGGTAGCAAAGTTGTATTTTGAAACTTTGTGGGTGAGAAAGTGTCATTAGGCCATTATTTGGGTAAGAAAAATTCATTTACTCTTCCGTCTAGTACCTTACCATCTCATAGTTTCCTAATAGAGTAAACGACTTTTTCCCACCCAAATAATGGCCTAATGACAATTTCCCACCCAAAAGTTTCAAAATACAACTTTATTCTTGAACGTTATATTTCGTTAATAGTTGTTGTTAAATACAATGATATCCATTAAGAAGACGAAAATCCCCTTCTCTCTTATTCTCCTCTCTTCTTAGCCTCTTCCATTGTCAGCAATCGTTAGCAGCCTTTTGTCGAACAGCTGGTGTGCACGCTGGGAATGGTGGAAGGTGATGGCATTGGGGAATGCCGATGATCGAAAAAGCAACAAACAAACCACAAACACTTCAAATAAACCTTCCTCAACCGTCTTTCAACCCAAAAAAAAAAAAAAAAACCAACAAATCAAACCTAATTCATCAGGCAAAACTCGAAAAACCCTAGGGTGGGGAAGCTTCAATCATCAACGATTAGTGAGCAATCAGGATTAGGAATGTTGAGGCTTTTGGATAGGAAGGGCCAGTGAGCCGATTGGTGGTGATAGGGATGATTTCGGTGACAAAATCAACCGAAAAACTAAACTATGTGCTAAAACCAATCGAGCCGATGAACAACGAATGGCAAGCAGACAAGGGTGGGACGATAGTGGGTTTTGGCGAGGGAAGTGAGGACAGTATTTTGGTGGTGGTGGGGGAGATTGATGACAATGGAAAAAGGCCGATTTGGCCTTGGTCGACGATCAAACGAGGGTGGGTTTTTCCAAGAAGAAAAGCACAATTTTGGCCAAATTAAAGACAATTAGGTTGGAAAAAAGGCACAATTGATGAATGGGTGAAGGTTTCCATCAAATTTCATGAGAAACCCGACCAAAATTAGGTTGAACCATCGCCGATTTCTTGTGACCCACGCCTACCGCGACACCACCATTTCAGCTTGAATCTAACGTCGTTAAGCCCTCCCACCACCACCAAAATACTCCACATCACTCCCTCACCAAAACCTCTCCCATTTCTGTCCGTCTAACCCCTCCACTTGCTTGCCACCGTATACGTTTGGTTCATGCAATTCTTGCCCTTTCCTGCTGCTTTTGGTGTCGAAAATTCTTTTTAAGACCACTAATCAACTAACCAGCCTCCCATCTCCAAAACCCCCAACCTTCCCGACGCCAATTTCATGTCGTTCACCGCTTTCTACCACCTAAGGTTTCATTGTTTTTGTGCCAATTCTGCCTGATTCTGATGGCCAAAATCCAATTTTCCACCACCCTTTCAACCTCTAACCTCTCATCTTCAAAGCCCCTCAAACCCCAACACTTGGTTATTCATCATTCGTCAGCAGTGAATCGCTGCCTTCTTTTCCCTGTTCGTTATTTTCTCAACAAAGTGGAATTTTAAATTGACCGCCCTACCCTTACTTATAATAGACTTTTGATCATCCTGTCTTTCTTCACAACGAAATTTACTAACAAAACTATGCTTTGGATAGTAAAGCTATGTTTTGAAACTTTTTGGGTTGGAAAGTGTTATTAGACCATAATTACGGTGGGAAAAAAGTCGTTTACTCTTTCCTAACATCGTTTCATCTATATCACTTATTTTTCAACCATATGATCTAAGTTTGAATAAAATAGATAGCTATGAATGAAACAAAACTATTTTTGACGTGTCGATCGTTTCTATTCCAATAATAAGGTTGTCTCTCTTCCATGGTCGTGCCTATTTTTACAAACTTAGAACGAGCTAATCAACCTCAATTCTTGGTACAACTCGTTTCATTGAGACTTTGTTGTGATGTATTGATAAATTATACATTATTTCGCATGTTTTTAACACGATATATTAATTCAAAGTTGGACCTAAATACAATAGATTACTTTGACAATCTAATCCGCTTATAGTTTTAGAAACCTAGAAAAGAAAAACAAGACAAACACACTGTGTGAAGAACAAGTTGTCAATTTGCCGGAATTATATATATTTATGCACGACGGAGTGAGACTGAAGCATTATTTTATGTTGGTTTGGCAAGAAAGTCAAGAAATAATGTATAATGAAAGTTCAGATATAAAACTTACAAAATAGTGATTACTCCATAATCTTTGATAACTATTTTGTACAAGTTTTGTTTAACACTGGTTTCACTATTTATTTATTTAATTTTTAAAGAAACAATTTAAATATAAAAAATAATAATAATCAAAAGGATGAATACTTGTGTTAATCTTTATTTAATACTAGAATCTAATACATTTTCATTTATTTAAGTGTCAATTGAAAAAGATTGGTGGGGTCTAATTTATCCAATTGGCATCCATCTTCACTTTTAAAATACTCCAGAAACATTGTAACCTTTTATCTTTATATTAGTTTTGATCAAAAAAAGAATAAACCAATAGTGAAACCACTAAACCAGGGACTTATAAATCCCATGAACCAAAATCTGGGAATGGTATTGTCATAGCTGCCAACTGCATGTTGTTTTCAGAAACTGTTTAGTTGAAAAGTCTAAATTAAGCCAATAAGAATCTCATTAATATAATTCCCTAAATGTAACTCTTTGTTTGCTTTCATGGGGTATAAATATCCCCTCAAACTGGATCTGGAACCATTAGCCACCAAGAGAAAAAGAGTCCTAAAGCTTATAAAAAATTTAATCTTTCAGTTTTGTGTTTAATCTGTTCTTAATTTCAAAGTCTAAGAAAATAAAATATGGCATGCACTGCTGGTCAGGTCATTCGTTGCAAAGGTACATTGTTTTGTTCTTTTACATAAATAAAGTTCAAGAATTTATGTTTAATGTGGACTCAAGTTTGGCTTTTTATGTGTCTCAGTTATCACTCTTTGTTGACGCTTGATTTTGGACGCCAACAACTCGCACATGAGAAGCGCTAAGCGGACTTAGGAATCACACGTGATGGATCCATGAAATTTGAATATGGAGCTGAGATTATATATGTTGCAGAAAACATAAATAATAGGCTAACAAGAGAGGTTTTTATAGTGGTTCGGATACTCAACAAACGACTCCTACATCCACTGTTATTTTATTGATCTCTGACTATTTCTATGATATTGCTCGTAAGGCATACAAAGATGAAGAAATACAATATTTACAGAGAGAAAGAATTGAGCTCTTATCTATGGTTAACTCTCATATGCCTAGCCTCCCTCTTCGGGAAGAGAAGTGCCAATTTATACGCCTAAACACTCAATGTAATGAGTGTTTTGCAAGTTGCCTTGACACATGGAAGACTCTCATCCATTCATTTCTTGAAAGGAGATAGTGTTGGTAAGAATATCTTTGAGGAGATATGGGCTTGGCAGCTAGTACAAAAAGACATTTATTAGGCTAACATAAGCATGACTTTTGAGGCATAACACTCTTTATTGTAACTAATGAGTTTTGTTTTCTTTTAGAGAAAATTTAGCTGCCCGGCCATCCCAAGTTTCGATTTAAGAAAATGGCCTTGAAACTGTTTTTCATTTTTTTTTTTTTTAATTTAGAGAAGATGATGTGGCATACTTAGGATTAATTAAACATGTAAAATGGGTTAAAATGAAAAGATTAAAACAAATGTGGGCCGAATCAGAAATAATGAAAGTTTTTGAAATTTGAAATTTCTCAAAACAAGCCCCATTATTCATCTTGCTTAATTGAAATTCATTAGGGCAAAAAGCGATATCTTGAACCAAAGGGAGACGCGATTTTTTCTGATCGAACACTTGCAAATTTGCACCCTAAATCAATTTCTTGAAGCCTAAACCGAATATAATCACGATTTTCGGCGATATAGTTGTGATTTCTGATCAATTTGTTGAACCCTAAAATCATTTCCTTAACCCTAAACGGAATCTGTGCGATTTCCAGCGATATAGCCCACATTTCAGATCGAAACTGCAAACTTTGACATCAAATTCAATCCAAACCATGGCTGACACTCACAATGAGGAGGAAAACCCAACGCCACTTCGAATCCTAGATTCCGGTGGCGCAAGCAGTTCAATGGCTGCTCCAGTGGATCATTCGATCAGTGAAGGTGGTACACACACAGAGGAGATGCTGGCGGCACAAGAATAGAGTGAAAAACCGGCAAACGGTTCTGAAGATGAGGAGTCAGGTGAGAATTCAGGCTAGGAGGAGGATTTCGATGAGAATTCAGGCCAGGAGGAGTCATCTGAGGATTCAGGCGATGAGGAGGAGGCTGGCGAAGAAAGGGTACGTTGTTTGGGAATATTGCTTGTTTTTTCGCTTAAGCGATCATTTGTATCGCTTAAGCGATTAATCTGTTATACTCATGATTGCATAAGCGATCATGAGTGTTTACTCTTGGTCGCTTAAGCGATTTCAGATTGTTTAAGCGATCTTGTCAAGGCAGAATCACATATAATAAGTGATCTTTTGTATCGCTTAAGAGATTCTCAGTTTACTCTTGGTCTCTTAAGTGATTTCAGATCGCTTAAGCGATCTTGCACAAGGCAGAGTAAGATCTCTTAAGCGATCCGAAATCGCTTAAGCGACTACAGTGGTAATTTTTTGTTGTTGATATTTTGTTTATTAGTTGTTTTGGTTTATTTTTGTTGCTGACATTTTGTTTATATCGATTGTGCAGATTGCGTGGACCGTAAACTGTAGAGACTACGAGTTGGAGCCTATAAGTGAAAAGGTACCATAGTTCCCTGCAAGGGTGACGGTGAGATCGAGTTGGGATGTTTTTGACAGAATAAAGGTCATTTTAGCTGGAATGAGGCGTGGTGAAAGAGATTTCAGCCGCACTTGTTTCGGTCAGTTTTTTAGAATGGGAACAATTTGGAAAAAGGCATTTTGGGGGTAGGGAGTGCATTACATGTTGAGGCACTTAGTAAAATGCAACAAAAAAATGAAATGTGGTTCGTGGTGGACGGAAAGCCACTACGGTTTGGGATGATGGAGTATGCCTTGGTGACAGGCTTAGGATGCGGGGAAGTGCCAAATAAGGCAGAGGCAGAAGTAATAAGGACGAGTCCGGGAGCCATAAGGTTTCGTAAGAAGGTTTTGCAGGGGGCAAAGTCTATTATAGGACACGTTTTGGAGGAGAGGCTACAAACAGTTCGGTTTAATGATGGAGAGAAGATAAAAGTGTGCTTACTATTGTTTTTACATTTTATCTTATTGGTTGCTGACTCAACAAAAGTTGTTGAGAAAGATTGGTTGTTGTTTGCAAGCGACTTGGAGTTCTTTAATTCTTATCCGTGGGGATGGATATCATTTGAGCGAACCATCAAGAGCCTGAAAAAACCAGACATGGCATTAAAGTATGCCGAATGGGGCGGGAAGGCTAAACCAAGCACGTATAATTTGTTTGGCTTCCCATGGGCCATGCAGGTAAATATTAATAGCTCTCTGTTATATTTTTTATAACATATGTGTTTGAATTATGATATGGACTATTTTTTACAATGTAGGCTTGTATGTACGAGGCCATCCCTGTCTTCGCTAAGGCAGGGGGGAGGAGCAACAGTTTGGATGTGCAAAAGCAATTTCCTAGGATGTTGTGGTGGCATGTCCGGAAGTGTAACCATTCGGATTACGACCAAATAAAGATTGAGATTCAAGCGGCTGGGGTAAGATTAAAGGATTAAACTTTTGAATATGCAGTTGCTTTTTGATTTTGCTTCAATTTGATTGATTTTGTTTCTTATTACAGGGAGTCGTCCATCCCTTTCTCACCGCTACTGGGGATGAAGCGGAAGAGGACTATGTCACATCTTTTAAAGCAATAGATGGTGGAAGGGATGAACGGATAGACCGCCTGATGCGGGACCTGAAAGGGGTCACGCATGTGACGGTAGTTGCAGGGCCATTGCTTGACAACGTCGTTGATGCCGAGGAGGATTATGAAGCTCCAATGGGCGGAAGGCTCGAGGATGAGGAGGAGAAAAGGGAGAAAGAGGTTCGTATGCCTCAGCAAACCGGTACAACAAGTACCACTTTGCCGAGACATTGGCGTCTGGAGAATGAGGTTGTTGACCTCATAAATGGCCTGTTTGAGAGTTTTACAACAGCCGTTCATGCAAGGTTTGACAAGATGGAAGAGTGCATGAAAAGGGTGGAGGAGAAAGTGGATAAGCTAGGAGAGAAAGTTGGTACAGTGGAGGAGAAAGTTGGTACAATGGAGGAGGAAGTTGGTGGAGAATTAAAGGCGGTTGAAGTGCAAACTGGCTTAAAAAGAGAGAGCCGAAAGAGCAAGTTTATGAAATTGCCTTACATGTTAGTGACACAGGTAAAGAAGAAGAAAATTAAGAAGGAAATAGAGGAAGAACCAGAAATGGAGGGGGTTGAGGAGGTTGGTGGAGGAAGTAGGGCGGTGATAATGAAGGAGGGCGAGGTGGGAGGCGAAAAAAGCGGGGATGTAAAAATGGAGGAAGGGGGAGGAAGTGGGCAAGGGAAATTGGACTCAAATGTCGATTTGTATAGGCCAATAGAGGAAAAGAAAAAACTCTTCTATGGCTATTATAATGGATCAGGAAATAATGGCCATATAAAGTGTAAGACAGGGGATTATCCCCGAGAATGGTTTAGGAAGTTGTTGACGATGGGCACGTGGCTTGAGGACTCGGTGAGTTTTTGTGTGCTTAATTTTCCTTATTTTTGCCTATGTTTTCCATACTTATCTTGTTGTTTTTATTTGATGCAGCACATCGATGAGATATTGGCACTGATGAGGCTATGATAGACTACTGATGGTGATCTGTTATATCCCGACTGTGCCATCACCGATGTGGCGTTTGGCCAAATGCTTGTTTCGGTATATCGCACTTTAATTAAACATGTCGTTGCTAGTGGTGCAGCAAAAGGACCGAAGCGAAAAAGATTGGCCCCAGTATAGTTGGACTGCTTCCCTGATAATTTTCATTTTGATGACAGAATTGTGCAATATATACGAGGGGATCGGCCCAAATTTGGCCACGGTTGGACTTTGTTAAAAGAGTGTACTGCATCATCCTTGTCAAACAGATGCACTGGATAGTAGTCATTGCTTATCTAGAGGAGGGGTTGCTGAAGATCCTTGACCGTAACCCCACTATTTGTCAAGACAAGTAGTTGGAGGTCGAGTTGGAGCCACTGTCCAGGTTGTTCCCGCGGCTATTGTGTGACAGCGGGATGTTTGGGCACTTGGGTGATCAAGTACTAACCGAAAGTGGCCAATTAAGCGCTCTACCGGCCCAATAAATGAGTCAAGGTAACTTTTGTATAAAACTAACTTACATAATACAATTGTTCTATAAGTTTATTCTGATGCTAAACCTTTAAAAGGCTGGTTGGCAGGAGGAGGCATCTGCAATAAAGGGATTGTGCAAAGGTGTTAGTGACATTAAACTCTTTGGCATCAAAAAGTAAATTAAAGGCAATGTATAGGAAATTGTTGTGCTGTGGCTCTTCTTACGGCAGCCAAACATATTGTGCCTGCAAAATCATTGTAAAGAATTGGATCTGACATTTGGGAGATATTATTTTTTGTCCATATAAGATATCTCATTAGCAGTTTGAATTTACTATGTATGGTGTGATCATTTGCTTCACCCAAGTTGGATAATGGTTTTTTAGCATTTTGTTTCATTTTGTGTATCACTACAACGTGTGATGTACTGGTGTGATTATTTGATTCAACACAGTTGGGGCTAATGTTTAGCTTGTCCATATATTTCGATATTTCCTGCATCCCATGCCTATTTTTTATTTTGTGTTTAGATTACATTGATGTCTCTTATATTTTGATTTGTGATGAATTAGATTGATACAAATTCTTTTCGGATTTGGGAGGGAAATGAGTGATGTACAAATGTTTCCCAAATGACGAGCTCGTTTTGCTCAGATTGAGTTCATTTTACTCAGATTGAGCTCGTTTTGCTCTCAAATTGAGCTCGTTTTGCTAAAACTGAGTTCGTTATGATCTCAGATTGAGTTCGTTTAGCTTAAATTGAGCTCGTTTGCTCTCAAGTTGAGCTCGTTTTGCTCAAATTGAGTTCATTATGATCTCAGATTGAGTTCGTTTAGCTCAAATTAAGTTCGTTTAGCTCAGATTAAGCTCGTATTGCTCTCAAGTTGAGCTCGTTTTGCTCAGATTGAGTTTGTTATGATCTCAGATTGAGTTCGTTTACAAGACTTTTCCAGATATGATTGCTTAAGCGATCTCAAATCGCTTAAGCGACCAAGAGTCTATTACGAAGCATCTGTCGCGCAGATCGCTTAAGCGATTACCGATCGCTTAAGCAACTAGGAGTAAAAGCAAAGAATCGCTTAACCGATACAGAGGAATCTCTTAACCGACTGTGTAAATACAGAGGATCGCTTAAGTGTTCTTATGTATTCGGATATTATTTATTGTATTTCAGAGCATCGGTTTAGCGATTAATGCTATGCTAAACATATAGGGTTAACGATTCGTTTAGTGGACTATGACCGTTATTATATTTATATTAAACATATAGTTCTTTTAGGTCAGTATGAAACATATAAGGTGTAGAATGTTTACGTCTATGCTAAACATATGGGGTTTACGATTCGTTCAGTGGACCATGACCGTTATTATATTTATATTAAACATATAGTTCTTTTAGGTCAGTATGAAACATATAAGGTGTAGAATGTTTACGTCTATGCTAAACATATAGGGTTTACGATTCGTTCAGTGGACCATGACCGTTATTATATTTATATTAAACATATAGTTCTTTTACGTCAGTATGAAACATATAAGGTGTAGAATGTTTACGTCTATGCTAAACATATAGGGTTTACGATTCGTTCAGTGGACCATGACCGTTATTATATTTATATTAAACATATAGTTCTTTTACGTCAGTATGAAACATATAAAGTGTAGAATGTTTACGTCTATGCTAAACATATAGGGTTTATGATTCGTTCAGTTGACCATGACCGTTATTATATTTATATTAAATATATAGTTCTTTTAGGTCAATATGAAACATATAAGGTGTAGAATGTTTACGTCTATGCTAAACATATGGGGTTTACGATTCGTTCAGTGGACCATGACCGTTATTATATTTATATTAAACATATAGTTCTTTTAGGTCAATATGAAACATATAAGGTGTAGAATGTTTACGTCTATGCTAAACATATAGGGTTAACGATTCGTTTAGTGGACTATGACTGTTATTATATTTATATTAAACATATAGTTCTTTTAGGTCAGTATGAAACATATAAGGTTTAGAATGTTTACGTCTATGCTAAACATATGGGGTTTCCGATTTGTTCAGTGGACCATGACCGTTATTATATTTATATTAAACATATAGTTCTTTTATGTCAGTATGAAATATATAAGGTGTAGAATGTTTACGATTCTTCTTTGTTCAGAACATAAAGGGTGCGTTTGGTTGAATATTCCTATAAATATTATAAATCCTATTCCCATAATATTTCTTTGTTTAATTATTTAGGAAATATTATTATTTTTTTAATAAATTTTAGACCCATTAACTGAATTAATTTCATTAATACCGCCTGAAAAGTTTAAAAAGTAACAAAAAACACCCCCACCCACCCAACTTCCCAGATTCTGGCATCACCGATGGCTACAAACAACCGGAAATGGTCGATAATTCACAGATGTGTGTGACATTTTTCGGCCAAATCCACTGTGGATCTGGCCGGAAAAGGCCACATCTGGTTGTCATCGACTTTCAAAGAAATGGCCAACGTTGACAGTCAATGACGGCCAAATCTTGGGCATCATTGACCGAAAACGATGGCCAGATGTTGACTTTTCCGTCCGTTGACGGCCACATCTAGCTGTGATCTGGCCTTTTCCGGCCACATCTGTGGTCGATCTGGTGGGAAAAGGCCATATCGACGCCCTATCAGCCTAATCTGACCTCCATGGTCGTAACGCCCTTTTCCGGTAAGATTCCGGTGGCAGTGGCCGGAATCTGGGAAGTTGGGTAGGTGGGGGTGTATTTGTGAAATTTTAAAATTTTTCGTTTGTCGATTAAGCGATCGTACTAAAAGGAACTTCATTTACATAAGGTCGCTTAAGCGATTGTAGATCGCTTAAGCGATCATGTGATTGGCAGAATCAAATCTGCCCAAGTGCATGATCGCTTAAGCGATTCGAGATATCGCTTAAGCGATTCTTGTCTTTTTGTCTTGGTCGACTAAGCGATCGTGGATCGCTTAAGCAATCCTGTTTGAAAAACCCTTAGTCGCTTAAGCGATATACTTAGTCGCTTAGGCGATCATGGGCAATATATACTTTTCCAGCTTTTCTCCTGAATTTTGACAAACTAAAATTATCAACATGTATTAATTCCATACTTTCTCCTCAATTTGACAACCTAATTCCAAACTAAAATCACCAACAAATATTTAGGCCATGCAACAAGAAATATAAAGAATGATTTATTAAAGGTAACAATAAAATTTATAACATCAATAATTGAAAACAATAACTCATCAATGGTTGGCCTTCGCAACTCCCTGAATTTTATCCTTCTTCGAACCTAATTTTCTGGATCTGCATGTGATTACTTCTGGCAACTGCTTCTCTTGTGGCGAGCTTGTTTGCAAATTGAGCACTTATTCATCTTCCGGGGAACCTCAGAGGCTGATGGAATACGCTTAACTCTTTTTCTCCCCTTTACTGTCTTCTTGAATGGCGGATGGATGATAATATCAGCCAACTCTGGCGGCACTACCCACTGCTCTTCTGGAGGCATTGGATATATTGTTTCTGAATAAGCTAGCATGTAGTGATCTGCAATATAGAGAAGGGAGCAAAGTTCCATGTAAATTCTTGAATGGAAATCCGGCTTCCGTTGGTGTTTCAGTGCTGCTAGTGCATGAGGACAAGGTAAACGTTGAATGTCAAGCACTTTACAGCTGCAAGTTTTACTAACAAGGTTAACTAGGGCATCCGGACTATAGCCGCGCATAGTGAACTCTTGAGCATTAAGAGAATAGGCAAACAGTGCATTTGACAGTTCCATACGTTCTCGCAATAATTTTTCAGCTGACGAAACAAGGGTTGTAGTAAAATTATCTGACTCCGTACGACGCTCATGGAACCACCATGACAATGTCCTCTGGATTGCATCAAAAAGTGCAACTATTGGAAACTCTCTTTCTATTAACAACTTCTAATTTATGGACTCTGCTATTTTCGTGGTCATGACATCAAACTTTTTTCCATGAAAGTAAGCTCTACTCCATCGCTCGAAACCAACATCATGCTCAAGATACTTAGCAACTCTATCATCCTTGATTCAGATTTGCTGGAAGTGCTCCTCGAACTCATCAACCCAATAAGCTTTTGCTGCCATGTAGTATGTCTGAAGGAGGCCAGCACACTTAAACTTTTGTTTTATGTTATCACCAAGGTGCCTCATATAGAATCTGTGATGTGCTTGACGGTAAATATTTGCAATTCTCTTCTTTATAAAGTTGTGCCTATCAGATATTATGCACAACTCGTCACTGTCAGACACTATTGTACGTAATTGCCAAAAAAACCAAGTCCATGACTCGTCATTCTCAGAGTCAACCACACACCATGCAATAGGATATGTGTGATTCTTGCTGTCTTGTGCAGTGGCCACCAACAATGTACCTCCATACTTTCCCGTCAGAAAACAACCATCAACAGCCAACACCTTTCTCATGTTTACAAAGCCCCTTATAGTAGAACCGTAATCAACAAAAAAATATTTAAACATCGTATTCCTGTCCCACTTCAAAGCCGTCTTGCTACCTTGGTTTGTCAACTCAAGCATATAACGGTACGCTTCTAATATTGCGTACCCGTGCTCTGGCGTGCCCCTCACAAAATCTTGTGCATGTTGTCTCCCTTTCCAACATTTCCAGTGACTAACAGCACATCCCAACTCTGTGCGCCCAAGTCTCTGAAGTCTTTAGGAGATGGACCTTTCCCTCCAACGAACCAACTTTTGACAAATTGTCCAATAACATCAGCGGACGCTTGTCAATGCTCACCTGAAATATGTCCCAAACCACAAGTGTGCTCACGGGTATATTTGCTAAGAATAAATTTTTCCGACTCCGCGAACTTCTACAATAAATCCGCCACTTACACTTTCGGTCACGACATGCAACCGTCACAGCCAATGAATTTGACTTTTTGGTGATGAACTCAAAATTACCTCTCACAGCAACAAGTTTTAGCTTCCTCACTACTTCCTTTTTGTTGTCAAATAAATACCCTATGTGCAACTCCAATCTATCCGTAAAAACATGAGCTGATTCACTACTGTCTCCAATTGCCCCCTCTGAACCTGCATAAACGACCATAGTGTTCTCTTCCTCACAATCTACGCCTTCTGCATAATCTGTATTTAAAGGAATCTCTACATCTGTGGAAACATCTACGGGGTCCTCCTCCTCAATATTTTCATTCTGCCCCCCATCACCAACCTCTTCTACAGTGTCCTCCTCACCACTTAATTCACCGTTTACTCTTGATTTTTCAACTAAAAAATCAATGGCCTCGTAGTTCGAATTAAAACCAGGCAAATCTCCGCCTACTTCCTCGTTATCCCCTTCCTTTGAACCAATTTCCAACGGTTTTTCTACAAAAGAAACCCTTAAAATAGGTCTCGAACCATTATCGGCCACATTAATCATATATAACTTCACACTTTCATCTGACTTTATATAGCAGGAGGTACCTTATAATGTTCAGGAACTCTGCTTAAAACATACTTCACAACTATATTACTATGCGAGCAACTCAAATTACCTTTTCTAATTATTTCATCAATCAACTCATCAAAACTAACCTCTGTGCTCACAACAATTGTTATAACTTCTTTGCTCTTCCCAATCCACTTCCAGCTACTTCCTTCCTCCACCCACTCACCAAAATATTCAACACCCAAAATAACTAGTCCCATGTGTAATAATAGCCAACTACCTGTAGTGCAAGAAAAATATATATTCTTAAATGTTGTACTAAGGGTTCAAATATTTTAAAAAGAATCTGCCCAATCGCTTATATGGTCTGCTGTATCGCTTAAGCGATCATGGTTATTTATACTGGATCACTTAAGCGATCTTATGCCATTTACTGATCGCTTAAGCGATCTGCTCCTTTACACCAAACGTTTACCAGATTGCTTAAGTGATCTATGTGCTGCATACCTGATCGCTTAAGCGATCTATCTACTGCATTACCAGACCTACCGGATCGCTTAAGCGATACACCATATTGCTTAAGCGATACACCAGATTGCTTAAGCGATCCATCATACCCAGAACACATTTTCAATCATCTACACCTACAATTGATCCATCATACCCAGAACACATACCCAGAACAAATTTTCAACAAATTTCACTCCTTTCAACTTGCATTACATCAAACACAACCCAACAACCTAAACAACTAAATCAAAATCATAACCCAAACCCTATCCATTATTAAATCTTTGTAAATCTAAATATAAAATGTAAAAAGGAGATACACGGGAGGAGGAAAGGGATCTTTGGCGGAGAAGATGTTAATGGTGGAGGAAGAAGAAAGTGTTAATGGTAGAGGAAGAAGAAGATGCAGAGAAAGAAGAAGATGTAGAGGAAGAAGAAGATGTAGATGAAGCTAAGAAGAAACAGCAACCAAGGTAGAGATGTGTTAATGGCGGGAGGAAGAAGAAGGTGTTTGGGTTTGTTTGCAAGAATTTCGGGTTTTTGGGAATATAGTATAATTTTGAAAAGATTACATAATACTTCATTAATCCTAATTAAGCACTAATTACCCTTAATCAATAATATGGCTATTTAGTCAACACTTTAAAACTTGATAGCCTTTTAATTAAATTCAAACTTCATATGTCCTTTTAATAAACTGCCCCTTTCTTTTATGTTAGCTGTTGTGGCGTGGGAAGCTGGGAAGCCATTGGTGATTGAAGAAGTGGAGGTGGCTCCTCCACAGGCAAATGAAGTTCGTTTGAAGATCCTCTACACTTCCCTTTGTCATACCGATGTTTACTTCTGGGAAGCCAAGGTAAATATCTTCACAACTAGATAAACAAGAACGCTTTGTAGTGACTTGTATACACTCTGAATGCATCAAAATGATATCTTTTTTTTTTCTATTTCTCAGGGGCAAAATCCTTTATTTCCTAGAATCTACAGCCATGAGGCTGGAGGGTATGTGAACTTTTACATTTTCACCATTTTAAATATGTCAATGTACATTTCTTTCATGCATATGCTGAATTGATTCTGTATGTTGTTTATTGGTGAATAGGATTGTGAAGAGTGTTGGTGAGGGGGTGACTGATCTCAAACTGGGGGATCATGTGCTCCCTGTGTTCACCGGGGAATGTAAAGATTGTGCTCACTGTAAGTCTGAAGAGAGCAATATGTGTGATCTTCTTAGGATCAACACTAACAGGGGTGTTATGCTCAATGATGGAAAATCAAGATTCTCCATCAATGGCAAACCAATTTACCATTTTGTTGGCACATCAACCTTTAGTGAGTACACAGTGGTCCATGTTGGCTGCGTTGCCAAGATTAACCCCTTGGCTTCTCTTGACAAAGTTTGTGTTCTCAGTTGTGGAATTTCAACAGGTATTGAAACATGGGAATATTTTTTTCTTTTATTCCAACAAAACTAAATTCTTTTTTGAATTGGTGATGAATTAATTTTTGTTGTTGTATGTTAGGTCTTGGTGCCACTCTTAATGTTGCAAAACCTTTAAAAGGGTCAACAGTTGCTATCTTTGGCTTGGGTGCCGTGGGGCTTGCTGTGAGTATTTTAACCTGCCCATATGAATTGTTTTTCACTAAGATTTTCGATGACCATATGAAATTTATGTTTTTTCGGTTCGATTAGGCTACTGAAGAAGCCAGGATTGCTGGGGCTTCTAGGATTATTGGTGTTGATTTGAATTCAAATAGATTTGAAGAAGGTAAGCTATCTATTTCTCACAAGTAAATCATATTACTTTAGAAAGATAAGATTTCGCGTTCAACTGAAAAGGAATATTTGCACTTTTGCATTTTTCAGCAAAGAAGTTTGGAGTGACTGAATTTGTGAACCCAAAAGAGCACAAGAAACCAGTTCAAGAGGTGTGTCTCTGAATGTTTCTTTCCCCCTTTTTTGTACTTTTTCTTGCAATAATATTTCTGATCTGATAATGTTCTAAACAATTAGCCTACACATTGCTGATTTTCTAGGTGATTGTTGAGATTACCAATGGAGGAGTAGACCGAAGCATTGAATGCACATGAAATGTTGACGCCATGATTTCTGCATTCGAGTGTGTCCATGATGTAAGTTCATAATGATCACACTCCTCCTATACTAAACTAAATTTAGCATCAATAATTATTCAAGCATGTTCCTTTTGGAATGCTAATAAACCATAAAATTTATCTCAGGGTTGGGGTGTTGCTGTGCTGGTGGGGGTTCCTCATAAAGATGCTATGTTCAAGACTCACCCTATGAATTTACTGAATGAAAGAACACTCAAGGGCACATTTTTTGGAAACTACAAGCCCCGTTCTGACCTTCCTTCTGTGGTTGAAAAATATATGAACAAGGTATGCAAACTATTCGAATTCGACCGGTTTTAAAGTAACTTTCAACCTGGGAAATAATTAATACTGACTAAAATTTTGTATATGCACATATTAATTCCATGTAAAATGTTGCAGGAGCTTGAACTAGAAAAGTTCATTACACTTTCAGTTCCATTCTCAGAGATCAACAAGGCGTTTGAGTACATGCTTAAAGGCAAAGGCCTTCGATGCATCATCCGCATGGAAGAGTAGCATTTGGTTGAAGGAAACAGAGTTTCTTGAATTGGCACATAAATTAAAGTTGTCTTTATTATGATTTAATATTTTGTTAAACGTTGTTTTGTATCGTATTTAGTTGTTCAACTCTGGCTTATTATTCATCTTTATACAATAATTTTTTGTTGGAAGATCAATTTTCGGTTCAGTTACGGTACATTTTGTTGCGCTCTGTTTTACTCAACATTCTTAGGCTGTTTGCTAAAATAGATATGGAATGTGCAAGTTTTTTAGTCAATCCTAGGTAGCCAATATAGCAAAAGCAAAACCCTTGTCAGTTTTCATTCAAAATGTGTCCAGGTATCTTAAAATTGCCGGCTTATACAACTTCATATATGGCTGAAAGAGATTTAGGACAATCTCTTATTGTAAAGCAAATTTCAGAACTTCAACTGGCATTAGAAATAAGTCTGATGACTTTTACATATCTGTCCTAAATAATAGGACACTGGATTTCATATAAGAAAAATATGGGATTTTGTATGCAGGAAAATATTCGTAAAATTGAGGGAGAAGAGGAACTTGTATGACAGCGGATTCTCTAAGAATTTTGTTGTACACCTTAACAACTCATAGTTTCTTCGCATCCTTCATCGATGTGATCAAAGTTTAAATAAAAATGGATAGCTATAAATGAAACAAACACTGGCATCTATCTTCATAAAGATAATTTATGATAAAGTGAGTTTGGGCAGAACTCACTCTCAAAAGCTAGCTAAAGGGGGGAGATAGTCCAACCACATATATATATATATCATAACGGCCCACCAACTTGGTGATATGAGACAAATTCAACTTCAATACCCTATCTCACAATAAACGTGCAAGGCCAGGTCTAAATCATGACAACCCACCAACTTGGCGATGTGAGACAAATTCAACTTCAATACTGTCCCTCATGCTTGGTGTGCAACGCCGGGTCCAACAGTCCACTAATTTGACAATGTGGGACAAATTCAACTTCAATACACTCCCTCATGCTCAACATGCAAGGTCGAGTGATACCATGTTGGCGATGTGGGAAAATTCAATTTCAATACCGATCCAAACCCATCATCTGATGGTCCAAACCCATCATCTGACTCTGATACCATGTTGGCGATGCGAGACAAATTCAACTTCAATACAGTCCTCAAGCTCTGCGGTCCAAACCCATCATCTGGCTCTGATACCATGTTGACGATATGAGACAAAATCAAGTTTAACACCCTCCCTCACACTTGGCATGCTCAACGTGAAAGGTTGAGTAATACCATGTACACTCCCTCACGCTCGGCATGAAAGGTTGAGTGATACCATGTTGATGATGTGAGAAAAATTTAACTTCAGTACACTCCCTGACGCTCGGCGTGAAAGATAGGGTCCAAACCTATCTTCTAGCTCTGATACCATATTGGCGATGTAGGACAAATTCAACTTCAACTCCCTCCCTTATGCTTGGCGTGCAAGGCTGAGTCCAAACCCATCATCGCCAATAAACGTGGCTCTAATACCATTATAAAGTGGGTTTTGGTAGAACTTACTCCAAAAAACTAACTCAAGTGAGGAGAGAATTCAACCACATATATACACCATAACAACTCACCAAATTGAGGATATGAGACAAATTCAACTTCAATAATTTAGACACCAATATAACACGTATAGCTATGTCTTTTATATTTGACTTATATAATTATGCCTCCTTCCAACAAAAAGAAGTTGTCTCTCAGCCACGGTCCTGCCTATTATTGCAAACTCCAAACTAGCTTGTCAACCTCAATTCTCGCCAGAGCTCTTTTCACTGAGACTTTGTTTTGATGATTGATAAATTATACGGTATTTTTGTATGTTTTTAACTTTATATGTCTCTCAAAGTTGACCCTAAATGCAGTATACTACTTTTGACAATCTAATCCGCTTACAGTCTAGAAACCAGAAAAGAGAAACAAGACAAAACACATTGGATATGAATAACAAGTTGTCAATGAACCAGAATTATATATATTTATGCACAAAAGAGTGAGACCGAGGATTATTGGATGTTGGTCTTTCATGAAAGTCAAAGAAATAATTTAATAAATGTTGGCATATAAAACCACTACTCCGTAATCTTCGTTAATAATTTATTGGATTTTGTGGTGATATATATGAAGAAGAAATAATAATTACAGATTTACAGTTCATTAGCATGGCTTTAAGCTTATTTTTAAGCAATAAATACAGTAAACTACAAACAAATTCAACTTCCAGAACTGCAGTCGCTTATTATAATCTTGTTTGTTCATTACAAAACAACGGCACTATTCTTTGATTATTCATTTATTTGTGCCCAGAAAGAGAAGCAATTAAAAAAAAAATGATAAAGGCTAGTGGGGTCTGAATATTACGCAAATAGGCATCCACTTGATCTCATATGTTATTAGATTAGGTGTCGAGCATCTTGATTTTAAATTACTCCAGAAACATTCATCTTCTGTCTTTATCATTATGTTTGGCATCATTAAATTAAGAGTAAACGACTTTTTCCCACCCAAAAAATAGCTCAATCACATGTCCTACCCCCACACTTTTAAAACACCATTTCACCACCCAAAAATTATATTCCTTTAACAATTTCTATTAAATACATTGTGAAGACGAAAATACCCCCAACAAAGATAAACCCCAATTGTCGGCAACTGCAACGCACCTCAACCAAATTCTAGCACCGGAAATTGACGTAAAATTGACACCACTTTCCCCATTTTCCCTCTCTCCCCACCTAATTCCACTCAATTTTACGCCAATCGCCAGTAGGGTTCGCGCTATTTCTCTTGCCGGATTTTGGCGATTTCCGATGACCAAAATCAAAATTGACACCACCCCTAGACTCACCATCAACCCCTTGACAAAATCCCCAACCTTTTGGCGCCTGATCACTCACCGTTCGCTGGCCACTACCTATTGTTAGTGTATGCCCTAGGAATCAATCATGTCATCGGTTCTAAGGTATTATGTTTTGTATATATATGTTAATGTATATATTTTGTATATACAATTTTATCTTATCAATAGAAGAAAGTGTTCTTATTTCACATGTGGTTTATTGCTTCATTTATATATATGTATTACATGTGAAATGTTTGGATGATATAAATCTTTAAAAGATCAAAATCATCAAAGTATTCCCTACTTAGGTAATATTAATTGAGCAATAATATTACATAGTATGCATGTTGAATGCCTCCGTAAAATATCATGTGATGGTATTAGTGTGGGTGATTATAAAAGTTATATCACTAGGGCATTAACATGGATAAGCGGTTAATGAATTGTTTATCGAATATGACCTTTTATGATGAATCACATGGATATTTAAAATGTAGTCAATGATTCGTCATAAGATCATACTAGTGTATTATTAATCCTTAGACCTAAGATATCACGGTTAGATTCTGCATAAACACATATAGTTCAGATGGTGTATAAACACGAGACTAATAATGTCATGTGTTAATAAGCCGATTTGGCCATGTGTTGTTTATGTGTGAGGACAAGTGATAGTCAAGATGAGATCCGTTGACTTGGTATAGATTGATATCAAGTTCCTAGACAAATGTCAAGATACATTTGAAAAGTGAAATCTCCAGCTGGGGTATATAGAATGTTACATGAAAGGTTGTTTCATGGTGACATGTTCCATATGTATTGATCGTCAATCTAATATAAAATTAAGATAAGGATTTTGACATACCATGAATCCATTCTTAATTGGGATTAGACAACGGAATGATTTGATTATGTTCTTAATTGGGATTAGACAACAGAATGATTTGATTATACAGCGCGTATGATTATAAAAGGGTTCGTTGGAGTATATCTTCATTGTGGCTTAGGGGTTATGAAGCATTGCTATATAGATGCCTACCATAATCGGTGAGAGTTTTGTTCATAAAGAGTTATGATAAAACATATCGGAATACATTATGATATTGGGCACACGGCTAGGCCACAGTAAACCTAAGAGGTCATACATAAAAAACTATGGAGAATGGAGAAATAGCCAAAGAGGATTATCCAAGGTTGGCTAGCACCTATCAAGAGTAATAAAGTTATTTATATTATTATCATTGAATTAGATTCAATGGAAGGTTATATTAGTTATTTATGAATAATTTAAGAGTTAAATTGCTAATTGGAATTAAATGGAGTTCCAATTCATAATTAATCATTTTCTTTATATTAAATTGAATTTAACAATGGATTGTAATTGTAAACATATGAACAATTTAAGGGTTATATTGTTATGTAAACAATTTAAGAGTTAAATTGTTAATTGTGGTTAAATGTTAATCCAATGTTATTATTTAAAGAAGTTTAATAACTTCATAATAATTATGAAATTATTTACAACTCCAAAACAATTATGGAATTGTTTAAGGAAGTCCAAAACAATTATTGAATTGTTTACAAGGCTACATATATAAAGAAAATGATATATCAATTTTAAGATAGAGATCAAAATTTCTAAGAACCCTAAATGTCTCTCTTGGCCTGATTCTTCTTTTACCTTAGTGTGGATACTCTTTTGTTTAATTTTTCTTAAAATTAAAAGTCTCCAAGGTTGCTAAAGACTTAAGGTAACAAATTATACCTTACTTGTTTTCAGTTTGATTGAAAATTTTTGCCAAATATGAAGATACGTGTTATAGTATCATATGCATCATTCTCTATGCATTCCATCATTCACCTATTTGGCTGTTTTGCGATCTCACCGTTTCACAGCCAGATTCTAGCCGTTATTGACACCAGAAATCACCATTGTCACCACCATTCCAAACCCCATTCTCACCTCTTCAAAACCCCTACCTCCACTCGCCCTCCCATCTCGCCGTTTGCCGCCAGTGACCTACCATTACTGCCATGAGACAGTCGCATTTTTGCGATCCCAACCATTTGAAAACAACTCGATTTTACAACGATCACCGCTAGTGGGGTTGACACCCTCAATAGTGAGTCGAATGGCGAGGTGGGGGATGATTTTCAGTGGAGAAAGCGGCTGGAAAAAGGTTGAGAAATTGCTAAAGATAGCTAGCGTTTTAGGAGTGATTGAAGAAGTCAAAAGACCATCTTGCTGACTCGACTCGTCTAAAGCTCGTTAAAGACTTGGCTCAAAATTAGCCGAGATAACTCGGCTTGAACTCGCTATATACACCAAGTTGAGTTTGATCAGCACTCGGCTTGGCTCGATAGGCCCACAACTTGAGCTGGTTTGCATATGCAAGGTTACTTTAGTGACTTTTACAAACTATGGGGGAGTAGAACGCTATCTTCAATCTTAAAAATTGGTAAAAATAACATTTCACCCCAATGTAGTTAATGGAAAAACACAAAATAAGCCCCCCAAACCAAATTTCCCAAATCGAAAATAGAGTATGAAGTCTAAACCTTGAAATCCCTAAAACCATTTTGCCACAGAGTTATGCAAAGGTATCACTATCAGCCAAAATTTCAGTAATTTCAGTATGAGAAAGGAGGTTTAGCAACTTGAACCATCTAAATCTAATCTTCTTCAACAAAACCTTCTTTGTTTGACCAAAAATCCATGATTTAATTGGCAAAAATATAGTTTTAACGTCTGTGGGTGAATGGATCTAGAATGCGGATCTAAAGTGAGTCCAGTCCAAGAGGATATAAAGATAAGGGAAAAGAAAAATCAAGGGAATAGTAATGGTGCATATAGATAAAAAAGAGAAGAAATTAGCAGAAGTTGAGAGAATAAGAAAAAGGAAGCTGTTTGTTTCTTCATAAAGAAAGGGTTGAAGAAATTCGCACAAAAAAATTTGAAAGAAAAATGAAGGTAAGAGGAAAATAAGGGTTGTGGAAGTTTTTCTCATTTGGCTGTCTTCAATCTCAAACACGAAACTAGGATTAAGAAGAGAAGATGTGATAAGAGCTTGAAAATACATGTTTTGTTAGTGATTCAATTGGATTATTTGTGGAAAAATGTGTTTTTATTGTGAAATTTGAGTTAATTATTTCATAAATACCATTTATGGGATCACGGGTGTATTTTGAGTATTTTCAGGTTAAAAACGATATTGAAATGAAGAAGAATGATGTCAATGGAATTCGTGACGAGTAGGAATAAACGGTGCAAGAATTGGAGTTGAAACGAGAAAGTTGTGATGCGTTGAAGATAAAACATAAAACCTGGAAATTCTTCAAGATGGGCATGCTTCGATGGCTTTATCATAACTTGAGTTGTAGAAATTTGAATTCGATAATTCTTGTGGCGTTGAAAAGATTATTCAGAGAGCTACAAGGTTCATGTTGATGACTTCACCAGATTCTGAATATTCCAGACTCGTGGGATAGAAAGAACTATCGTCATAACGACTGTTTCTATCGCCGCAGCGATGGATCAGGGGCCTATTTGGGTTATTATATTTTCCTAGTTTGAATATGAATGGTTTAGACATTTAATTCTTTCCTTATTAACCTCCAAACACTATAAATAAGGGTCTTTAACTAGTTTTTAGGGAGGTTAGAGAAGGAGAAAGAGCGGTTACTATTTTGGAGATCAGAATTCTTGCAGTTTTCGTTCAACAATTAGAGAAGTTTTTCTACTTTTTTTTTTCTTGAACTCTTGTTTGTTAATACAATGGTTGTTTTTATTACTACAATTATGAACTAAATTCCTTTTCCAAGGCTAAAGATGTAGTCCAATTTATGAATATGTGTTGACCTTATTGTTGTTAAGTTTAATTGAGTATTAATTCTAAGTTTTATTACTGTATGTAATGCTTTCAATTCTTAAGAGCCCGAGAGTTGAATGATTTTATGAGTTAGGTTGAGATCGAGAGATGAAACTTGATTAGTCTAAGGTAATAAAACCATAAATTGAGTGAACGCTAGAGATATGTTACCGTAATCTTTGAGGCTCTGGTAATTTTCATAACTTAATGATCTCTTAGCTTCTAAATCCACTTTAGAGATATGTTGGAAAAGTGTCATTTTGAAACTTGATGGATAGGAAAGTGTCGTTTCGCCAAACCTTGGGTGGGAAAAGTCCTTCTTCCTTTTAGAAACCCACAAGAGAAAAACAAGACAAACACATTGTATGAAGAACAAGTTGTCAATTTGCCGGAATTATATATATATATATATATATATATATATATATATATATAAAACTAGAATCTAATACATTTTCATTTATTTAAGAGTGTCAATTGAAAAAGGTTGGTGGGGTCTAATTTATCCAATTGGCATCCATCTTCACTTTTAAAATACTCCAGAAACATCGTAACCTTTTATCTTTATATTAGTCTTAATAAAAAAAAAAGAATAAACCAACAGTGAAACCACTAAACCAGGGACTTATAAATCCCCGGAACCAAAATCTGGGAATAGTATTGTCACAGCCGCCAACTGCATGTTGTTTTCAGAAACTATTTAGTTGAAAAGTCTAAATTAAGCCAATAAGAATCTCATTAATAATACCTTAAATGTAACTCTTTGTTTGCTTTCATGGGGTATAAATATCCCCTCAAACTGGATCTGGAACCATTAGCCACCAAGAGAAAAAGAGTCCTAAAGCTTATAAAAATTTTAATCTTTCAGTTCTGTGTTTAATCTGTTCTTAATTTCAAAGTCTAAGAAAATAAAATATGGCATGTGAAGGTTCTTGGCCGGAGAATGCAAAGGAAAGAAAAAAATAATCAAAACATATATGCAAAAGTCTGATTCATTCATCCAACTTGATCAATATATACATCAGCACAACAACTATCTACTGTTACAACAATTACAATAGACATATACAAATTTGAATTTAAAACTTAACAACCAATATTTCATAAACAAAACACATCGTAATACTGACTTAATTACACTTAAGCCATTCAACTACAATACACCAAAAAGGTGCATTCATGCACGTTGGACCACTGCAGCAAACTAACTTCAACAGACTCTAAAAACTTGCAACTGAATCCTATAATGATGATGCATTTCCAGCAATGTATCATTGCATCAACACTCCTCGTTGATACCTTTGCTGGAAACACCAAGTTTGAGTCTAAGTTCCTCAAACTTGGCTTTAGACAATGCTTTGGTCATAATGTCTGCAGTTTGGTCCTCACCCAGGCAATGAATTAAAGTAACTACTCCATTGTTTCCAGCCTCCCTTACAGCATGAAACTTTATCTTAATGTGTTTGGTCCTACCATGAAAAACTAGATTTTTGGCCATGGCAACAACAGACTGATTGTCACACAATATTGGAGTTGGACTTCCCTGATTCTGCTTCAAATCTGCCAAGATTTTTCTAAAGCCAAACAGCTTGGTTTACAGCTGCTGCAGTAGAAATATATTCTACCTCTGCTGTGGATTGTGCCACAGTATCTTGCTTCTTTGATAGCCAGCTAATTGCACCAGAATTGATGTAAAATACATAACCTGAGGTGTTTTTCATGTCATCAAGTGATCCTCCCTAATCACTGTCAGTATAGCCCAACAACTCCAGATTTTCAGCCCTCCTAAATCAAATGCCAAGCCTGGAGGTCCCTTTCACATATCTTAACACCCTCTTGGCTGCCCTATAATGCAGTTCACTTGGACAACTCATGAACCTAGACAGATAACTGGCTGCAGACATGAGGTCAGGTCGTGTGGCTATTAAGTACAACAAGCATCCAACCAGACTTCTAAACAGTCCTTCATCCACTCTCTTTTCACCATCATTCTTACTCAGCTTCAAATTAGAAACCAGAGGAGTATCTGCAGGTTTGGAATTTTCCATGCCAAACTTTATAAGTACCTCATTTGCGTACCTTTCTTGGCATACAAAGATTCCATTGCTGGACTGAACAATTTCCATACCAAGGAAGTATGTCATCTCCCCCAAATATGTCATCTCAAATTCAGATTGCATGGACCTTTTGAACTGACTCAACTGGTCTGGATTGCTGCTTGTAATCAGCAGATCATCCACATACAAGGATATCACAATCAAGTCACCTTTAGCCTCCTTAACATAGAGTGTGTGTTCATTAGGACTTCTAACATATCCTAAGCTGCTTAGGTGATCATTTATGCGGCTGTACCAGGCTCTAGGTGCCTGCTTTAGGCCATACAAGGCATTCTTCAGCAAATACACTTTGCCTTCTTCACTCTTCACTTGATATCCTTCAGATTGCTCTACAAATATTTCCTTACTCAAGCAACCATTCAGGAATGCTGACTTAACATCAAGTTGGAAGATTTTCCAACCAAATTGGGCTGCCAAAGCAAGGATTAATCTGATAGTGTCATGTCTAGCCACCAGAGCAAATGTGTTAGAGTAGTCTACCCCTTGCTGCTGTGCAAAAGCCTTTAGCCACAAGTCTTGTCTTGTGTTTATGGATTGAACCATCAGGATTAACCTTCAGCTTGTAAATCCACTTTACCTGAATTATTTTTCTGTTTTCAGGTCTGTCAACAAGCCTCCAGGTATTGTTTTTCTCAATCATAGATATCACCTCCTGCATTGCATTCCTCCAGGCTTCTGACTCAGCAGCTTCAGCATAATTTTTTGGTTCAAGCACTGCCACATTACACCTTGCATATACATCAGTCAAGGTTCTGGTCCCTCTAACTAGAGGTTCTCCATCCTCTTCAGTTTCAGCTTCTTCAAATAAATTTTCAGTTGGCTGTTGCACTTTGCAGTCAACTTCAATCTTCTTATTCTCCCAATTCCACACTGCATTTTCATCCACCTTTACATCACTTATTATCACAATTCTCTTTGACTCAGAGATGTATACTCTGTACCCTTTTGATTGACTGATGTAGCCTATGAATATATCAATTTCAGCTTTATCATCAAGCTTTGTTCTCTTCCTTGCTGGAACCATAACATAACATACATTACCAAATACCTTCAAGTAGTTCACTGCTGGTTTAATTTCACTCCAAGCGTCAACTAGAGTTGGCCCTTGACTGCATGAGTTGGCAGTCTATTCAGGAGATAGACTCCTGTATTGATAACCTCGGCCCAGAACCTCTTAGGGAACTGCTTCTCTGCCATCATACACCTAGCCATCTCCATGGTGTTATATTTCTTCTTTCACTGACCCCATTCTGCTGTGGGGTGTAAGGTATAGTGAATTGGTGCCTAATTCCAGCCCCTTGACAAATTGAACTGAATTCCCTTGATGTATATTCAGTTCCATTATCACTTCTTATGGATTTGATCTTTGTTCCAGCTTGATTCTCCACCAGCAGTTTGAAATTTCTGAATTACAACAGGTATCGTATTTTTCTGCTTCAAAAAATATACCCATGTCATCCGTGTGAAGTCATCTATGAAGAGCACAAAGTACCTGCTCCCACTCATTGATTCAGTTTGCATAGGGCCACAAACATCAGTATGGATCAGTTGGAGTTTTGTTGTTGCTCTCCAGGCCTGATCCGAGGGAAATGGTGGCTTGTTTAACTTACCAAGTTGGCGAGCACTGCAGAGGCTTCTCTTCTCTTCAATCTTAGGTAAGTCTTGGACCATATTCTTATTCTTTAACTCTTTGAGGCCACTATAGTGGAAGTGGCCAATTCTCTTGTGCCAGATTTTAGACTCTTCCAGCCTAGATGATAAGGCTAAGTTGCTAGAATTTTTCCACTCAACAGGGAAGCTTTTTCCCAACATTTTTACACACATTAATTCAGTCCCTTCAAGGTCTAATATAATGCATGCTTGATTTTGAAAATGTAGAGAATAACCCTTCTCTAACATTTGCCCAACACTTAATAAGTTTTGGCTAATCTTAGGCACATACAATACATAAGGAATGATTTTGGTATCTAACAAGGTTTGGACAGCCACATCTCTTATGCCTTTGACCTCCACAAAGTCACCATTTCCTATTTTAACTCTGGAACAATATGAGCTATCCAAGTTGATGAAACTTTGTAGGTTTGCAGCCATATGATTGGTGTAGCCACTATCAATTAACCAAGCTTCATTACTGGTTTGTGCTGTGTAACAGGAGGCCACAAAGAGCTGTTCAGCCTGTTGATCTTCTCCAACCCGAGCTTGCTGTGTTGGCTGGTTTCCCTTGTTCTTACAAACCTTCTCTATGTGCCTAAATTGTTTGCAACCTCTGCATTGTATCCATGGTCTATACCAGCACCTCCTCTCCGAATGTCCCTTCTTTTTACAATGAATGCAAGCTAGATGCTCCTTCACTCCACCTGACTTCTCCCACTGATTGTTACTCTTTTCTTTCCCCTTTTTATCCCCAGCATACCTCCTTTATCTGCACCTGTCCATAGCTCTTCTTCTTTAGGTAATATTTCCTCTGCTGATCCTGTTTTTTTATTAATCCCAATGTTGTTTCTCAGTCTATACAACCTTCTTTATCCAGAAAATCAACTAGAACCACTAGACCTCCCATATGGCACAGGCACACAAATTATGATATGTCTAATAACACCAAGTATCCCATTTCTAATTTTGTTTCCTATTCTCATTTATCCTGCACATATCAGTATGCTTTCTTCTTTGTCCACCCATACAGAACCTAAAACCTATCAACAAGCTATCCAACACCAAACCTCAAATGAGAATACTCATTTAATTATCAAGTTCAAAGTATATCTATAGTAAATTAGTAATTAATTAATTATATAAAATAAATTGATAAACATTAATATATTACTAGTTAAATGATTACTTAATTAATTATAAGTCTATAACATTACATTAGTAATTTATTACATTACTTAATTAAATAATTAGAAATTTAATTAATTATAACATTACACTATAGATTATAGTATAATTACTTAATTAATTATAAAATTCTATTATAAACATTAATACAATACTTAATTAAATGATTAAAAATTTAATTAATTATAATATTACATTAAAGATTTATAGTATGATTACTTACAGTACAAGAAATTTAACATTTAGGGACAAAATTTTTTGTCACAAAAAGTGGAATATTCGTCCTCAAAAGTAATGCGGGACGACAAACAAAATCGTCCCCAAAGCTGCGTTGCCAAAGGGTAACATCCATGGAAAAACGAATTGTCCCCAAAACCATGTCATTGGGGACAAAATACAGTTTCGTCATTAAAGATTATTTATTTTGTAACCAAATCGTCCCCAAAACTACGTTGCCAAAGGGTAACACCCACGGAAAAACGAATTGTCCCCAAAACCACATCATTAGGGACAAAATACAGTTTCATCACTAAAGATTATTTATTTTGCAACAAAATTTTTCGTCCAAAAAAGAATAACTATTTGTCCCAAATACTGTCATTCGTCCCCAAAAAATGCACAATGGGGGACGAAATCTTTTCATCCCTATTAGGTAGATAATTTGGGACTTTTTTTTTTTTTTTTTTGTCATTGTCTGTGTGGCGAATTAAGGACAAAAATTACCGTCCTAGATGGTGTGGTGAATTGAGCACGTAGATTTTCGCCCCTAATGGAATGGTGAATTAGGGACGAAAATTCCTGTCCCTCATGCTATAGTGAATTGGGGAAGAAGATTTTCGTCCTTGATGGTTGGCGAATTGGGAACAAAATTTTCATCCCTGGTGGTGTCAATATTTAGGGACAAAAATTTTCATCCCTGACAAAAAATTCCCTTTCTTTTATTATGAATTACAACAAGAATTTGTTCCTGATTGAAAATTAACAAATGTATTGATTCTCAAAGTAAAAAAATTCATATGAAACATCTTTTTAACTAAGTAAAAAATATTACTTAATATCAAATTGATACTACTACAAATCAACAAATAACCAAGTAATAACAAAATATTATATATATATATAAGCCAATAGTATCATAAACACATCCAACTATAACTAACATATAAACAATAGTATAAAATAACTACACTTTCTTTGTTAGTTGGATGTCAAAATATATACTATATTCTTCACTACTTGGATGTCAATAAAGGTACCACTCCTATAGTAGTTGCATGTCAAAAGAAGCAAAAAACTGAATTGCTGAAGCTGCTGGACATCTAGGTATACGCATGTCAAACAAGTCTGCAACAATCATTATTAACAATTACTCAACTATATATTTGTCTAAAGTTTGTAAGATAAAGTTAACATAAAACATTAGGGAGACATCTTCAACTGAATTAAGTGAAACAATTGTACCTCTATTTGATGCATGAGAAGGACTAGTTGCAGCCTTAGAGCGGTGGCATAAAACTGAAACCATCTTCTACAATAAAGTACCTGTCACAACAAAAACATATTAATCTATTATAAGATGCAAAATAACATAAACCATATAGACATGTAATCAAATGTAAAAAATCATTAAGTTACATTATCAAATTCATGTATCAGACTCTGTATCATTATCATCATAATAATTGCCTTCATCATTATAATAATTTGATAGTGTGTCATTTTCATCATCACTATCATCATTAAAGACGTTGCTGGTGAGTTGATTCTCCCAATTTGTGCTGCCACAATAATTGCCCGACCTCTAACTACTTTCTTTTTCCTCTTTTTAATTTGATATTTCTTTTTACTCCTTGTTTGCTTCATTATAGTTGGTCTTGGAAACAACTATACTCCCACTATTACTCTTCTAATTCCCATTAATACTCTCTTACCCACCTACTCTATCTCTACTCACTCAACAATCTTATACCTCTCTAATTACGTTTCTGCTATAATTCTAGCGACAAAAAAGACTACAAGGTGTCAAATATGACTACTCTTAAGAATTTCAGAGTGGTCACCCTGAGATATTCATTATCACTTCTAACCTCCTTCTATCAACAGTGTAGAATGAAAATGTAGGGACATTTGATGATAATTAAAACTTTGTATGCATATATCTCAACCAGTTTGACAAATATTGAAAAGTTTCACACTCCAAAGGCAGTCAATTACCTGTTATTGCAGCATAACATCAAACATCTGTGCTGCACTTTCTCCAATGTCAGGACTACATCAATTCAAATTCTAGTCCATTCATAAGTTTCATTAATCACAAACAAATTCTCTAATTTGATGAATACTTAAAAGGCAATTTCCATTGTTCTCATGATCCCTTTCCTATTTTCTGGTTTCAAATTTGACACTAAAAACATGACTAGTTTAACAACTTGTTACACTGAAAATTTAACTTTTAACTTATAACTACTTCTAGAAATTCAACTAAAAACAAAAACGCATTCATACAAACTTAAATTTAACCAAAACTAATTTCCATTTTTACTGCCAAAAAGAGAAACTCACTACATATCAATCACCAGAACCCACTAAATCAAAAGCCATAATTCAAACAGAGAAGATCCCTGATAATTTCAACCACACCCAACACCAATTTCAACCAAAGAAAAAAAAAAATGAGTTCATGCCTGTCAAATAAATCCGCATTCAAACAGTCCAAACAAACTCAAATCAGAAAAACTCAATCACCAGAACAGACAACCAAAAAGCCAAATTGAAACAAACCCATTCTAATTTAAAGGCATTAAATAAAATCCACATTTAAACATCATCAAGCATACCACATTCACACAATTTCACAAGAACTCAATTCAATGAAAATCAAACCCACCAAAACAAGTAACCAAAAAACAAAATTGAAACCCTAATTGCGTAATCGATTCAATTCAAGAATGAAAATTTTAAAAATACATACCTGAATCTGAGCTGATACCTTGAATTTACAATTTGAGCTGAAATAGCAAGAACAGTCGCCTAATGGAGTGAAGATTCACCCTAAATGAGTTCGCGCTTTGAAGTTGAAATTGAGAGAAATTGCGAAAATCTTGTACAATAAGACTGAATGGAGATAAGTAACAATGGAAAAGGAAGTTTGCAGCTGAAATTTGGGTGAAGAACATTATATCGCTAAATAGAGTGAAGAAAATACGAAGAAGAGTGAAATTTTGGGAAATTTTGGGTTGGCGGGTATTAGGTTTAGTGAATGAAATTTAGGGAAATTTTGAGTTGGCACATGGTGGGTATAAGGTATTTTTTTCCGGGTTAATATTCGGGTGTATGGTAATATTTTAAGGTGTTATTATACTTCATTATATTGCAACATTATTTTACAGCTACTGTATTATTGGGTTTAGAATAATACTTTAAAAGTATTATTGTAGATATATATTAATAACATTTTAAAAAAAAGCTATTATTGATAAATATATGTTATAAAATGATAAGTGATATTTATCAAATTTATTATAACATTTTCATATAAAAGTTACCAAAGATACTATTTAAGAACATATTAAAGATAATGTTATTGTCCAATGTTACTTGTAGGTGATTTATTTTCTAATGATTGTAAGTAAAATTTTAATTTTTTGTTGCGCTCGGCACGCATTACATTTATGAATTTTATTGTGTAATTTGTATTTAGTTTAAATTTGATTTGTATTCTTTTATCATTAAAGCCGAAAATGATACATAATATTTACATTTATAAAATTATTAATGATTTTGTATTTTTACAATTTTTTGGCCTTTTCAAGTTTTTAAAATAAAGTCATAATTTAACACAAATTAGGAACTGAAATTTTGGGATAATATTCACAACGGATTGAAATGTGTTGCTACGATTTTACAAATATATATTTTTTTTCACCCCTAATTTGTTGGTATTTGTTTTAGAACAGATTTCTTTGATCTAGTTGGACATCGCAAACCCGACCCGCCCCTAATCACCCCTCGATCTCGACCAATTTCCTAGCCCCTGACCTTGTACCCGATCATATGCGTTAATGAGTTTTTTCCAGTGACATATCTGCTAAAACTATGTTATTGCTAAAAACTTGAGAGGAATGACAAATAGTTGTATGCATATTAATTATACCTTTTTAGCAAAATTTTGTCACAAAATATCGCATTTAATTTGATTCAAATATTTTGTCACTAATACCTCAATTTTAACATTTATAAATGATAATTTTTTTTTTTTTTTTTTTTGTAATGATAAATAATTCTTTGATGACAAATTAGTTTGTAATTATAGCATATATTACTAAATATAGTGAATAAAGTTTCTGTTGACAAATATGTTTGTCACTATAAACATTTTTTCTTGGCACTTAAATTTTGATTCAAACATACCTCTGTTTCAGTATATATTATGATAATATTTTATTTTTTTTGTAATAATAAATAATTTTTTTTGTGACAAAATAATTTGTAATTATAACATGTATAACTAAATCTAGTGACTAAAATGTTTTATAACAAAATATGTTTGTCACAATAAACAATTTACCTAGACGCCAAAATTTGTTGTCAAAAATTTGTGACGAAATATTATGATAATATTTTTTTTAGTCACTGTATATTCTCTTTATCATACTTAATGTGATGTTTCTTTATTTTGTCATAATACCTATATTACTCATAACAAAATAACATTTGATAAAAGTAATTTTATCACAATATAATATATTTCTTGTAGTGTGGGATGACCATGAGTTCCAAATTTCGTCCTCAAAAATTCATTTTTCACAATCTATGACAAAATTATATTTCGTCCTTAATAAGTGTTCCAAATTTTGTACAATTAGAGACAAAAACATTTCGTCGCAAAAGAAAAAAAGTTTTAGTTACAAAATTTTTCGTTCAAAAATAATAAATTTTGTCCCTAAAAACGTATTTTTACAATCAAGGACAAAATCATATTTCGTCCCAAATAAGTTTTCCAAATTGTATACAATTAAAGACAAAAAAATTCGTCCCAGAAAAAGAAGGTGTTTAGCTACAAAATTTTTCATCCATAAATAGTAAATTTCGTCCCAGAATGATTTCCCTCCATATTATTTTGATTCTTCCCTCCAAATGGCATTGTTGGCGCGAGCGGTAAACATTTTGTTACGAAATTATAATTTCGTCCCCTAAGATAACAATTTTGGGACGAAACTGACTTCATCCCTAAATGTTAAATTTCTTATAGTGTTAATTCATTATAATATTACATTATAGTATGATCATATAATTAATTATAGCATTATATAATTAAATAATTACTTAATTAATTATGACATTATATTATAAATATTAGTAATTTACTACATTAGCACAATACTTGATTAAATGATTAGAAATTTAATTAATTATAATATTATATTAATGATTTATAGTATGATTACTTAATTTATTATAATATTACATTATAATATGATCACATAATTAGTTATAACATTACATAATGAAATGATTACTTAATTAATTATGACATTATATTATAAACATTAATAATTTATTACATTAGCACAATATCTAATTAAATGATTATAAATTTAATTATTTATAGCATTACGTTATAAATTTATAGTATGATTACTTAATTAATTATAGCATTACATTATAAACATTAGTACAATACTTAATTAAATGATTAGAAATTTAATTAATTATAATATTAAATTATAGATTTATAGTATGATTGTTTAATTAATTTAATTAATTGTTTGTGTTTTGGTTTTGATTGAGAAATTTTATGTGAATTGTGATGAATTGATTGAATTCAAGTGTTTCCTAAGGATTAGAGGATTTATGAGTCACATTGGATACAGATGAATGAGTAATCAAAATTTGTTAGGGGTGTATCTGTAAACTTTTAAGGTATTTTTGTCATTTTTTAAACTAATAGGGGGTAATTGATTTTTTATAGGATACCCGGAAAAGGAACCAAAACCTGCATTTTAAGTTCCAGTTCTAGTTCTTTTTTTTTTGGGAATCTGTACTATGTAGTTTCGGTTTCGGTTTCTCCAAAAAATATAAGGTACTTAGAGCAGCTCAACCCTAGGAGTAAGAAAGGTACCCAGGAAATCAGCATTTTCAAGGCGCTTAGCGCCAATAAGAAGAACTTCAAGCGTTCCACGAGGCATTTATGTTTTGGAGACGATAAAAGACGTACAATTAAAAATAAAATAAAAAAAGGCTGTTTTCTCTTGGAATTCTCAGTGTCCATGAAGATATAACGTTAACGATACGTGCAATTAATAGCGTTTTTTTCTTCTTGGAAAATTCTGAACCAGGCTTTGAAACCGAGAAATTTGGATGATGGTGATAAAAGGAAATGTAAACTACTGGATGGTCAGTAAATCAGTTGCCGAGGTCTTGCAATATTATGTTTGTCACATTCACATACTAGGAACATGTTAAAGTTTTGAAAATGGCGAACAGAGAATTACAATTACGTGTTACTCGGTCGTCAAGTGCCGAGTTAGGCCAGCAATTCACTAATCATTGAGGGTTTTCCATTTTGTCCTATGTGATTTAAAGAAAGAAAAAAAAAAAAAAAAAAAAACACAGAAATCTTGACAATATGCGAGTATCTTAATCCTAAGATTGCCCAAGTAACAAAAGAGACGTAGTAGCACCAAATTACAACCAATGTCTTTTTCCTCAGTGAAGAATTTAAGAAACAAATGCGGATGCCCAGATGGATATAATATAGAGATCTTAAAATAAAATTCAGACAGTAATTAAGGTCTTGACAAATGAGGATGCTTCAAGGGCAAAACACAACCTTATAGTTAGTCCCTGCGGGGCAAGTAAATATGCTCGTTGCATCATCCATAGGGTAACTGTAAACATCTGGGCACCTCTCCTTGAAAAACTGGGAGTAATTTGTAGGTCCACACTTGCCGGAAGTGCAACAATGTTCCTGTGTCTTGAATACAGGACATGGCCCGTTACATCCGCCAGGCACCTGCAACTCATTCGGGCACTGACCAATAATATCGGCTGTGCATTGAATGACTCGGCTGCAGTCACCTGAGTCCGAGCTAAACTCCATCGGAACATTAAACCCACCAATAATAGACATATCTATAAAATCAAGGCTGTTGTATTGGTTTATGCTAAACTCGGCTAAAGTGTTAGGGGGTGAACCATAGCCTTCACATTCGAGAAGTCCGCCGCAGTCACCGGTCTCACACTTGCCTCTCCCATCACCGTCAAACAGGCAATTGGTTCGACCCCAGATGCGGCCAGCGATTGTGCCAGACTTCACGTTCAGGTTCCATGTTTCACTTTCATCAAGTTGCCTACCACCACCAGGAATGGAAGCGGCCCACACAGGGTGCGGGCATTTATTTATAATACGGAAAGTTGTTTCTGTCGAGATTAAGGGCTCTTGAGGGCAAAACACAACTTTATAGTCAGTGCCAGTAGGGCACTCGCTGGTTACATTTTCCGTGGCATAAGTGTTAGCATTATAGCACAAATTCTTGAAAAACTTGGAGTACTCAGTAGCACCACAAGTCTTCCCAAGACAACAAAACTGGTCGGTTTCGAAAACCGTACAAGGATGATTACAGCCACCAGGGTCCCTCAGCTCAGTTGGGCATCTGCCGTTGATATCACCGGTACACTTTAACCTTTTAGTGCAATCACTAGATGTTCCACCAGTGGCAGAAAACTCCATAGGAACGTTGAACCCATTAACTAGAGAGATATAAAAGATATCCTTCTTTTCGTCAGCGCCTAATCTGTATTCTGCTAAGGTGACAGGGGCCTCAGGTTCACTAGTTGACACACAATCAAGTAGGCCATTACAGTCTCCACTCTCACACTTGCCGTTTCCCGTACCATTGAAGGCGCAATTGGTTCGGGCCCATATGCGGCCCTTAACTTTAGAGCTAGAATCCTGTGTGAAACTCAATGTTTCTTTCGGCTCGAGTTTCTTGGACACGCCAGGCACCGCTGCTGCCCAAACCGTGTAGGAGCAATTGTTTACTAATACAAATTTGGCTGCATTGATGGAGGTGAAACTGAGGCTGAAGTAGAAAATATCAAGTATGAAATAGGAAAAGGAGAGGATTTTGAAGAAGCTCATGTTGGAGGGGGCTGCTAGGAAATGCTGAGGGAGATGGGAATTCTTCTAATAATTTTTGATTTTTTGTTGCTTAGTGGAAATTGTGCATGAACCTCTCGGACATTTCCAACTTAAGAGGGTTCATCATGTGGCTTCACTTTATCTCGAAGTCAAGTCAACTACAGAGACCAAATAAGCATGCGGAGACCAGACTGTTGGGAGAATTTCAAAAATTACCCAGAGATATTTAATAATCAAAATTGTGGCACTTTTACAAGAAATTTTTTAGAATTACCTTGAAGTTCAAGGCTTGAACCCTAAGTACGTGTATGTTCAATTAAAAGCTAAAAATTTTTATGAGATTATCATTTTACCCTTACTTCTATTAAATATCGATTATCATTTTACCCTTACTTCTATTAAATATCGATATATTTTTATTAAGCAAAAGCATATTATCATTTTACCCTCACCAATCCAATCCCAATCCTAACCATTGACAAGCCACTTCTTACTCCACACTTATGCTGCCCAGCTGGCCCGCCAACACCCTAACCCAATAATGACTTATGACTTATGGAGTCATAAGAAAATTTCCAATCCCATGCGGAAATTGCGGATAAGCGGATATGACCAATTAATATAAATTAATTGTCAGTTGACAAGTTTGAGACTTTTATATTCTTATTATGATATTCAACAAGAAAAGTAAATATTATGGAAACAAATAAAATACTAGTGGCTGTGATTGATTGATACTGAGGTTTGGAGTTGATAATTAAATTAAGATGGGTACATGACCATGTTTGATGACTTCAATTACCTACAGGATCTGCTGGTTAATATTAATACAACGATGCTATAGACATCGGAAATGGGTATCAGAAAATTGCACTGAAATATGTGGCCCCTGGCTCAAACATCGTCACGTAGGACACGATAAAAGAATTTTATAAATGGATGGCCGTCCATACTTCGTGGACGGCCATTATTCAGGAATGGACAACGGTCCATAACAAATATTTAAAAATAAACTAAAAATCAATAGACCACCGTCCAAATACTAGGGACAGTCGTCCCTTTAATATGGACGGCCGTCCACAATAGATGGATTGACGTTCCTTTTATAGGGACGACCGTCCACAATAGATGGACTGACGTCCATAAGCAATACAAATTTTTTTTTTTTTTTTAATGAAAACAAAAGATTAGATGGATCCAGTTCATCTTATGTGGACGACTAGATGGACTGGCGTCCATAATATATGAAAATTTTTAAAATTTCAACTTCTTCAAACGCCAAACAGAGAAGCTCCATGTCTGCTGCCGCTGCATCTCATGTAAAAGGCGTTGCTCTAATAAAGCCTGATCGAGAACATTGTTTGCTCTTATTGGGTCAATATGTGAGTGCCCGGGCAAGATCAGGCATTTGACCATGCATTAACAGCTCAAAAAGCACCTGTTGAGCTTGTGATTGCTGTCGCTCCTGCAAAAGTTGTTGTTGCTACAATTGATGATGTTGAAGTTCAAGCTGACGCTGTTGTTGCAGATGAAGGGTCAAGAGATGTTCCATATCTGAAGTTGGATGGTTTGCCAACTGTTGTTGATGAATCAGATTCTGATTTGGCAACTGTTCTAAAACTGATTCATTCAGGCGTGTATGAGGAAACATATTTCACTGTTAGAGCTGCTGTTGCTGCAATTGCTTAGACAAAAGCTGCTCTGCTAGATCAAAATGGTTGGATTCCTGTTCCATGCGTCGCATATGGTGAGTAGCAATAGGATCTTGATACACAATGGGGCCAGCAGGTATGTTTTTTCTATAAATATCCGACTGTGTCTGCAGCAAGAGTTGGATCAGCTATCGCACCGTATGAAGCAGTCCTTCCCACACTAGAAGGCACATTTGTAGGTCTTGTGTGAGTTCCTTTGAGCTCTGACCACAACAAGCCAAAAGGGTGCAACTTATTATCATTCTGAATTGCAATGCCAGAATCTATCAACTCAGTTGGACGAGAGGGTTGGATACTAGTATCATGAATGTTCCCAAAAGACTTTACAATAGGATATCCAGTATTGCCTGTTGACACAATACGATGGACGGCAGTCCATCTCATGCGGACAGCCGTCCCTATAAGATGGACGACCGTCCATAACAGATGGACTGGCGTCCACCTACTGTACTTTTTGGATGGCCGTCCATATTAAGGGACGCCCGTCCATAGAATTTGGACGCCCGTCCATTTACGTTAGTGTTCTATCGTCCAACATGGCAATGTTCACGTATTTCGGTATAACTGTTCGGTACCAATCTTTCGGTGAATATAGCATTTTTGTAATATTAAACAGTCCAAAGAAATAATAAAAAGAGGAGGCTAAGGTTTCATTGATACTGCATAATGCAATTGAATATGAAAAGTATAATTTAACCTAAATACAAAGATATATATAGGCTAAACAAAGGAAATAATGAAAAGACAGATCTACCCTTAATAAACAATAAAACAAAATAACCCATATTTCTTAACATCTCCCCTCAAACTCACTATGCTGCTTCTACAATCATCGAGAGTTTGCCAACTAGAAAACGAAAACGGGAAATAGAATGCGACTTGGTAAAGAAATCTGCAATCTGCAAAGAAGAAGAAACAAAGGGCAAGGTAATGGTGCCATGCTTAAGGTGATGACGAGTAAGGTGACAATCGATCTCAATGTGCTTAGTTCGTTCATGAAAAACCGAGTTGTGAGTAATCTAAATAGAACTCTGGTTGTCACAATACATAGGACTGGGATGAGAAAGAGAAACGCCCATATCTGCAAGTAACCAACGTAACCAAACAATCTCTTTGGTAGTAGATGCCATAGCACAATATTCTGCTTCGGTTGAAGATTAAGAAACAATGGATTGTTTCTTACTCTTCCAAGAAATAAGGGAATCACCCAAAAAGATACAGAAACCAGTAACAGACTTGTGATTCGTGGGATCACTAACATGATCAGCATCAGAGTATGCACGCAACTCCAAGGAAGAGGTGGATGGAAGTAAAAGACTCTGAAAGACTGTACCCCAAAGATACCGTAAAATACGAAGAACAACTGCCCAATGAACTGTAGTAGGAGAAGCAACAAACTGACTAACAACATGAACAACATATGCAATATCTGGACAAGTAATAGTGAGATATACCAAACTCCCAACAACAATACAGTATAAAGTAGGATCTGACAAAAGTAAACCATCAGAAGAAGAATACTTTGCATTAACCTCAATCGGAGTATCGACAGTCTTATTATCAGTAAGTCTAGCCCGCTCAAGAATATCTGCAACATATTTCGACTGAGAGAGAAGATAACCTCTAGGTGAGTAGGCTACCTCAATACCCAAGAAATATCGTAGAGAATTCAAATCCTTCATTTCAAACTGTTAAGCTAACTCTGTCTTCAAAACTGAAATACCATCAATATCATCACCAGTAATAATCATGTCTAGAGGTGGAAAAGCAGCCTGCTTGGCCTGACCCAACCTGACCCGCGGCGGGTTGCACAAAGTTGCGGGTTGGTCCTGACCCGCCCGGCAACATTGGCAGGCCGGGTTAGGCTCGCCAATGTTGGGGAATTGGCTGGCCTAACCCGGACCGCCAACCCTAACTCGCCAGGTTAGGCCGCGAGTTGGGCCGGGTTAACCCTCTTTTTGATCTTTTTTTTTTTTTTTTTATTTTGTTTAAGTTTAAATGTTTAATTAACTTTTCAAATGAATAATTAACAATTTATAAATAAAAAAATGTAATTTTTTTTTAGTTCAATGTTAATTTCTTTTCAAATATCAATAATTAAATTAAATTAAATTAATTTTTTTTTTTTTTGTTAACATTCCAAATATTAATTCAATTTTAATACATTAAAATTGTAATATAAGAATAGTTAAATTTATTCATTTATTAAAAAATAAAATAAGAAATTACAATAATTATTGCCTCGTTAAAAACCTCACCAAGAAAAACCCAATGGGACAAAAACTTGATAAGGAAAAAAGAGTGCAATAATTAACAATTAATTTACAAGTTACAATTTACAAATCAACTAATTTTGGGGTTCACTAGGACCTCCTCACTGTATCATCTATATTACAAATTGAAATGATTCTATTAAAATATCGTCAACAACCTCGTATTGACCTTGATGGCGCGACCGTTCCCAATCTCAAGACATGTGAGGACTTCATCATTTTTGAAAGTTTAGTCCTCCTTTCATTTAAAATTCTTCCACTTGCACTAAATGTTTGTTCGGATGAGATGGTTGAGATAGGAACAACGAAACATCCAAGGCAAGTCTTGATAATACCGGAAAAATACATTTTCGGCTCTCCAATAGTCTAAGAGATCAATGTTGGCTCTCTGTTGTGGATCACTGGAACATTTCAGGGGTGCCAAATATTGTTGAAGCTCATTACTCTGCGACTGCATGGAAGACAGTACATAGTTGTTGTTGTTGGTGGAGCTTCTGAAGAGGAGGTTGTGCTTCAAATTCAGGTCCTCTTCGGCCTATTCAGTGCACCCCAAGAGTAGAAGTCTTCATTTGTTTCTTCTGATGCAGCTTTCCTGGATGTTTCGCCTCTTTGTGGGTTCCCCATCATTTCATATTAGAAATATACTTCAAAAGTGTATTTTTTACCTCTCCTATTTGATTGGCATATACTTCGGTTTGTAAATTTTCCACTAAATTATCAAAACCATTTTCTAAACTTGCTAATTAATTCTAGGATCAAATATACACCTAAACAATAAAGAAAAGGAATGGGTTTCCAATATTTAAAAAAAAAATTCCATTACCTTTATTGGCGCATTTAAAATTCCTTGTCTTTGTTTTTTATAAATAATTTGAAAAATTTTATAATTGATGTTATTACCATAGACTAGTAGAATAATACACACCAGAAAGTTGTAAAGTAGATTAGTAAAAAAATTTAAGAAAAGAATGAAATACTTTAGCTATTTGCCAATCATTTTCTACGAAATAATGAGGACCTCTATTATTGCTACAAAATAACTAATTATATTAGCATAAGGTAAACATGAATCAATCATTAAAGTACTATTCCATCTAACAGGCATGCTAATGCAAAAGTTCTAAGAGACATATTTGATTTTATACAAGCGTCTTGAAATTCATTATTTCTTTTATTACTACTAGTAATCCAAGCTAAACAATCTCTAATTCTATTAATATTTTCTTTATTTGTAATTGTTTTCATACCACTTTTCATAATTAAATTACACCATGGCATGCACAACGTGGTGAAAAAACTTCAAATTGTTATATAAAGGATAATTACTTTGAAAATACTATAGCTTTACTATTAGAACTTGCATTATCTAAAGTTAAACTTATCACTTTACTAATAATTCATATCTTCTAAAACTTCAATAATTTTATTATAATTTGTTCACCACTATGATCATTCATTAATCTAAATCTTATAAAGATTTATTTATTTACATTCATTATCAAAATAATGACTAGTCCCACAAATATAATCTTGTTTAGCTCTACCACTCCAAATATCGACAGTTAGAGTCACACTAACATGACAAGTATGTATTTTATTTTTTAATTCTAATTTCATTTTTCTAAACAATTTTATTAAATCATTTCTAGTTGCAGTTTTAGAATAACTTTTAAATCCTGGAAAAAATATTTGAACAAATCTTTCAAAATATTTATCTTCAGCCATATTAATAGGTTGATCAGTTTGCAGCATATATAAAGCTAACTGTCCCTATATACATCAGAATTATAACGCCAATTATTAGTTATTTGAGTTTGATTGCTTTCTCTATTTCCATGTTGATTAATATGTTTATAGCATGCCTTTTAAAGTACTAGTACCATTACCTGAATCAGCTTTATAAATATTTCCACAGTATTTGCATCTCGCTTTCTTGAATTGAACGCCATTTCTTCTTGTAAAACTTGTCGAAATGTGCCCAATGTTCTGATGTGTGTCTGTCTTCACTTTCGACGACAGTTGATGATCCCGCCTCACTTGAATGAAGTTGGCGAGCACGATGTTACGGAATGACTTCTAGAACCCCAAGAGTTGTTGAAATCGGGGGGATATTTTGAGGTGTATCAGATTCTGAGAATGAGAAAGTGGGACTATTTGAATCTCCTCCTGCATTTATGTTATAAATCAGTGGACTAGGACTAGGATAGTAGTTTCCTTCATCAGTTAATTGATGGGAGAGAAATATCTATCCATTGTAGTTGAAAAAAAAAATTGATTAGAAGAAATAAAATCAGAAAGAGAATTGGAATATGGAATTGGAAAATTGGAAATATGAATTGAAAATTCAAAAACTAATAAAAATTAAAAATACGAGCAATGATAACAAATAGATTAAGAGAATAAATGAATAATTGAGAGATTAGATTAGGAATGAGAAAATGAGAGAATTTGAGTTGTGAGAAAAATGTGAGAGTTTGGGCCAATTTATAGAAAAAATGGAAGAAAAATGACGAAAAAGACCCCTCCAACGGCTATATTCAAGGGTAAAGGGTTAATTTGAAAAAACTAATTAAATTTTTTAATTTTTTTATTTTTCTTGGCCAACCCGCGGGTCAACCCGCCGGTTGACAACAGCCAACCCGGCGGTTGCGGTCTCTTTTAGAGAGACAAAACAGCAACCCGTCGGGCTGGGGGTTGCCATTTTGCAAGCCGGCCGCCCGGGGGTTGCTGCCAAGTTAGGTTCAACTCGGACGCCAATAAACCCGCTTCATTACTACCGGGTTAGGGTTGACCTGCCTAACCTGGCCCATTTGTTCCACCCTAATCATGTCATCAACATATAAGACAGAATGATACGACCTGTATCATTGCACTTAACAAAAAGAGCAGAATCAGGACTACTAGAAGCAAATCCAGGGAAGAATCACAATAGAAAATTTCTCAAACCAAGCCGAGGTGCTTGTTTAAGACTATATACGCTTTCTTAGCTGCAAACATACCCAGAACATGTGAACACCAGGAGGGGGCCATATAAACTTCTTCTTGAAGATCTCATTCAAGAAGGCATTTTTAACATCAAGTTGAGAGATGGCCACTGACGAACCGAAGCTACTAATAAGAGTACGAATAGTAGTCATTTTTGCAAAGGAGCAAATGTCTCCTCATAACCATACCATACTATTGAGAGTACCCTTTTGCAACCAACCTAGCTTTGTATCGCTCAATAGATCCATCAGAATTAGTCTTGATCTTATAAACCCACGACACCAACAACAGTCTTACCGAGGTAGAGAACCAACCTAAGTACTGTCTTTAGCAAAGCAAAGTTCCTCATCCATAGCTTTGCCCAAAGAGATCAAGAATTGCCTCTTTATAGGAAGGGCTCAGAGAGACAATGAATAGAAGCTAAAAAAAAAAAGCAAAAGATGAAGAATACAAGAATAAGCAAAATCTGGTAACTTTGTGGACTTACGAATGCGTATGGATTGACGTAGAGGTGGATCCACAATCTCAGACGAGCTTGAGTGACCATAGGAGAAGAGGGAGCTTTAGTGTGCTGGAGAGTAAAAGTCAGTACCTGCAGAAGATCGTACTAGGAACCTGAGATGACACTATCAAATCCTCAGAAAAAGATCTATACGAATTAGATCAGATCTGTCAAGTATGAGTAGTGGATTGAATAGAAAGAAAGGTATATGCTCAAAAAAACAAAATGAGCAGACATAAAGTTTCGAGTTATTGGATCAAACAACGATACCCCTTTTTACCTTCACCCCAACCGAAAGACAAAATAGCAGATGAGAGGACAACTTTGCGTTCTACATGAGGACGAAGAATGAAACAAGTCAACCAAAACTTTAAAGGAAGAATAATCAGGGGCATACCATACAACTTTTCGAAAGGAGAAAACTGAAATATGAGAAGATGGAATGTATTAATCAAACCTACAGCAGAGAACAGCTTCACCCCAAAACACACTAGGAACAGAGGAGACAATAAGAGAGAGAGCAATTTCAACAATGTGCCTATGTTTTTTTCAGCAACACCATTTTGCTCAGGAGTATTTGTACACAAGGTTTGGGTGACAGTTCCATCTAATGCAAGCAACCACAAAATTTATTAGAAGTGTATTCCCCACCCAAATCACACCTAAAACATGTGATAAAAGCAGAATGTTGAGTTTTGACAAGAGCTCGAAAGGCTATATATATCTCAAAGAATTCGAACGATGTTTCATTAAATAAACCCAACAATAACGAGTATGATCATCAATAAAAGAAACATAATATCGAGACCCTCCTTTGTGGCAAAGGAGAAGGTCCCCATACATCAGAATAATCAATCAAATGGAGAAGAAGAAGCAGAAATACTTCGATTAAAAGGTAAAGCGAAAATTTTGCTAGTTTCCACCAATAATAGAAATATACACAGTTTGCAAATTTCCTAAAGCCCCTGTGGTGCCAAAAATCTCAAACGAGAAGACGAAACATGACCAAACGAGAATGCCATAAATAAAAACTAGAAGAAGAAGGACTCAAACGAAAAGAAGACAAATCAACACTAGTACGACAACATCAGCACTAGTAGCACAGCATCAGCAGAGTAGAACAGCAATGCACTTTTAACTCATCCAAATATATAGTCCCCCCTTCCTAGGCCTGTCCCAATCAGCTTCGAGACTGAGATCCTGCACATAACAAGAAGAAGAGGAAAAGTGACTAAATTACCAGAATCACATAACTGACCAACAGAAGCAAGATTTAATGTAAGTTTTGGAATATGATAAACATTAGAAGAGACAGTGAGGTGGACAAAGAACCAACACTTGCTAAAGGCATAGGAGTGCCATCACATCATGACAGGATAGAAGACGAAGGAGACAAGAAGCAAAAGATGAAGAATCTGAGACATATGATGTGAAGCACCAGAATCCAAAACCCATACAGAATGTGACATACCTGAAGAACTATGAGGGAACTAACCTACGAAGAGAAACAGACATACTTGTGGTTGTAAGGAAGAAACTTCTAAAATTGTCAGCCAGAGTACTAGGATCGGTGAAAGGACCTGATGAACTACTGCTGCAGTATTAGACTGTGGTGGTTTGTAACCCTGAGGTGGTCTATGAGCATAGATTGTGATGGTTGCCAGGCTTCAAGCTTGAGATTGCTCTGCGATTGATTCTGCGCCTCAACTTAGACACTGACCTTCAATGACCTTTTTGCTTACAGTAACTCACTGTCGAAGGCAACCTTGTGTAGTTATTTGATTATTAAAGATGGCTTCGAAGGTACTGCTAACACAGAAGGATTAGAATAGAATAGAAAGAATTCCCTTTTCAGAATGAGACTTAAGACGTATTTCTTCAGCCAATAACTCACTGACAACTGAGTCAATAGAAGGCATTGGAGAACGATGCAAAATTGAACCTCTAAGTCCTTCAAAATGATTACAAAGTGCTGTTAAAACCTGTACCAACCGTTGCTGCTCCCTATGAGCAATATAGACACCACATGCCTTTAATTCTGCAGATTCTGTAAGAGGCAATTGATCCCAAAGATCTGTCATAGCAGAATAAAACTCATGAACACTCATATTCTTTTGCTAAAGAGCTCGTATGTCATTCTCCAATTGATACTGCTTTGCAAAATTTGACTGAGTAAATAACCTTTGTAGATGATCCCAAACCTCTTTTGCTGTCTCATACTTCGCTAACTGTGTACCTATGGAATGCCCAACAGAATTATTAATCCAAGTAATAATTTTTGCATTGTTTGCTTCCCAGGAATCTATCAAAGCATCATAACCCTCATCAGTATTCTTAGGTTTCACAGAAGTTCCACTAACATATCCCCACATCTTTTTACCCTTAAGAAAATTTCTCATCACATAACTCCAATACGAATAATTCTTGTCATCTAACCTTACACTTACAGACTGAAGCGAATCGTCTCTTTTAGTAGCCATATTCAAAAAACAAAGAAAACCAGAATGCAAAAGAAAGGAAAACGAAATACCAAATTGCCGAAATTGAACGAATACCAACGAAATACCCAAACCCCGACAGGGGTGTGCTACCCCCTGTAGACCCCCAGCCAACTCACCGCGGAGTTGGATCCGCGTAAGCTATGTTTAATTTTAAGCCTCGTCCCATGAAACTTTGCTTTGATACCATGTTAAACAATCCAAAGAAATAATAATAAAAAAGAGGAGGCTAGGGTTTCATTGATATTACACAATTCAATTGAATACAAAAAGTATGATTTAACCTAAATACAAAGATATATATAGGCTAAACAAATGAAATAATGAAAAGACAGATCTACCCTTAATAAACAATAAAACAAAATAACCCATATTTCTTAACACTTGGTTGAACGGTAGTTCCAATGTCTCATTTTTAATATGGTATCAGAGCTCTTAGGGTTTAAGAGTGAGCCTCCTTCCTTTCCAAGCTTTGTCGTGGTCTCCATTATTTTATCATCTTTCCGGCACCAACCAAGATCTATCACAGAAGCTGGGATTCACCGTGCAGATTGCTGGTCACATAGCCTAGAGGCTACCGCCGACTCACTACTATATGACCTGTGACGTTAAGGAAAATGATAAAAGAAATTCTCTCCCCTTCTTTCTTTCCTCTTGTTCTGTCTTTCTTCAATTTTCAAATTACAATAAATGGATCAGTTCACTGTTAAGGAAACCTTACCTCAAAAATTTCTTCGAGTTTTTCACCAACCACTTCATGATCTTCAGATGTGTCTTGATGCATGGTAGCCATATCAGGTGAGTTATATGAGAAAACATATCATAAAACTTATAAACAATGGATTTCTTTTCTCATTTCTATTGCATTGCATACTTATTAGACAAGTTTAATTTTCAATTAATCGTATATTATGAAGGTTCATTGTCACTTAAAGCAATAATTTAATACATTGCATCAACTATATTGGCCTACTTTGTTGCAACTGATATAATACACTAGGATTACAATTACTTCTATATAATCTTTGATACCTTAATTGAAACGGAACTCTAAGTTTTGGAGGTACAATATCTCCAAATAAGGCAGTTTCTTGGGCAATCTTTAGTAAGACTCTTCTCACAATTTCTCCCAAATACATTTTTGAAGTCAGCTTTTCAAAGATCTGGGACAAAAAAAGATCAGAAACAAATGAATTGATCTTATGGCCATAGAGACATTATAATTTTTAAATATATATAACCTGCCTTACCCGGGGACCAGGATTCGAGCTTCCAGCATCTAAAGAAGCATCATATTCAGTTATCGGGAGATGAAAGGAACTGAAGTTTCCCCATTCCTTGCTAATGACCTGCAATGCTAAACATAAAGATTAATATACTGTTCACCAAGGACACAAATTAGTTTACATTAATCGCTAACCATCTCGCCTGCTTTGGGCGATGGACCTTCCCATTTAGGGACTGCCTGTGGTGATTCTACATAAGCAGCATTTGTGCCCATTCCTACAGTAACAACAACCATAGTTTCTCTGTCATAGTATCTACCTCTAGCTAGATTTCCAATTGTATCATCAACCTGCTTAAGATCTTAGCCAAGATGAGCAAGAAAAATTCCTCATTTTTCATGTGGAACAATGTTATTATTGACATAACAGACCATTAAACATTTGGAGTTAAAAAGAATCAATTGGACAGAAGTAGTTGGTTAATTACCAATGCATAAACACGAATGTTCACACCATTTTTCTCCAAAGCTTGATTGACTTCAGCTACGAGCTTTTCCCAACCTGATTACTTATGTCAAGTTTCAGTTTAGGAGGACAGTAGATCTTCACAATTGATAGAGTTCAAGTGGGAAAATATAAAGGTTTCTAATTGCATGGCCATGATTTACGCTTGCCTTTCATAGACTTTTTGCACATTGAAAGCGAAGAATGTGTATTTAGATATGGAATCAAAACTAATAGTGATGCTACTTAAATCTAGAGGGGAAACTGAAATTTTGTTAGGTTTCCAATCAATATACAAGTAGTACAACCGATGATATACTTTTCCTACAAAGGGAAGGCCGCCTCTAGGTTGTTCTAAATAGGCCACCTTAAAGCAATAAAAATGACAAGTGTTCTGTTACCAATAAATTAAAGTTAAGATAAGCAAACTTAACTGCATCATTAACCGCAAAAATCTTCCATTTTATGGCAGACCCAGAGGTTGATGCAGCTTGCTCCACTAGATATGACAAGATGAAACCCAATTTCTTCTCTTTTGCTGGGCCATTGTCGTCCTCCGGATGTGCAGAAATTAATTTTTCTATCTCCACAGCCATGTTGTCGTATAATTCCTGAAGACCATCAAGAATTCAGCAAAATTTTCATTCCCGACCACATAATAACTATCTTTCAAATGTAAACAAGAATTTAAAAGCAATTACACAAGACAAGATGTCCAGTATATGTTTTGTAATCAATATTTTTAAGAATATACCATTAAAATCAGACCTGCGAAGTTCCAAGCATCACATTGGAAGGAGTGTGAATCTCCTCCCTGTGTAAATCAGAAATAGGCTCATCGTTCCCTCCAAGTCTTGCACACAAGATCAAAGAATTGGTTCCTCTCAAATTTATTCCATAGTATAATCTATTTGATTTTGATCCAGAGTAAAACGAAGAACAAACTTTTAGTACTTCAGCTGAGAAGCGTAAGAAGAAAAAGATACAAAATGCAATTATTACACTTTTATACAAACCCGGTAACTATGGTCAAATTAACCACAGTTAAACTAACTAACTTGCTATCTAACTACAACAGTTTTAAACTAACTTTCTATCTAACTACAACAGTTAACTACTAACTAACTATATTTACCATTCAATTCAATACAATAACTATAATACAATAATCCAAGACCCCTCCTCAAGTTGGTGGGTGATGACTATCCAACACTCCCAACTTGGACAGCAAATGGCGATAAAGAGTAGTAGGAACAACCTTAGTAAACAAATCAGCATGCTGATCTTGTGTAGGAAGATGGATTGGATGCACTAAACCCACTTTAATCTTTGCACGAACAATATGACAATTAATGTCAACGTGCTTCGTACATTCATGGAAAATGGGATTAGAGGCAATGTGAATGGCTGATTGATTATCACATCCAAGAGGAATGGGAAGCTGCAGAGGAAATCCAAGATCAGTGAGTAATTAAGACAACCAAATAAGTTCACAAATCGTGGAGGCCATACCATGATATTCAGCTTCTGATGAGGATCTAGACACTGTGACTTGTCTCTTAGATTTCCAAGATAGCAAGGAGTTGCCCATAAAAATATAGAGTCCTGTTACTGACTTGTGGGTCATGAGGCAGGAGGCCCAATCAGAGTCGCAAAAAGCTTGTAACTGTAGTGTGCCATTAGTTGGGAAAAACAAACCTAAACCAGGAGAGCCTTTCACACATCGAACAATCTTGAGGGCAGTGTTGAGATGTGATTGTTTGGGCTTATGCATAAATTGACTGAGCAAATTCACTGTAAAACTCAAATTAGGTCTGGTGAGGCACAAATATATCAATTTACCAATCAATTTTTGATATACCGATGGATCACTCAAGATAGGATCAGGTTGTCCAGAAAAAGCTTGATCATATTTCACATTAGTAAGCTTCAATTTAGGATCAAGTGGAACCAAAGTGGGCTTGGCAGTAGCTAGACCAGATACAACTATCAACTCCAAAGCGTATTTCCTTTGACAAAGAGTTATAACTATGGAAGAGTGAGCCACCTCAAAGCCCAAGAAATATCTAAGAGATCCTAAGTCCTTGAGCTTAAAATGAGAATGCAAGAGATTTTTAGTAGCCTGAATCATGGAATTATCACTGCCTGTAATCACCAAATCATCAACATATACAAGAAGTATAACAATATGACCATGATGCTTCCTAAAGAAAAAAGAATGGCCTGAAGGGGACTATTGAAAACCTCTTGTCAACAAGGCAATGGTGAGTTTAGTGTTCCATGCCCGAGAGGCTTGCTTTAAGCCATAAAGTGACTCGTGTAATATACAAACTAAAGGCTGATCATATGGATTGGAAAAACCTTATGGCAGATGCATGTGTATCTCTTCTTGAAGATCCCCTTGCAAAAAGTCATTATCAACATCTAAATGAAAGAGAGGCCAAGCTTTCGAAGATGCAATAGCCAATACCAATCTTACTGTCACCATTTTCACCATAGGAGAAACGTCTCCTCATACTCTATGTCGACCCTTTGTGTAAATCCTTTGGCCACTAATCTGGCCTTATATCTCTCTAAAGTCTCATCGGCTTTATACTTGAGTTTATATACCCATTTACACCCTATTGGAACTTTACTTGGAGGAAGAGGAACCAAAGACCATGTCCCATTTCTTTTCAAGGCTTGAATCTCTTGTTGTATAGTTGCAACCCAATTGGGATCCTTGGATGCTTGGGTGAAAGAATTAGGTTCAGTAAGGGTAGATATGTTGGACACACATTTTTGGTAAGCTAAGGAAAGGTGATTATAGGCTATGTAGTTATGGATGGGGTATTTGTCAATAGAGATCAGATTGGATTGTGGCAGAGTAGGACACACAAAATTTGTGGTCCAAATAGGTGGTTGAGTGGTTCTACTTGATTTTCTAAGTTGATTGTGTGAAAGTGAAGATGCAATAGGTACAGCCGAAGGTAAAACAAAAGCTGAAGGACTAGACATAGCAGGTTCTGTCTCATGAAGAGTATCGGAATTAGAGGATGGATAAACTAACTCTTCTTCCATAAAATTTTCAAGAAGAAAAGGTGGTTTAGTGGACTGATGCATAAGGAAAGGAAAAATTTGTTCATGGAATACAACATCTCGACTGACATTTACTGTCTTGGACTGTAAATCATATAGTATATACCATTTCTTAGAAGTTGAATAACCAAGGAAAACACAGGGGATGGACCTTGGTGCAAATTTATCTTGAAAGGTTAAATTTGTAGCATATGCCAAGCACCCAAAACTCTCAAATGATCTAACTTAGGTTGATGACCATAGAACTTTTCAGAAAGTGAAAGACCATGCAAAACCTTGGTAGGCAATCTATTGATAATATAGACTGCTACTTTTACTGCATATCCCCATAAAAAAATCTGGAAGTTGAGATTAAAACTTGAAGGCTTTAGCAATGTTAGAGATGTGTCTATGCTTTCGCTCTACTACTCCATTTTGCAGTGGGGTGTAGACACAAGTACTCTGATGTACTATTCCTAAGCTAGACAAAAACTCATGGCAATGTTGATTAAAGAATTTTGACCCATTGTCTGCTCTAATACACTTAGGGGTTATATTGATTTCGCACCATAATCAGAAAATTCTTCAAAGTTTGATACACACCAGCTTTAAACTGCATAAGAAACAACCATGTTGTCGTAGTATAATCATCTATAACGGTAAGGAAATACCTTGCATTACCCTGTGTTGGTACCTTGTAAGGACCCCAAACATCTAAATGCAATAAATCAAATACATTTGATGTGGTTGTCTCACTTGGGGTAAAGGGTAATCGAGTTTGTTTGGCTAAGGGACAAGCTTCACAATGGAACTTATCTTGACCTGAAATTCCATGATTTAAAGTTTGTAAAACTGGTAATGGTGCATGCCCCAATCTTCTATGCCAAAGTACAACATCCTTAGTATGCAAAGACTGTTTTATTGATGAACCAATAGTAGTACCAATAGAATTAGTAGAATTGCAAACTATCCCCTTATTATAATCAGATTCACATATGCCTAATGCTTTCCTTAAAGCTAAAACAATATCAGGTAAACACCTCTTTATTTTGGAGATAGGGATAAAATGATACAACCCTTGGCATAGCTTACCAATCCCCCTCAGTTTGCCACTCCATAGATCCTGGACAATGCAAAAATCTGGATAAAATGGATAGAACACTAACTAGAAGAAGTCAATTTAGATACTGACAACAAATTGTATTTGAAATCAGGCAAATATAGAACTTTCTCAAGCAACAAGTCTTCTTGTAATCGCACAAAACCAACATTCCTAATTGAGGTTTTAGTACCATTTGGAAGGCCTACAAAGCTATTAATGGATGATTGGCTAGCTATGGCAGATTCAAAATTGCAGAAGTCATGGGTCATATGATCTGTGGCCCCTGAATCTAGTATCTAATTACTAGCATTATCAAGACAAGAACATAATGAGATGGTTTTACCTGCCAAGTTAGATGAAGGTGCTGTTAAATTCTCCTTTCCCAGCAGTTGCAGCAGTTGAGCACACTGTTATGAAGTTAGTACATTTCCTAGGTTAGCTCCTTCTTTAACACTGTCAATAGCAGCTTCAATATTCAACAATTGCGATTGTGATTCTTGCTCCTAACTTGGTTGAGCTTGATTGACTTTAGCTTTCATTCCAGATTTCCCCTTGGTAAATTGAAAGTCAGCTGGGTAGCCATGAAGTTTATAGTAGGTATCTCTCTTGTGTCTGGGTGTATGGCAGTAATCACATTCGATGTAAGGTTTCTTCCCCTTATACTTTGAATTTTGGCTTGAATTTCTTTGGTTGCCTTGTGAATACACTGTCGTAGTAACTTCAGTAGCCTGATTGTGTCTTGTTAACACCTTTTGACTCTCATCCTAGCTTACTATAAAGTAAGCTTGCTTCATAGATGGCAAAGGGACCATTAACAATATTTGACTTCAGACCATTGCATAAGAATCATTGAGTCCTATCAGAAATTGCAGTAGTTTCTGCTAATTTGGGTGAGCTAAATAAGCTTTGGCCGAGTCACTATTTGGTGGCGGTAAACTCACCAACAAACTCAATTCATGCCATAGAGTCTTGAGTTTGTTATAATAAGTAGCAACTGAGTTTGCTCCTTGCACCAGATTGACTATCTCTCTATGAATCCCAAACACTCTTGTTCCATTTATATTGTTGTATTGCTCTTGCAAGTCCTTCCAGACTTGATGAGCACTAGTTAAATAGACAATACTGTTAAAGATTTACTTCGACACAGTATTGAAGATCCATGCAAGAACTAAGGAGTTACAATGCTCCCATTGAGTATGCAAAGATTGATTAAACTTGGACTTTGTAACGCCCCGCTTGAGGTATGTACTTAAGATTTGCTATATTACTTAAAAGTTCATTGATTCAGTTTCAATTGAGTTGGTATGTTGTATTGGTTAAGTGTTTGTCTTGGTTTTGGTTGAGATTTGGTGAATTTTGGAAATCCAATCTTTGCCGGGGCGAAGGAGAATCTTCGCCTCAGCGATGAGGTGTTGCACCCACGGGTAGGTTCTGCCGTGTTTCGCCGGGGCGACGGAATGTTCTTCGCCGCGGCAAAGAGCCTAACAAAAAGTTTCTTGAGTTTTCTAGAGAATTCTTCCTTTGGGGCATAATGACCATTCTACCCCTAATTAGTAGGAATAGTGGGGAGTAAAATGTAAGGAAATTAACTAGAGAATGTGTTGGTAATAAGGGTGTATTTGCAAAGAATCAAAGGATATGGATGGAATTTCCAAGGAAGAGCAAGGGCAAAATGGGAAATGATGGATATTATATGAGCTAAAAAGGATTAAGTGTAGAGAAAACCTTCATTTCATCCATTCCACCGCCTCTTCCATTCTCTATTTTCCTCTCAAATTTCCTTCAATCTTCCAAGGATTTCTATGGACTTTTTGAGTAGTTTTTAGTAGATTTTTAATCTAAAGCATCCTAAGGTAAGGATTCTTGCTTTAGATGAGAGTTTTAGTATGTTTTGGTTAAAGTCTTATGTTGTTGTTGTTTAAAGTTGTAGAGAGAAATCAAGCTACCAAAGGAAAGGAAAAGTGTTAGAGAAGTTATTTCCTCACAAGGTAAGTAAATCCAAACTAAATTGAGATTTAAGAATTTATTTGAGTAGAGATTGTGTATGTATATGTATGTATTATGGTTGCTGAGAAATTGAGATGTTATGAATATTTATCTATGTTGATATGAATTTAATTGAGTTATGAGAAGTGTTATGATTGCATGATGATGAGTTGAGTTTGATTGAAGTTGGAGGGAGTTTTGAGCAAACCCTATGGGAGTGTTTTTCCTTGACAGGAAATTAGAGTGTATGAGGGAGTTTTCCTCCCATTTTGGATGATTAAAGAGAAGAGTAGAGTTATAGATAAGTAGAGCTTTGGTATGCACATGAGTTGTTTGAGGAAATGCCTAAGTGAAATCTGCCCTGTAACAGCAGTGACTTTCTAAGAAAATTTTGAAAATCTTACGGATTGAACTGGGCTGAGACCAAAACATCAAAGTTGTAGCCCTGTTTTTAAGCTTTAAAACAGACCAAAACCGTAGCAATCCGATGTGTATAACGCAAGTTATGCCCTTTTTAGTGCAACCTGTGCAGAATGACTGTTTTGATGCAATATTGCATTTGACATTTCATAAGTGCATTAGTGAGCATGAGCTGTCCATACGCATTTTTCTTATGTACTTAAGAAGTAGCTTGAGACATAGTAGAGAATTTGAGTATAAGCTACCTTAAGAGTAAAGAGAAAGAGAGAATGAGCACTAGAGAACGAAGAGAAAAGAGAATAGAGTAGGTTGTGCGATGGGGAACCTGTGAGTAAGGGGTAGAGTTTCCCGCATGTACGCCGCATTGAGAGAGCGACATGAGTATGAGAGAGAGACAAGTGGTGTAGCCCATGAGAGTGCATGCGGATGAGGGCTATACCCGAGAGTACCCGAGAGTACCCGAATATACACTCACATGGCCAAGGGTTCCGAATCCATGCATAACCGAGTCCGATCGGCTAGTATGAGTAGAAATCACATAGAGTGGGAGCGAGTCCCAGCCGTGCCTCCGGTAAGATGAGGTCGTGACTACTAAAGAGAGTTAGTAGAAAAGAGTTATGAGAAAGAGAAAGTAGAGAGGGAAGTATAAATAGAGAGTAAATGAGAATTGTAAGGAAAGAATTAGAGAGAAAGAGTTACGGGGATAGATGAGTAGAGGATTTACTTACTGAGCATTAGTTGTGCTCACCCCACTGTTTTCTATGTTTTGCAGGACCTAGGTGAGGATACAGTCGGAAGGACGTCGGCAAGTGAAGAGATATGGCTACACTGTCCACCTTGTTTTGATGTTTTGTACATGATACAACTTTTTGTATAAAGAATGTATATATTTAATAAAAGAAAAATTTGGGCCCAACTTTTTATACTACTTTATATGTATTTTATTATGTAGATGTTTTATGAGTATTTGAGTAGAAAGCGGCTATTACAGACTTCTCACAAGATCCATTGACAAACCCTAGCTTATTTTTTGCTCTCAAGAAACTGTCATGGCACGACTCCATATTCCATAATTCTTTGTTCTAGTGAGCTGTTTCGAGACCAAGATTGAACCAGGAGTGTCTGATGGATGAATGTAGAGAAGAGATCCATAATCGGTGACATTTGACATTCTTATATCTCAGTCTATGTCTTTGCTAAAATTGGATGAAATTGATGAATTGAAGAAAGAAATCAAGATCAAGAAGAGCACCAATTCAGATTTGAGCTGACTCTCTCAATTGGATTGATTTAGCAGTTTAGAATACTGCTCTGATACCATGTTTGATTTTGATGCAGAGTAAAACAAAGAACAAACTTTTATTACTTCAGCTCACAAGCTTAAGAAGAAGAAGATACAAAATGCACTTATTACACTTTTATACAAACCCGGTAACTATGGTCAAGTTAACCACAGTTAAACTAACTAACTTGCTATCTAACTACAATGGTTAACCACTAACTAACTGTAATTACAATTCAATTCAATACAATAACTATAATATAATAATCCAAGATAATACCTTCTCATCCCTGTCATAAAATTATATAAAATAAAGTTAAATGGCATGACAAGAAATGGTGTTTTGCATGTGCAGAGATAGGGACCCCGTTGGGAAGTGAATCAACGTAAGCAACAAGCATATTAAGGGTGGATTTAGAGTGATTTGATGCCAATGAAGCATGCATATCAGACACCAAGGCGTCTGCTATCTGCCATAGTTTGGAGACAGGAGTGGCGCATTCCTTGGCAAATTTGCGTATAATTCTTTGAGTTTGGTTACACTATCGCTCCTTTCTTCGTTTCCATTGCCTTAGAACTGCTACTACCACCACAATTGTAGCTGTTGTGCTCACTTTTGCCAATCCTACCGCTTCCTTTTTCATTTCCAATCAATGTTTCCTTTCCATTTTGAAGATGTTTCATTCCTTTTATTACTATTCATTCTGGAAAATTAAGGAATCAAGTATAACAACACTCCGCTATTCCAGCACGGAGGAACGAGCAGCATCATGGTTCATATCATGGATGGGCTTAATAGGGACATAGCCAAGATTTTGAGTGAGTAGGTTCAAAACATCTAAGTTGATAAATTTACAATAAAATATATATTAAAATCTCAAATCTTATAAATTAGGCTTTTCAACATCTAGGAATTTAATCTTACAATTTCAAACCCATTTTTATTAAACTCATCAACAAAAACATATTCATGATCTTTCATCAATTAAGAAAGCAAGAAAAAAAAAAAAAAAAAAAAAAAGCCACCAAACTCTTTATAAAAAAATTCTACTAACCCAATAAAATTCAACTCATAAACCAATGAAAACTCTTAAATCTAACTCTAATATCAAGCAATTAACTAATAATCAAAATTAAACCAAATCCCCGAATCTCTACAACTATAGGTTTCATCAATTCTTTAAACTCATTCAAAATTAACTTAATAACTAACCAAAATTTATCAACCCAATTTAAAACATAATTAATTAACCCACATCTAAACATAACAGGATTAAATCAAACCCCCATCAAAACCTAGAATTTAATTTTCAATTTCAAACCCATTTACTAAATTCAACAAAACCCATAACTCATAATCTTTAATCAATTAAGAAAGTTAAAAAAAAAAAAAAAAAAAAAAAGATTTTTAAGCAAAATAAAGAACAATGAGCATCATCTTATCTTGTATTTTTTGAGTAATCCAATTAAAAGAAGAAGAAAGTATGAGAGAGATGGAGAGGAAATGAAAAAGAGAGAAAAGGTAAAAAAATGTTAATTAATTCAAAATTCTCTGGGGTCAAAATTAAATTCCATAATATATAAAGACTGTTTTGATTTTTTCTAAAAGTTAAGTGGTTCAATTGAGCCCATAATTGTGTTTGTGGCTACGTGCCTAGGCTTAAGGCCAAGCCCAGCAAGGTGTGAGTTGGGTTTGGCAGAGAAAGGTTTCAAGGTTAATTAAACATGATACAGAAAGGAGAAGTGATCTTTAGCCCCCGTTGAAGGGACATAATTATAATAAAAATAGTTTGTAAAATAATAAGATAAAATCTTTCACTTTATTGTTAACCTACACGGTTACACCCACCTTCTTTTTTTCACAAGTCTCCATCATGTTCTAGGCTTGGAATTGAAGAATATGAAATGAATTCTTCCATCAAACTTGGGATTTCTTTTTCAAATTCTATTGTTAAATCAATTATTAATTCTAAAACTTTGGATTTTCACTTAAATTCTGTTAAATTGGATTATCAAATATCAATTCTAATATAAACTATTATTTACACGGACGAAGATGATAAATTTTTTTCCTCAATATCATTCACTTTCACAAAGCTTTTAAAATTGCTCAAAATATTTTTAATGAACTTAATCAAGGTATGCAGATAATATAATTTATGGCAAAGAAACAAGATAAGTACCTCTTCAATTTTTTAGTTTCTATCCTTAGAATGAGATTAAAGGATTAAATATACCAAAACATTAAAAATAGCAACCCTTCTAGTTGGTAGGCTGTCTAGCGAAATCAAATCCTTAGAATGAGATTCAAGGTATAAGTATTATTTCTCCCATGATATTCCACATCCAAGTCATAATGCCAAGGTCTTCCAAGTAACATGTGACAAGCATCCATCTCAACCACATCACAAATAATCTCATTCTTATAAATCTTCCCAATTGAAAAAGGAACCCGACATTGCTTAGTTACCTTCATTTTGATTTTACCATCTTTTTTAAGCCAACCAATGTCATAAGGAGTAGGATGTATATGTGATTCTAATTGCAATTCATCAACCATAACCTTGGAAATGTAGTTCTCGTTACTCCCAATATTGATGATTAGATCACAAACTCATTTCTTGATTGTGTATCAAGATTTGAAGATTTTATGTCTTTGAGCTTCTTCCTTTTCTTGGGGTGAGAACAAAACACATTCAACCATCAAGGACATTGGGACACTTTCATGTGCATATACTATCTTGCCTTCATCCTTATTTTTAGAATCATCCTTAGACGTCTTATGGTCTTCAACTTTCTCGCAATTGATGAAATTAACACTTTTGTGTTGAGGACATTGATTGGAATGATGACCTGTTTCACGGCCATGGTAGCACTTGTCACCTCGAGGAGGGGCATAAGCATTGTTGGCAGTTGAAGTAAATGGACCCTTTGGTTGAATGAGAACAAAACACATTCAGCCATCAAGGACATTGGGACACTTTCATACGCATATACTATCTCTCCTTCATCCTTATTTTTCATCCTTAGACGTCTTATGGTCTTTAACTTTCTCGCAATTAATGAAATTAACACTTTTGTGTTGAGGACATTGATTGGAATGATGACTTATTTCATGACCATGGTAGCACTTGTCACATCGAGGAGGGGGCATAAGCATTGTTGGCAGTTGAAGTAAATGGACCCTTTGGTTGAGTGAGATGAGGGTTTGGAACCACTTCAATTGTCTTCATTGGAGCTTTGCCTTTGCTTATCTCATCTTCTTAAGAAGGATCTAAATCAATTGATTCTTGTGGGGATTAATCTTTAAATTGTCTTCTAGCAAGTTGTATTTCAACTCTTGTGGCTAATTAAGTAGCTGCAGATACTTTATGAATTGCTGCAAAACAACTTGATCTTGGATGTTAGTATGCAAACCCCAAAGAAATCTAGATACTTGATGATCTTCTATCTCATATAAACCAATGCGAGACTTAAGATGTTGAAATTTAGCAGCATACTGAGACACAGTTTTGGTTTCTTTTCTGTAATTATGGAACTGATGGTATAAAACCTGCTCATAATCAAGAGGAAGAAATCATTCCCTCATAAGCTTCTTCACACAACGCTATGTTTGTAATTCCTATTTCCCCGGCGAATTCGTGATGATTGCAGTTGATCTAACCAAGTAGAAGTGCCTCATTTTAACTTGTAAGCTACCAGCTTCACTTTCCTATTTTCTTCAACATCAAACCATTTGAAGTATTTTTCCATGGCACTTTCCCAATCAAGGAATTCTTCAATTTCCAATTGCTCATTAAAGGATGGAAGCTCCACTTGAAAACTATTGTCACATTGTTGATTATCCCTTTGATTTTCTAGAAGAAAGAAATCGTTCTCTCAAAGCATATTTTATCTCGTATCATGATATTTGATGTAGTTTATCAAACCTACATTCTGCAAACTTCTAATTGTTCTACCATTATAAAGCCATACCCTTCTAATAGATAACCAACAACCTTAATATGTTTCCATGCTAGAACATCCACATCAATTAGAAAATCTTCAATGACTTAGTCCAATCAAGAAAAGCTTCACCATGAGAATGTCCATTGTAAGTTGGAAAGTGACAACATTGTTGGCGTAGATCATCTAACATATTGAAGGGTTCTTGAATTCTTTCTCTCTCTCTCTCTCTCTCTCTTTTCAAAAGCACAAATAAAAGGACCAAACTGAAAGTAATTGAAACTTAGAAGGAATGAAGAGTAACAAAAACTAGAAAAGGACTGTCTTGATAGATGGCAGAAACTGGGTGCACATTATAATTTTCCAATGGCATGCAAGTTGCACGAGGCTGCATAATTTTTGGGATTTTTATTATTATTATTTTTTTGTAAGAGGAGTAGATGAAGTTAATGGAGTGTGTTTGAGGTATGTGTATAGGGTAGATGTATGGGAAGTGTTTACGATAGGAGGGCTACAAACCATCTCAAGTTGCGAAAGTAGAATTGCAGAAAAAGAAACTTAGCAGAAAAATCAAAGTAGAGTGAAAAACGTGTGAGCTAAAACTTTACTCTTTTCTTACTGATATATTTTACATGAGTTCACTTATATAGGGTGAACAGTGAACAAAGTAAAAGTCAAAGTTTACACGGTAAATCAGCAGAGTAAAACACTCTGTTTTTACTTAAAACGAGCTACATGAACTTTACTTAAAACAAACTGCATGAGCTTTACTTAAACGAACTGCATGAGCTTTACTTAAACCGAACTGCATGAGCACAAACTGCATGAGTTTTATTTAAACGAACTGCATGAGCACGACCTGCATGAGCTGAATGAGTAAAATAAGCCTAGCTCATTTTCAGTCTATCCTAACATCCTTCCGTAAACAAATCCTCTTGTGAGTTTTAGTCAGCCATAGTCAGCTAGGTTCAACAAGTCCAAAACTAAATCCTAACATCTTCCCGCAAGCTGAACTTCCTCAAGTGATACAGCTTGACAGCACATGTAACTCTAGTCACAGAACCTAAAGCAGAAACTCACAATTCCAGTAATCTAAAACTGAACCAACTCACAATTCCAGTAATCTAACAATGAACCAGTTCCACATTTCCAGTTACTGAAGTCTGAGTCACCTTTCAAACAATCAAGTATCACCTGACTAACCATGTTGCATCATTTTCCAGCCAAAACAGCAGCCAACCAAAAACTTCATCAAATTTCCGGCAAACAACCATCAAAAACCAACTAAACTTCAGATGATCACCAATCAAATTTTTTTAGCAAACAACCATCAAAAACCAACTAAACTTCAGATTATCACCAATCAAATTTTTCCAACAAACAACCATAAAAAACCAACTAAACTTCAGATTATCACCAATCAAATTTCCAGCAAGCAGTCATCAAATAACCTATGTAGCTTTACAAACTTCAGCAGATGATGTAATAGTCAGTTTCTCTCGCAGGATTGCAAATCTAGACAGTGAAAGTGCTTTGGTGAAAATGTCAGCCTTCTGATACTCAGTGGGAACATATTGCACTTTAAGTCTATTATTTGTGACTTGTTCTCGCACATAATGTGCATCCAACTCAATGTGCTTAGTTCTTCCATGAAAAACTAGATTACAGGCAGGAGACCCTGCACTTTGATTATCACACCAGAGGATAGGAACTTCAGGAAGAATGAGACCAATTTCAGAAAATAGGCTGCTAAACCAAGCAAGTTCAGTTGACCCTTGTGCAAGAGCCCTATACTCTGCTTCTGTGGATGATAAAGCCATAACCTTCTGCTTCCTTGAATACCACTATATCAGATTGTTTCCCAGAAAAACACAACATCCATTGGTTGATCTCCTGTCCTGAATACTATTAGCCCAATCCGCATCTGTATAGCATGTCAAATTAGGTCTATGACTGGGGCTAAACTGAAGACCATAATCTGAAGTTCCCTTGAGATATCTAAGCAATCGTTTACAAGCTTGCCAATGTAGCTGAGTGGGGGCTTTCAAGAATTGACTCAACTTATTCACAACATAAGAAATATCTAGTCTAGATAGTGTCAATTACTGTAATGCACCAACTGTACTCCTATAGAGGGCTGAATTTTTAAATGGTTCACTATCTTCAAGGGTAAGTTTGGTCCTAATTGTCATTGGAGTTGAGCAAGGTTTACTGTCAAGCATGTTACTTTTAATCAGCAAGTCTTTGGCATATTTCTCCTGTGTCATATGAAGACCTGACTTTCTTCTTGTCACGTCAAAACCTAGAAAGTATTTGAGTGAACCTAATGCTTTTAAAGCAAATTGATTATTTAGATCAGTGACAGTTTGCTGAACTAAGCTGAAATCATTGCTGGTGAGTAATATGTCATCAACATACACCAATACATACATTATCTTCTCATCCTTTTTGTAAATAAACAGACTCGGATCTGCCAAGGAATGACTGAAGCCCCAACCAAGAAAGGCTTTCTTTAATTTATCAAACCAGGCCCTTGGTGCCTGTTTGAGACCATACAAAGCCTTGGTAAGCCGACATACATGATGAGGATGATGAGGACTCACAAAACCCTCAGGCTGGACCATATAAACTTTTTCGGTAAGGTCACCATTCAAGAAGGCATTATTAATGTCCACTTGTTGTATATCCCAGCCATAACTCATAGCCAAACTCAGTATAACTCTAACAGTGGGAGACTTCACCACAGGACTGAAAGTTTCAAGATAATCAATACCAGGGGTCTGCTGGAATCCTTTAGCCACCAATCCGGCCTTAAACCGCTGAATAGAGCCATCAGGATTGGTTTTGATTTTAAAAACCCACTTACACCCAACTGGTTGTATCTCGGATGAGGTAGGAACAAGTTCCCAGGTTTTATTAGACAACAAAGCATCATATTCTGACTGCATAACAGCCTTCCAAGCAGGATGTGTAAGTGCTTCAGTTACAGATACTGGTTCCTTAGTATCAAGTGCAGAAGTGGAAAGAAGGGCAGTGTTATGGGCCTTGGCTTTGGCTTTAGTAACCATAGGGTGAGTATTAATGGCAGAAGGAATAAAGGGTTCAGTTAGAGGCAGCTGAACTGTAAGAGGGATAGTATCATAAGAGGTTTGAGAGGAAATTGTAACAGGTGACAGCCAAGATTTGGGAGAATCTGAGTTGGAGAAAACTGAGATTACAAGATCAGCAAAGGTTCTGGTATTAGAGGATTGATCAGTATCATATGGAGCAGATTGTGTAGTGTCAGTGGGTGCTGATGGTGAAGACAAGAATTCATATGATGTAGGCAAGGATTTAGTAGAAACTTTAGGGCTGAAAGCTAATGTAGAGGTGCACTGATCAGGGTCTGAATCTAAGGAACCTACTACTGAAGGAACTGACTCTATGGATGGCACTGTGTTAGGTGCCTGAATTGATGTTTTTAATTGATCATGTGTAGTAGGACATGTAGATTCTGAATTGTCTGGGGATGAAATTTGTAGAGTAGAGACAGGAATAGACCAACTGGGATGACTTGACATAGAAGGAAAAGACTCTGAATTCATGGTATTGTTTGATGTAAGTGGTGTTGATTCAGTATAAGACTTGAAATGAAATTCTGATTCATCAAAAGTGACACTTTGGCAAATGTATATTCTACCAGAAGGTGCTAGACACTGATATCCTTTGTGGTTAAGGCTGTAACCTACAAAAGTACACTTAGATGTATGAAAGTTGAATTTGTGTTTACTATAGGGTCTAAGAAATGGATAAACAGCACAGCCAAAAATTCGTATAACAGAGTAGTTGGGGACAGCTTTGAATAACATCTGAAAGGGGGAAATATTGTCTAACACAGGGGTATGAAGTCTATTTGTAAGGTAGGTGGCTGTTTGGAAAGCATACCACCAGTATTTAAGAGGCATATATGCTTGAGCAAGAAGAGTTAAACCTTGTTCCACTATTTGCCTATGCTTTCTCTCTACCCTCCCATTTTGTTGATGAGTATGAGGACATGGATGTCTAAAAAGGATGCCATGAGCTTTTAGGTATGGAACTAAAGTCCTATACTCACACCCCCCACCCAATCAGTTTGAACACATTTTAAGGAAGCAGCAAACTGTTTTTCAACTAGCTTGTGAAACTGTGTAAAAACAGAATATGTTTCAGATTTAGTTTTCAAGGGAAATAGCCAGGTAAATCTTGTGTGATCAGTTCAACAACACTATTACATGCATTATAAAACTGACTCTTAATAGGAGTACAGGATGAAGTACATTCATTGTGAACTGAAGATAACTCAGGTTGTTTATTCATAGGATTACTAGGATCCTTATTGGAATAACAAGGAAATGAAGCAAGACAGTGACTTGGCATGGAATTGAAGGATGAAACCAAGACTGCAGTAGACTTAGGAGTAGAGCAGGCTGAACTATGAAGCTGATACAGGCCATATTTAAGTGTTCCTTGGAGAAGAATGGCTTGGGAAGACTTGTCCTTTACCACACAATGATCAGTGAAAAACTCAATAAAGACATCATTATCTCTAGTTAATTTAGAAACACTAAGTAAATTTTTGGTGATATGAGGAACAAATAATACATTCTTAAGATGCAACACTTTATTAACACAAGATAAAACTGCAAAACCAGTATGTGTAATTGAAAGCAACTCACCATTTCCCACCTGAAGCTACTCACTGCCCATGTAGCTGGAACTTGAAGTCAGTTGGGAAAAATCAGAGGTAACATGGTCTGTTGCACCAGAATCCATGTACCAAGCAGTGTCTTGGACTGAGGATGGAGTAGCAATGTAATTGATTGCTGTAGGAGGTCGACTATGATTCTGTGACTGAGCCATGAAGGCTTGATTATGCATCTGTGAAGTACCAGAATTAGTGTCCAAACTGCCTGAAGAATGACCAGCAGTTGAGGGAGACTGTGACTTGAAATTATTCTGAAGCTGCATTGAGGGGACTGTATTGACATTCTGTGAGTAGTGTTGAGAAGGAAAAGAAGTATAATGTCCTTCATAGTTAGGGTCAGGTGGTCTTAAAAATACTCCAGGATTAAAGTTGCTCCTAATTAGGGAGTTGCGCCCAGTAAAATTCACATTAAAGCGATGGTAACAGTTTAAAGCCAAGTGACCCGTTTTCCCACACACTTGGCATATGAATCTATTTCTACCTCCTGCACGACCTCTGCCTCTGCCACCAGTATAGTTTCTAGAAAAATGTGGTGTGAAAAACTGAGTTTGCTGGGGTGTGTATATAGGTGAGCTTTGTGTATTTGGAAAATAGGATGAACTAAGACTTGGAGACTGTGATATAGGTAAAGATTGGTTGTTATATTGAGTAACACTACCCTGAAGTTGGGATGAAGTCTGTCCAGACTGTAATTTTATTGCATCATTATCAGTAGACAAATTAGCAATATTTGCTGAGCTACTATGAAATTCATCATATACCATAGAATTCATTGCACTATTTGCCTTTTCCAACCGTAATTCAAACTTCTACAAAACAATCTGTACTTTTTGAACTGTTATATGATCAACTCTGGATTCAAGCCTAGTGGTAACATTTACTACTGCTGCATCATATTCGGAATCAAGTCTGTCTAATATGTAGTTTATCAGTTCATCATCAGAAATAACAACACCACTGGCAGACAAAATTTCAGCATATCCTTTCATCTTTAGAAAATAGTCATGCATACTCATACTTTCTTTCTTTGTATTTTGCAAGAGACTTCTAACATGTAGTGTTTTTGCTCTAGACTCAGTTAAAAACTCCTTTTCTAGAGTAAGCCAGATATCATTGGTAGTTTGACATTTCGATATTACAGAGAACATTGCCTCAGAAATTGAAGACAATAACCAGCTCATTAACAGTTTATCTGTTTTCTTCCAAAGAGTAAACTCTGAGTTAGGTTTTGTTGTTACCTCTGAATTTGAGTTGTCCAATTGAACTCTAATGACTGGAGCTGGACATGAAATTAGTCCCGTTAGGTGTTCTTCGAGATCATGAGCTCCTACGGCAAAAAGAATTTGTGATTTCCAGAATCAGTGGTTATCGCGCGTTAGCTTTGGTGAAATCACAGGAAGCGTGGATGAAGCAACTGATGAACGATTAGTGAAATTGATTGTGTCGAAGATCTCCTTAGAGCTTAAATTCTTGTTTGATTTATCAAGGGAGGATGGATTTGAAGAGGAATTAGCCATTTCCGATGTTGGTCAGTGGCTCTGATACCAAGTTGCGAAAGTAGAATTGCAGAAAAAGAAACTTAGCAGAAAAATCAAAGTAGAGTGTAAAACGTGTGAGCTAAAACTTTACTCTTTTCTTACTGAGATATTTTACATGAGTTCACTTATATAGGGTGAACAGTGAACAAAGTAAAATTCAAAGTTTACACGGTAAATCAGTAGAGTAAAACACTCTGTTTTTACTTAAAACGAGCTGCATGAGCTTTACTTAAAACGAACTGCATGAGCTTTACTTAAACGAACTGCATGAGCTTTACTTAAACCGAACTGCATGAGCATGAACTGCATGAGTTTTACTTAAACGAACTGCATAAGCACGACTTGCATGAGCTGAATGAGTAAAATAAGCCTAGCTCATTTTCAGTCTATCCTAACACGAATGAAGGCTTTGATACCACTTGACGCAATGCAATGGAAGATAAGCACTAGATGCACTCTAGCATAACAGTTCGAATCCACGAACACATTTGAATCCATAAATAATGAATCTTGAATTCATGAAAGATGTCAAATCCACGATGAAACAATTTGTAAAGGAACCATCAAGAAATTTTATTGAATAACCATTGATAATTGTTTGTAGGATAACAAATTTATTTATACTAAACTAATCCTGATGTTAATAAGGGGGCGTTTGGTTCATGGAATGTTAGATTACTGGAAAGTTAGATTACCTTGAAGATTACTGGGAATCTTTAGGAAAATGTGCTTGGTTAATTGGTGGGTATGTTATATTAATATGTTTGGTTGGGAGGAATAAATTGGTGGATATGTTATTTAAATTACTAAATTGTCCTCTAATAAATATTATTATTATATTATTTTTTTAATATTGATTATTTTTTGGATTATTATAACCCCCCCTGTATTTAAAAACTTAGCAAAAACAACCCCATAATAAAAGTTTGGAAAATCAACAAAGCACCCCCACCAACCCAACCACTGCCGGCTGCCGGCAACCTAACGGTGCACGGAAGGTAGGAAATGGCCTTCGTGCGCCGTATGGCTATTTTCGGCCAGAGATCTGACCGGAAATGGCCAGATATTTGGCCGAAAATGGCCATATCGACGCATGACAGTCATTTTCAGCCTTCCGTGTGCCGTTCTGGCAGTGGTTGTCTACGGCAAGTGGGTGGAGGTGGCGGCTTGGGTGGGTTGCAATTTGTTTTGAATTCAAGGGTAATTTTGTTCAAAAAGTTAATTAATTGGGGTGAAATAGTAAAAGCCATATTCATGTAAATAAATTTAAAAAAAATGGCATTATTGTCCTAAAATTTTATTAATAAGGGATAGAATTGTAAAAAAAAAAGATAACCCTGGTAATCTTAGAATACCTAAGAAAATAGAGGTAATCAGATTACCTCCAATATTACCAATAGTAACCACTATTGGTATTTGAAGATTACCGATATCTTATATTACTTGACAACCAAACATGATAATCAAGTAATATAAGATGATTTAACCCTTGTAATATCACATAACCCCCAACCAAACGCTCCCTAAAAGAAATCCCAATGAAAAAAGGAGAACCAAATTAAACAAGTATATAAAGTTTACCTACATTAAAACTTCTTAAATCAACTAAACTCCTAATTAATATGGAAAACTACTTAAATGCCTAATATGAAACCCTAAATAAATAAATAAAGAAAATAAAGAAAATGGAACAAATTTAAATCCTAATTTAACAATATTCTTCCTACATCATAATATGAATAGAGAAAGGATTTGAAGATGATTTTTTTTTTTTTTCCTTTTATGATAAAAAGAAACAAAATTGTCTTTTTACATTAAAGATTTGTAATATTAGATTCGCCACGTCATCATTATGTTAAAAATGTGTGGTAAAAACTCTAACATTCATCATGTGGCGACACTGAAGTGTTTATAGCCGATGGTATTGAGTTGAGATAAGGCACATCATACCCCAAAATTCAAGAATGAAATTGTAATTATCCTGCTCATGTGAATTGTGTGTATTAGATATACAAATGAGATTAGTTTGAATCAGGTAATTAGGTCGGTGAGGTCCTAAATCCTCACGTAAAACATATACTATATAAAAGAAACTGTTTAATTAAACAATTTTTAAATAGAAGGGATTAATGTTAATATTTAGCTCAAACGCGAACATGAGTGGTAAACATGAAGGGCTTATAATTAAAGAAGTTTTTTTTTTTTTTTTTTTTTTTTTGGCACAGCACATCATGAATTTATTAAATTGAGTTTGGTAGAGAGCTTATACTAGTGTTGAGCCTTTAAACGAATCTTCAATTTCCAATCAAATTTTAAATTAACATAATTAACTTCGAAATTATATTAAAATGATACAGAAGGATCATCTACTAATTTAGAAATATATTATCAATTTTACATACCGTATTGCTACTAGCTGTCCAGTTATATATTATACGAGGTTCATGACTATATGTAAAAAACGTTTATCATGTGGTTATGCTGCCGACTCTCATTTCCTAACTTGTATCGGAAGACAGTATAAAAGTATGAACTTTTACATCTTGATTTGCACATGTAGAGAGCCAATATCACGTTGGATTCGATTTAGAAAAATAGATGAAATAATAAAATCCCATTATTTATTTGAATAATACTTTATATACAAATTGACATGTTTTAATATGATTGTGTGACTTTAAAATTAAAATTAATTAAATAATTAAAAAAGATATATAACATTACTCTATTTATAATAATCTTTTTATATTTGGATGATTTGCCGAATCAAATAGGGTAAATTTCAAGTTGCATTTTTTATTGGATCCTTTACTTACGGAGAAATCCCAATAATTAATGTTCCTTTGACCAACATTATATTGATTACTGGGCATTAATGACAACTTGTCTTCATTAATGATGCATTTAAAAAAATATAACTAACTAGTGACTCGAATCTCATCATCCGCACGTTAATCGTCTAGTACTTTTATTAAAAATTATAAATGAATGAATGACAATCAACTTAAATTCCAGAATTTTACAATTTCAGAACTTATTAGATTAGTAATAACTTTATTTAAAAAAAAAAAATTGTCTCATTTTGATTCAGTTGGATTCTCCTAGTTTCTGGAGATTTTTCAGTTTTTATAATTAAAATCTTCTTTTTTCTTTCGAGTATTGAGATTTTCAGTATAAATATGGCTATAAAAATTAAGACATTTTTTTTTTCACGTTCTATTATAATTAATTGATTTCTATGTTTATTCACTTTCGATAAGTCGAATCCTAACTCTCATACAAGTTACACAACAAAAGCAGGCAGCAGCTGTGGTGCAGCTTTGAGTAAAGTTTATAATTTCCGATATGCCGCCTGCCTTTGTTGCTAACACGTCGCCTTAAATTTTTAGAAATCTTCTTAATACCCCACAAGACTATAACGATACCCACAAAAATACGGAGTTCGCTGGCCTCCACTCTTTCTGGAGACTGCCAAGACTATGTAATCCACCATAATTAAACACACCATATATTGAGGTTGAAGATCCTACCAATTCCATTTGTTAGAACTACTATATGGATTCCAGGACTACTTGAATGAATCATTCAACTTAAAAAGAAGAATGTTGAAGGTATAGAATAATAATAATTTAAAAAACTCTATCCGCTACAAGTCTGCAACATCAAGATGATTTTGAAAGGATTTGAGCTTTTAATTTTTTTTTTTTTAACGTGTTCTTTAGCATAATGGAGCACACTGAAATTGTAAATACAACCATGAAAAATTCCCATTTGGTCACTCTACGCCGTCCTTATAAAATTTAATTGCATTGCAAATGATGTGATTATTTTAAAAATATTATCATGAATCACATAATCGCACAGTTCATATATAACGTTAAGATAGCGTCACTTTAAAATACATAACATTGTTTAGAGTGATAGCAACTAATCACTTCTAGATTTACATTCGAGAAGAACTTTGGATAGGGAACGTAAGAAAATGTGATGATCGATGCTCATGTCTCTACATATAAAATGTAGTTAGATTAATAAAAAATAAGTTGTTTGACCCTTCATGTAAAAGCAAATTAATGAATTTGTACAAGTCGGATGGGGCGATAGCAAACAGCTGAATCTTGAATTTTAATTGTATGATTTTTTTTAAGAAATAAAAATAAGAAAACTGGTCTCTCACGAAGCCCCATCCTGAAGCAAATCCCTTTCTTTTTCATAATGAAGTTACCCAGTGATGACTAGGTTTTGTAAACAATAATAAATTTCCCCTTCTTAATAATTCACGTTTATTAAAGTCTTATAAGTTAAACGAAAGTTAAATATGCTATGTTTTGGTATGAAAAATTGATGTTTCAAGAAATCACTATTAAATATGCTAACCGAGCTGAGGAATCAGCTGTATGTAGAATTAAGAAACCTCTTAGTACACATCCATTGGCTAGCGGCCAAAAAGATTCCTATTGATTTGATCAATTATATATAATCCACATTACTTTACCCAAGTAAACCGGTCTCTCACGAAGCCCCATCCTGAAGCAAATCCCTTTCTTTTTCATAATGAAGTTACCCAGTGATGACTAGGTTTTGTATACAATAATAAATTTCCCCTTCTTAATAATTCATGTTTATTAAAGTTTTATAAGTTAAACGAAAGTTGAATATGCTATGTTTTGGAATGTAAATTGTATGTTTCAAGAAATCACTATTAAATATGCTAACCGAGCTGAGGAATCAGCTGTATGTAGATTTAAGAAACCTCTTAGTACACATCCATTGGCTAGCGGCCAAAAAGATTCCTATTGATTTGATCAATTATATATAATCCACATTACTTGGTAAAAGAAATTTAAAAAAGAAAAAGAAAAAAGAACTTGATTCTTTTTAGGAATATTTAAAAATAATATATGTTATGCCTGGAAAAATAAGGCTGACGCAGAGTCTTGTCAGCACAGGGTGGTCAGAAATTAGAAAGGTTTCACGACCGCTCAGATGCGGCTACGTCGCGTGATGACGTGAGTGGCATACTCCTACTAGTGTAGTGGGTGTATGCCAGGTTGGCGAATGGTTAGAAATGGTCTATGTGTCCAATTCCTACACAAGTTGAGGAAATCATTCGGGCAGGTGAGCAATAAGACGCAGAGAAAGATTTGCACGACATCCACCTCACTTGCAGATTTGGTAATCATTACCTTGATTCATCCCACTATAATATATAATATAGATAAGTTATAATAGTATATTTATAAGGGCAATATGATATTGGCAAAGAGGAATAACGTGGGGCAAAGCCGATGAGGCAGAGACACATCCATTGGCATCCATTGGCTAAGGGCCAAAAAGATTCCTATTGATTTGATCAATTATATATAATCCACATTACTTGGTAAAAGAAATTTAAAAAAGAAAAAAAAAAAAAGAATTTGATTCTTTTTGAGGAATATTTAAAAATAATATATAACATAGATAAATTATAAGAGTATATCTATAAAGGGCAATATTATAATACGTGGGGCAAAGCCAATGAGGCAGAGACTTTCTTCCTAGTCGTAGAAAAAGGCAAGACCCCGCCTACAAATGAACAGATCCAATTGAAGAAAGAGGCGACATTTTCACACATGCCACTACAACTTTTATGGTAAACGCTCTATAAAATTCTTCTTCCTGTCACACTGGGAAAGCGAAAGCTCATTCTCTCCAATTATTCAGGTAAACTGTATTTCAATATGCTATGTACAGTACTGTCTCCTTAATTAATTCTTAACATTGAGAAATTCTTTGAAATATAGAAATAATCCTGCATTGTTTTGGGTGCAATAAACGAGATCTAGGTCTTGGCGTCTTGCCTTGGAGATATTTAATAAGCATTGTTGTTTTTAACCTTCAAGTTTGAAGCTTAATTGTTCTTAAGGTTTTCATGGATGTGTGAGTTGGGATCGATCTTAATTTGATTCTTCCTCATTTTACTTTTAATTTCGAGTCAAAATTTTGATCTCCATCACATGCAGTTACATATAGGAGTGGCTTCTTTGAACTGCAAAGCAATACGATAAATATTAGGAGTGGCTTGAGTCTTGAGATCTGATCAAGGTTTAATTACTTTCTATTGGTGTATCGAATCAAACTAAGATACTTCTTCGTCTAGCTACTGTTTCAGGTTCAATTTTTAAGGTCCATTTCTTATGGAAATCGCATCGGCTAAATGGTTATCTGACCTGGTAAGACAATTTAACACTGTTTGTTCGTTTTCCCGGTATGGATTTGAATTTCTTCATTGGTTGTTTGTTTAATGGTAGTTCTGATATGATTCGTAGGGAACAGAGGATTCCACCTTTTTCCATCAAGAGCAAATGAACCCTCTTGATAACCAGCTGACTGGAGTCAATTTTTTGCAAATCACACACAGCAATCACGGTTTTTACGCTGAAGCACCTTCTCGTCACGCCGTTGTTGAGAGGTCAGCAAAACAGACTAATGGCTTGAACTCTTGCACAGCTGACCACATCACTTCTAATGCTTTAGTCTCCTCTCAAATTATTTCTTTTGGGAACTCCACCTCGTCTCCGCCTATTTCTCAGCTTGTCTCCGGTACTGAATATGCCATGATTCCAAAGAATGAGCCTAGGACTCCTTTACATGCTCAAGAGCATTTAGTTGCGGAAAGAAAACGCCGCGAAAAGCTTTGCCAACGGTTGATAGCTCTCTCAGCTCTTGTTCCTGGGCTGAAGAAGGTATAACTTCTAAAATCTTTTCACTAGAACTTAAAGGATTCGTATATGTTCCAATTTATATTTTATTCTAGTATTTTACAAGATGTTTAACATTTTCTTGGTACTTTTGCATTCGAATTGTGACCAGAATAATTTGGAATAATGTTAATTGCCTTGTAAAATTGAAAACAGTCGATATATCTGGTAGAATGAATTCCATACATAGTATAACTTTTTCCCGGAGGAATTATTAATTATTAAACTTCAGATTCTAAGTACAACTATAGTAAATTTTATATGAATTGTGAATGATAAAGTTGTATTATATCTGCAAAACAAGGCGCCTTATATAACTTATAGAAATTTGAATTTCTTATATGGTGCACACTACATATAATAACATACCTCAAAATTATATGTATGACGATAGATAAGGGCTACACAATAATATATCAAGAAAGAATATTACTTACCACGTTCATTCCCAGATGTAGAGGATAGATATTGTTAATTTTTGTGAAAAGAGTCTAATTTATTATCTTTGAAATAATACACATATATGTCGTTAAATATGAATGATGATTTCATTAATTTGATGATGTGAGACACAAAAACAACTAGAAAATATACCATACAGTGGGTTAAAACCCATAAATAATAACACGATTAACATGGCTTAAGCTCAAATATAATAATAGATACAATCTCTTGATTTTGTAAATAGACATTTTGAGTTGAGTTTATATACTAATTCAATGTCTTCAAAACTTTCCTCTCGTTTCTAAAGCCAAAAGGGAATGGAGCTCCTATGATTACGCTGTGATATAAATATGTCTTGATTAGATGTTTATTTGCAGACAGATAAGGCTTCTGTACTTGGAGACGCTGTCAAGTACTTGAAACAACTTCAAGAACGTGTGAAGAAGCTTGAAGAACAGGCAGTAAATAAAACAATGGAATCAAAGGTTGTTGTGAAGAAATCTCATATCTTTATTGAGGGTGAAGAAAGTTCTTTGTCTGATGAAAAGTCTTATCGCCAATCCAACCAATATCTCCCCGAAATTGAAGCCAGAGTTTCAGATAGGGACGTACTTGTTAGAATCCATTGCGAGAAGAATGACGACTGTATTGTAAACATACTTACAGAAATTGAGAAGCATAATTTAACCGTCGCCAAAAGCAACGTTTTACCATTTGGAAACTCAACTCTTGATATAACTGTTGTCGCTGAGGTGCATTCTACCTCTTAAGTCTTTCTTATATCAATATAGTAATAGTTATCTTTCCTCTTTGTTCATTTTATTTTATTCTTTAATTTTATTTAGATTGAAGAGATTAATACTGCCTGGCAATTATATATTGCAGATGGACGTTGAATTCTCCATGACAGTGAAAGATCTTGTGAAAAACCTTCGATTAGCTCTATTGCATCCATCTGCCACAAAAAAACTGTGTTGATATTGTGACGGTGAAGATTACATATGTATACAAGTAATTCTGAGATGATTTATTTAAGAAGATTGTGTGGAACAGTCTAATTTAGCCGTAATTAGCTCTTAATTAGAGACCATCACGATCTTCTATGTCCTTTGTGATTAAGTGGATTTATTTTGATTCGTGTTACATGTACAAACAAAATACAAATTCTACTATAAAAATTTGATTTGACACAATATTGTTATTGCCACATTATTCATTTATATTAATTAGTATTTATTGAATTGATTTTGTATATATATTCATTTATTTATTTTGTATAATATTAGTTTGTATGAAATAATTTATATAAAGAATTTGTCATCTAGTATTATTTGTTTATTTTACTTCCTAACTAAGAGTTTTTTTTTTTTTCCTCACCGTACTTTGTGTATAGTTGACCCGTTAAGCTGCCTTTGAAGGGTGTCTTTGAGAGATTATTTTCAATAATAATGTCTGTACTTTCCAAAATTATTAATCAGATTTGAATTTTAGGGATATTAGTCAAAAACAGCCTTTAACATTTGAGAGTTATTCAAAATGCACCATTGAGGCAAGCGTGGTTTGAAATTCATTAACAGTGATAATGAAATGACAATTTTACCGTTAGTTTGTAGAGGTCAAAACACCCATCTAGATCCAATGAAAAATACAATCTTAATCGAAAATAAAAACAAAGATAGAGAAAAGAATCCCAAGAACTTCCATAAAAATAAAATAAGTGCAAGATAATCCATAATCAATCAAAATTACAACGTGAAAAGAATTATTATTTTTTTCCCTAAGAAAACATATTCATCTCTTTCTCATGACCTCCATATGCAAAACTCAAATTCATACGTTTCCAATGACCAACATGTTAGTCGCTGGTGGGGTTTATGTAAGTAATTGATCTATCATACGTAGCGGAAAACAAAAATTCAACCTGTAAATCAATTACCTTTCTTTGCCTATATCCGAGTATATATTATACTGTTTACATGTTTATAAACAAAAATCTGTATAAAGTAAATCAATTCAAGGATTAGAATACTTACATACGTTTGGAGGCTCCTTCGAATATCTCTGATTTCGGACAAGAACACTGTTTACGGTACTGTTTATGATTACTGTTCATGGTTACTGTTCACCATGTACGGTTCATGGTTACTGTTCACCGTCTACTGTTCATGGTTACTGTTTACCATTTATTGTTCACGTGATTTTTCGCCAATCGATCCAAAGTAGGATCGTATTCACGGAAGTCCACACGAAGATAATCCGCAGATCTCTTGATTATTTTGCTAGAACAATCAAAGGCTTCAAGAATCAAGTAAGAAGAACAAGAAAAAATTTCTTTTTGAGAGAGAGAGAGATAGGGTGGCTAGGGTTTTAATTGAATGAATGTTTCTATTGTTTTAATTTTAAGTTGCACTTATATAGTGCAACAATTAAAACTCTATTCCACTTAGGAATAGCTATGGGCTCCAACCCTAGTTCACCCTTGCAACCAAACACACCCTTTAGGTATTTTAATTATTAAATATTATAATTAAAATTAATTAATATATAATAATATATTAACATTCAATTAATAATAATAGTTCATTTAAATATACACATAGATATATTTAAATATAATCTCACTAATTTAATTTTAATATTAAAATTAAATACAGGTAACAACCTTAGCAAATTTAATTGCACTGTGAGATTACCAAAATATCATTTCATCCTAAAAGACGAAAATACCCTTCTCACAAATTGATTCTTAAATGATATCTCTAAATGTGTGACCCGTAGGCTCCTCATCGTATCGGCAGTGAATAGCATTGCGATTAACACCAATTAATCTTCTCACTACACACAGACCAAGATTGGCCCCTAGCAAGGCATCATGGCCACCCGATAGATTCAGATTTAGCGAAACCGCAGCCTGTCAACGGTTTGGTTATCGTGCAATCAAATCATTTCATCAACTGTTATCTCATCGAAACTAAGGTACATAAATAGTGTCAACCTCAGATGTCCTCGACATGTTTGTATTCAGTTACTAGACCAATGACAGGAATATTAAATTGGATTGAGCATCAACTCAATCCCACTATGGCCACAGATTTAGTGTCATTGCCATTTACTGAATTACCTAGTGAGATAACTTCTCCCGTACCCAAGAGTGATGAATCCTTTGTCGATCCACCATAGTCTCGATACACTTTTCAATGTAGCCAATCATTACCGTATTGATAGCTCTGAATATAACTAAGTTGGGCTAGTGTCAAACTACACCAATTGGTGCACAAGGCGCTCCGATGATCTCAAGTCTAAGGATCATATGTACCACCATTTGTTAGAGGATTTATTCCATAGACACTGGGGTTACCATCCATATGGAATCCTCTGGTCGGTCTATCCAGTGAACTTGCCTCTAGCAAGCACCCATGCGTTGCACCAGGTTGTTGGCAAACAACCTTGACAAGTGAGATCAGTCACTGCCTTTCGATAGGGTCGTTCAACACTATAATAGCCTTACCGTATTATCTGTGTCCTTGGTTATAATAATACTGGGGCTACAGACATTTCTAGAATGGCCACCATATGTGATCATATGGTTCTCACTATCAAGATTTGAAACACTTGATAGCCTCGTCATGGTTCTACCATCCTAAGGACATATATCATTACATACACGATATAGAAGAATATGCCTTTTATTGATAAATAAATATTTATTACAGAGTCAATTTTATAATAATTGATTGGCTCTAGGGCACCTACTCTAACAGTTTACACAGTGAAAAAACAAGAATAAATCCCCACACAACAACATAGATGCCAAGGAACTTATACCAAGTTCACGTTATTTGAATAAGAAGTAAAAATCTAGAATTATACCTACGTTTGGAGGCTCCTTCTTCCGATGCGGATCGCTCTCACTCTAAGCCAAGAGTGCACTTTCGGTATCCACATGAAGACAAGTTGGGTGATCGCCTTGCGGTCACAAGTGCTAGCAAGAACGCAAGGATCAAGGATGCTGAATTTTTCTTGGAAAAATTCTCTTCTCCACCTAAAGAGAAAACATGAGAGAGAGAGAGGAGGAGGGGGGAGAGGGGGAAGGTGCTAGGGTTTCTTTTATTTTGCAAAGGATTATCTCATTTAATTTTAGTTGCACTTAAATAGTGCACAATAAAAACCTAATTTAATATGGAATAGCAATCTACTTAGCAATATTCCAATACCAACAAAGCATTTCAATTCAAATTTAAAAATTAAATTTGAATTCCATATATAAATTAATGTTAATAAATATACTATTATATAATATATATTATATATTATATATATTAATATATAATATATAATATATATATATATCTATATATATTAGATACTATACAATCGCACTAATTTAATTTCCTTATAAAATTAAATATAGGCAACAATTTCAACAAATTTAATTGCATTGTGAGATTATTTAAATGCCCTTTCATCTTAAAAGATGAAAATACCCTTTCATCATTAATGACGAAAACACCTCTCTCACTTATCCATCCTTAATTTGTCTTCTATGTGTGTGACCCGAATGCTCCTCGTCATATCGGCAGTAAGTAGTCTCGCGATTTACACCAATCAATCGTCTCACTAAACATAGACCAAGATTGACTTCTAGCAAGGCATCATGGCCACCTGATAGATTTGGATTCAGCGAAATAGGTTACTTATCAACGATATGGTTACTGTGCAATTCAATCCTTTCATCATATATTATCTCATCAAAAGGCCGAGGCATAGAAGCAGTGTCAACCTCAGATATCCTTGATATCTTAGTATTTGGTTATTAGACCAATGACCGGAATAGATTGGATTGAGCTACAACTCAATCGCATTATGACTATAGATTTAATGTCGTTGCCATCTACCGAATTACTCAGCGAGATAATTTCTCCCCTACTCGAGAGTGATGAATCCTCTGTTAATCCACTATAGTCTTGATACACTTTTTGATCTAGCCAATCACTACCGTCTTGATAGCTCTGAATAGAACTACTTGGGCTAGTGTCAAACTACACTAATTGGTGCACAAGGCGCTTCGGTGATCTCAAGTCCAAGGATCACTTGCACCACCATTTGTTAGAGGATTTATTCCATAGACGCTAAGGTTACCATCTATGTGGAATCCTCTGGTGAGTATGTCCAATGAACTCGCCTATGACAAGCATCCATGTGTTGCACCAGGATGTCAGCAAACAACCTTGACAAGTGAGATCTGTCACTGTCTTTCGATAAGGTCATTCAACATTGTGATAGCCTTATCGTATTATTTGTGTCCTTAGTCAAAATAATACTGGGGCTATAGACAGTTCTAGAATGACCACTATATGTGATAATAGGATTCTCACTATCGAGATTTGAAGCACTTGATGAGTGCTTGGAAGTGCACTCATACTTAGGGATTCTAAGGGTATTTTGTGTGGGAATTATGTTTAATTGGTTAATTTTACTTAGTTTCTGTATCTCTTTTACTTTCTAGAATCAGTGGTATGTTTTGTGAATTTTCAGGTATTTATGTGCTGAAAAATGAGGATTTCAAGTATGCATATTAAAGAGTAAAAAATCAGAATCGTGTGGGAACAAACAGTTCAAGAATCAGAGCTTAAACGAAGAAGTTATGGATTTTTGAAGATTGTTCGTTACAAAAAAACTATTCCCACGCTGTAGCATAAAAAAGTTGTAAAATGGACATAAACTTCATGCCGGGGCACAATGCGGGAAATTTATGTTTGGAAATTTTTCTACCAGAACATGCTGAACGAAAATGATCATAACTTGAGCTACACAACTCCAATCGACCTGGTTCTAGTGGCGTTTTAAAGCTAAGAGATAGAGCTACAACTTTTATGTTTTGATCATGGCCCATTTAGACCTGAAAGATGGATAAAAATGGAGATAGAAGTTAAATTAGTGCTTGGAGATGTGCAGATTTGTTATTATGCGTTTTTAATTGAAGTATAACTTTTTACCATAATACCCTCACGACTTTAATATTATAAATAGATGTCCTTAGCAATATTTTAGGGGGCTAGGGTTTATAATATCAAATATAATTAGGAAGAGGCAAGGAGAGGAGATCTTACCTAGGGTTTCATCTTCTTTTTCTTGTACTTCATGGTTTTCAAGATTCTGAGGTTTGATTTCCTTATGATCATGTGTAACTAAATACTTTTCTAGGGATCCAATGTAGCCTAATAAGAAGGTTTTATGTCTTTATTAATTCTATTTGTCTTCTCAATCAATTGCAATTCTAGTTTTATTCATTATCCTCTATTCAATCTTTAATTGATGTTATTGCTTGATCACCTTTAATGTTAATTAATTGATTGTGTGAGACAAGGTTAGACTACACACCCTAGCTAATCTTGAATAGCTTGCGTGAATGAATAATTAGTATTTTGTGCATATACTCTATAGAATGCTAATTAGTTCATGATTTCTTGAATAATTAGTATTTGTGCATATGCCCTGACAGATGTGCCTTTACTCATGATTTCGAGTGCTCTTGTGTTTAATGGGTTTTTAATCATTAGGCTAGATTATACACCCTAGCTAGTCTCATGTTAAAGATATTAGGTTAATCCCGAACGCCTTACGGTAATACCTTAATTATGTGAGTGCAAACCCTAGAAATGGGATTGTGATAACAATAGTTTGATACTTGGCATAAAACTGGATTATTATGCTGAAATTGGATACCTAAGTTGTTAAATTAGTTTTTATTAGTGTTATTTTGGCTCAGTCAGTAGTAGTTAATTTTTATTTTCTTTTTACATTTAGTTTTAATCACTAGTTCTTTAATTTGCTTGAATTTATAAGTTTAATTAAGGCATAGATATTAGGATTACTTGATAACTTAAAAATCTTTATGGGATCGACCCTTGCTTTTGCACACTATACTGCGATAGCGATTCGTGCACTTGCAAGGAAGTAAAATTATTCATCAGCACTCGATACCCTCATCACGGTTCTACCATTCTAAGGACATACATTATAACCTATATTAAATATGAATTACATAATATAGAAAATGCCTTATATTAATTATAAACATTATTACAAGAGTCAACATTTACAAAATGGTTTGGCTCTGGGGCACCTACTCTAACAATCTCCCACTTGCACTATAGCCAATCATTCATATATTTTATACCGAATGATCTCAAGTGCTTTTCATGCTTCTGCTGCGATAGAGGCTTAGACAATGGATTTGCAAGATTGTCATCAGTATGTACTTTGCCAATCTGCACATCTTTCCTCTCAACCATTTCTCTGATGAGATAAAATCGCCTAGGTATGTGTCTAGACTTCTAGTGAGACCGTGGTTCCTTTGGTTGAGCTATTGCTCTATTGTTGTCACAATATACATCTATTGGATCAACAATCGTAGAAACCACACCAAGTTTGATGACGAACTTCTTAATCCAAACTGCCTCCTTGGCCGCATCGGATAATGTGATATACTTAGCCCCAATTGTAGAGTCTGCTGCAGTGCTTTGCTTGGAGCTTTCCAGCTTACTGCAGCTCCATCGAGACAAAATACAAACCCATACTATGAGCGATACTCATCTTTATCCGTTTGGAAATTAGTATCATTGTATCCTCTTACAGTGAGCTCATTTTCTCCTCCATAAACCAAAAACATATCCTTACTCATTTTTCAGGTACTTAAGGATGTTCTTGATAGCTATTCAGTGTCGCTCACCTGGATCTTATTGATATCTACTACAAGTGCTTAATGCATATCAAACTTCAACTCGAGTACATAGCATGACATACATGATGAATCCAATTGCTGATGCATATAAGATCCTTTTCATTCTATCTCTCTCATCGTGTGTTTTAGGACACATATCCTCAGAGAGATAGATACCATGTGATATCGGAAGAAATCCCTTCTTGGATTCTTCCACACTGAATCTCTTCAGTACCTTGTCTATATATATACTTTGACTTAGGCCAAGCAATCCATGCGATCTATCATGATAGATCTTTATTTCGAGGATGTAGGTTGCTTCTCCTAAGTCCTTCATGGAGAAGCACTTGGATAACCAAGTCTTTACCGACTGCAAATTTGGTATATCATTCTCAATGGGAAGTATGTCGTCGACATACAACACCAAGAATGCCATTACGCTCCACTTACTTTCTTTTAAACATAGGGCTCCTCTTTGTTTTTGGTGAAACCGAATTCTTTCACGGCTTCATTAAAACGAATGTTCCAGCTCCTTGAAGCTTGCTTGAGTCCATAAATGGACCTTTGAAACTTGCATATCTTATCAGCTTGTCCATCAAGAACAAAATCATCGGGTTGTGTCATATACACATCCTATTCAAGGTTTCTGTTCAAGAAAGCTGTTTTGACATCTATCTGCCAAATCTCATAGTCGTGATATACAACAATCACAAGCATAATCCAGATAGACTTAATCATGACAACCGGCGAAAAGGTTTCTTCATAGTCAATGCCATGAGTTTGTTTGAAACCTTTGGCAATGAGACGTGTCTTATAGGTATGCACCTTGCCATCCATGTCAGTCTTCTTCTTGAAGACCAATTTACACCCTATGGGTTTTACCCCTTCCGGTGGATCCATCAGAGACTACACTTGGTTTTGGTATATAGAGTTCATCTCGGATTTCATGGTTTCAAGCCATTTAATGGAATCTAGATCCGATATGGCATCATCGTAGGTTCTAGGTTCATTGTCTTGGTAGACTAGTACATCGCCATACTGTGTCACAAGAAAACCACATCTCTCAGGCTCATGACACACTCTTCTAGATCATGTAGCTCCTGTGCTACTTGAGGTGGTTTACTTTGATCCACAGATTATGGAGTAACCTCCTCATGATGTTCACCACTTCTTGTGGCACACCATCCCATCCTTTGTCTAATGTATCATGTGGTACTAGAACTTCATCGAGTTCTATTTTTCTCCCACTAGTACTTTTTAGAATAAATTCCTTATCTAAGAAGACACCAGTACGAGCGAAAAAAAATTTTACGCTCTTCTGGATGGTTGAAATAGTATCTTTTGGTCTCCTTATGATACCCCACAAAAATGCATTAATTAGACTTCGGGCCTAGCTTGTTCAAAGTCAATTTCTCGACATAAGCTTCGCAACACCAAATCTTCAGATAAGACAAGTTGGGCTTTCGCCCACTCCATAGTTCATATGGAGTCTTATCTATAGACTTTGGCGGCATATGGTTAAGTACGTGAGTCGTAGTCTCTAGGGCATAACCCTAGAATGATGTGGGTAGATCACTAAAACTAATCATGGACCTAATTATATCATGCAAAGTCCTATTCCTCCTTTCAGACACACCATTTATGTTGGGGTGTATATGGAAGGGTGAGTTATGATACTATCCCACACTCCTTCAGGTATGTTTAAGTCAACTTGCCATACTTGGCATAGTTACCCTGAGACTATCCATATTGTCTATTTCAAGAATATATAAAATATTATGAAACAATTCCATAAAGAATATTATTTATACTAAAAGACAACAATCCATTAGTAATAAAAGCAATATTCTTATTTGTCCAAAGTGGACATATAAATATTATTTCTAGAAACTGAGGGAAGATCATAATAATCCATAAGTTCTAATAGCAAGCATGTAGGCGAAGTCAAACAATAGGATCCCACAGCTATTGCAACATCACGTGCTCCATTTCCAACTAGTAGGTCTACATCTGCTCGACCGAGCAATCTACTCTGTCATAGTTCCTTACACAAATGTGAGAACCACATTGAGTGTCAATAATCCAAGATGTAACAGGAGAAAAATCTCAATACACACCTTTAGAAGAAGAGGCATTCTTCTTCTTATTCTCCAAGAAGGCCTTGCAGTGTTTCCTCTAGTGGTCAAGCTTGCTTTAGTAGAAGAAAACTACCTTCCCACCTTTGTTGATGTCACCACTAGACTTAAGAGCATCTTTAGGTTTGGACTTAAGTTTGGGTTTGGCCTTACCCTTACCTTTACCTTTGACCGTTCTTTTACTAGTGTTAGCAGCAACTAACATCACTGGTTTAGACTTTTAATGTCTTACTCTACAGTCTTTATAAAGGTTAGGAGTTTAGGAAGATTCTTCTCGTTCATGCTCATATTATCTATGAACTGAGAATAAGAATCAGGTAAAAACTGCAAAACTAAGTCGATTGCCAAGTCATTATCCAAACCACAACCCAATGTCTCAAGCCTTTCAATGTACCCAATCATCTTGAGTACATGAGGGCCAACTTCATCACGCTCATCCATTTTGCACCTTAACAACTATTTCAACACCTCATACCTTTCATTATGTTGAAGGTATAAAATCATGGTAGAAAGATCCATGTCTTCATGCAATTCAAGTGTAATTGATGCTAACACATTGTACCTAATAAGTTCTACCAATCAGTTCTTCATATTGGATTGATGGAAAATTAACAAACTAAATACAAAATGCAAAACCCAACAACTTAACTAATTAAACAATGCTAAAAAAATGCTAGGGTGTTAATTTCATCTAGATATGCTAACCCAAATCAAAGAATCTATTACCCAAGTTCTAATTCATTGATTGAAAATTGAAATCCCTAAGTTGTTTGGTACTCCTTCTCAGGTTATACCACCCCACCTATTCCTATTAACCTTCTGAACCCAAAAATTGAAGTTTAATAGTTCAAGGTCTCCTAAGCTTTGTGGAATTCTATCTATATTTCATAGATCGCGTTTATCTATCTCTAGTTTTCACTCAATCTATGGTATTTATCCCAAGAGGCACAATCACAAATCACTTCTCAGTACCATTGTGAACAACACACATTTGAATAGTGATCAAGCATCCAAAAGTCATTAAGCGAAGAGATAAACACTCAATCATGAAATTAAAACTCAAAGTAAATCAATTCATATAAATTTGAATAATTGTATCAATGTTACATCAAACCCTTGCAAAACAAATCAGTTCATACTCAAAAACAAAATAAAATAACAAAAACAAGTTGAATCAAGGTTCATCATTGAAAAACAAGCAAAAGATGGAGAAATCTTCTCTAATTTGAAGCCCAAATCTTCAATAATATTTTCCTTCCAAGAACTGCCTCCAAAATGACGAACTGAGACTCTTTTCCCTTCCTTTTCACGTCAATTTATACCTCTCTCACTTAAGGATGAAGCCCTAGCAAGCCAAAATGTGTTGTTTTATTTTTTCACATCTAATGCAGTTTCGCCGCCGTAAAACTTTTTCTTTGCCAAGGCTAAAATTTTTCGGGTCAAATTTGAGCATGATAACGTCTGAATCTGAAAACGTGCTAAACATAATAACTGTAGCCCTTTCAATTATAGTTCTACTAGTTCAAGAATTGTCCCAATCCAACATCCACAGATCAAGTTATGGTCCAAATACTGAAGCACGTCCAAAGACATTTTCTTCAGTTTGCAACATGCTGTTTACAACTTCAAGCCAAATTCTCACCCTCTTCCAGTTAGAATTAGGAAAAACCTAAAATAGAAAAGTTGTAGCTCAGCTTCTTATATTTCCATACATTCTAAATTCAGGTCATTCCGAGTTTCCAAGCTCAAGTTATACAATTTACGCTTAAAACAAGTCATTTATGCTTAAAATCATCATTTAGGCCTGCAAAGAAAAACTAATAGAATTAAGTAGCAATTATGGTCCAAATTGTATGAGAAGTATCCTAAATCCTATTGAAATTCAATACAAAATAACTATGAAAAATAGGATTATCAGTTTGTAATTGGTTTTCTGCGAATTATTCCTCTCCTTCTAGAAACAGATTACAACTAAGTTTATATAGAACTAGTTACAGTGTTGAGTTGGAGATGAACTAAAATTCGATAAAACAAGGAGTAGAATGGTCTTCGGCCTTGATCATAGGATCCATATCATGAGATATCTACATGCCAAAAAGGGGACTTATATACTTTAGATTTCTCGCACAACAACTTACCCCCAGTTTTTAGAGATCAAGTTTAGGCTACAAAAACTACAAGCTTCTCCACCTGAGCTAACGATGTGTGATATGTATATTGTTGTTGAGTAGGTGGATCTCACAAATTTAGGTACGATTGGATGTCCTTAAGCTCTTAGTGACAATCTCTACTCGTTGTTATGAGTCATAGACGAGTTACAACGTTATGCCAACGATGAGCTATGACCCAACGAGGTGTGCCTTGGCTTGGTATTGAGGACAAACAAATGTTTCACGTTGGGAACTGAAGCAATCACAAAACAAGCCTTTTGGATGATTCTGTTGGGGCAAAGATTGTATTTTTCTTTTGGGACAAGAAACATCATGCATTTAATGACATGTTCATCAAGCTAACATCTTTTTTCTACATGAAACGTGATATCTGCTAGCCACACTCAAAGACAGTTTGGTTCCATGCTCTGATGTATGCCACGTGGTGAAGACTAGATGGCCGATTAAGGCTCCATCTCAAGAATAGGGTTTTTTTTTTTTTTTTTTTTTTGGTACAAAAGCTTGTGGAACACTCTTTCCCTCTTTTCACTTTCGAATATTTTGATGCTGCTCTCTGGCCGTTCAACTTCTTCTTTAGTGTTCTTTTGACGACTTTTAAAAGTAAGTACATTCTTCTTTCTACCCTTCTTACCATCCTTATCTTTGTTGCACTTGCTTGTGTTGGTAGATTTAGGCTCAGTAGTTGCATTAGGGCTAGGAAAGTTAATTAGTTGGCTAAAAATTATTGTTGGGTAGTCTGTATAAGAACATCTCGAGTGTCCAAGACTAAAGGCAAGTGCGACATAGGTTTAGGGTCTCACAAGTGCAGTTTAAACCTTTAGGGTTTTCTTTTTCACTTGTCTTTCATGTCTAAGATGTTAGAGTAGATGCCCTAGAGCCAATCAATTGTTGTAGAATTGACTCTTTGTAATAATGTTCATTAATCAATAAAAAGGCATTTTATACTATATCGCGTAAATCATTATTATTGCAATATGTATTGATATATGTCCTTAGAATGGTAGGACAATGACGAGGGTATCAAGTGTTTCAAATCTTGATAGTGAGAACCCTATGAGCACATATGGTGGCCATTCTAGAAACGTCCGTAGCCCCAATATTATTCTGAAGTAAGGGCACAGATAATACGGTAAGGCTATCATAGTGTTGAACGATCCTGTCGAAAGGCAATGACTGATCTCACTTGTCAAGGTTGTTCGGTGACAACCTGGTGCAACACATGGGTGTTTGCTATAGGCGATTATACCGCAGCAAGTTCACTGGACTGACTCACTAGAGGATTCCATATAGATGGTAACCCCAGTGTCTATGGAACAAATCCTCTAACGAATGGTGGTGCATGTGATCCTTAGACTTGAGATCACTGGAGCGCCTTGTACACCGATTGGTGCAGTTTGACACTAGCCTAACACAGTTCTTTTCAGAGCTGTCAATACAGTGGTGATTGGCTGCATCGAGGAGTGTATCAAGACTATGGTGGATTGACAGAGGATTCATCACTCCCGGGTACGGGAGAAGTTATCTCACGGCTATTTTAAAACATTCACCCTTAGGTCTAAGGCTCATGTACCGGGCACCATGCAATATGCAAACAAGTACAAAGCATACATTTCAAAAACAATCAATTTTCGAAATTAGTGGGTTAATTACAATTTAACCCCTGACAATTTGCAGATCTGCAGTTTGGTCCAAAAGTTTTGAAACTTTGAATTTTATCCCCTACACACTCAGAAGTGCGCTCACTGTGGTGATGAGTTAGATCGTCGCAACGTGCGTTGGTTATGCTGACGTCCACGCTCTATGCGCGACAATTTGGTACAACACATGTCCGAAGGACGATCGTCACGGCGATGGGTTATATCGCCGCGGTGAACGCTGTTTTCATACAGAGCTCGTCTAGAGGACGATTGCCGCGACGATGCTTTATATCACTGTGACAAGCATTGGTTTCGTCACCAACGCTTGTCCAGAGGACGATCACTGCGGTGATGCTTTATATCGCCACGACGAGCGCTGGTTTCGTCGCCGCGATGAGTGCTGGTTTCGTCACCAGCGCTAGTTTGGACAATGCTTGCTGAGTTGTAAAGTTTCAAAAATTTTGGACCAAACTGCAGATCTACAAATTGTCGGGGGGTAAAAAATTAACCCACTAATTTCAAAAATTGATTGTTTTTGAAATGTATGCTTTGTACTTGTTTGTATATTGCATGGTGCCCGGTACATGAGCTTTAGACCTAAGGGTGAATGTTTTAAAATATTTTTGGGTATGTATGGTTGTATAATTTATTAAATAGGGCATGCGTGTCCTGTCTTTCTCTTTTTTCTTGATGTACATTCTCTTCTCATCTAATTCCCCTCGAATGTAAATCGAGGTTTCTAAATTTATTGATGTAAAGAATTTTGTATTATTATTCATTTGTAAATTTAAAAGTTTTGTAATATACTTGAAGATGGAGCAAAGAACGAGACAACCATACTTGAAGACTCGAGATGTTTATTACAGGACCCCTAGGTGACCCACCGATTCCTCCAGGCTCGAGGAAATCGGTTTTAGTTGGTCCATGTACCGACACGTTTAATTTTTGTTTAGAATGCATGCTAAGGTTGAATGTTTAATAACATGCCAAACAATGTCACTCTAACAAATATAATAATCTGATGAGACATTAAATAACAAACCCCTCAACTGAATTATATTAAGTCATGTAAGCCTTCTATCACCATGGTTTTAATCAAACCACTGTTCGTCGAAACCTTGTTTGTCAAAGCGACACTTCTACCAGTGGGAGGTTAAAATGCATTGGAGTTTTCCTTAATAGTAAAGGGTCGACTTAAAATGACAGTTTTGCTTGTTCGCCAAAGTGAATGTTGATAAACATGTCATAGGCATAGTAGGGCAGTACACATATTGTGTGTACGTGGTGACATGTAGTGTCCACTCTACTGATAATGAGAATCACACTAGAGGAAAATGGTTAGAACCATTGGATTGTGTGATTGGCTTGTTGGCTTTTTCACATTTGAGGTTGATAGTAGGAGCTATCAACTGGTGTGGATTAAGTTTGTTAGCATACCTAATCAACTCATTTTGGCTTGTTCGCCAAAGCAAAGGTTTGAAATGGGCAGGATGGGATCTCAGTCCACTAGGAAAGCCAACGGGCTTTCCCGAGTTAATATTGAGGGCTATTGACTTGAGTGAAATAGTGGGGGCAGCGTTTAATAAAAGACCATATTAAACAATAATGAACTTTCTAATAACTTTATCTTTTCTGCAATTGTAGATTCACCAAAATGAGTGTTATGAACCTGCGACCGGTAATCGAAAAAGAAAACAGGTTGGATGGATCCAATTTCTCTTACTGGTATCATAATCTTCAGATTATACTCAAGTTAGAAAAGAAATTGTATATCCTTGAAAAGTCATGCATGGCTAACCTTGATCCTGATGCGACTCAGAAAGTAAAGGATACTTATCAAAAGTTCCTTGATGATGCTGATAGTGTTCAGTGCTTGATCTTAGCATCGATGACACCTATGCTGCAGAACCAACATGAGAATATGGATGCTGCTTCCATTATTCTACACCTCAAGGAGCTTTTTGAGACAAATGCTCGACATGAGAGGTACAAGGTGTCAAAAGCACTGTTTGGGAGTCGTCTGACTGAGGGGGCCCAAATTGGTCCTCATGTGCTCAAGATGATCGAGCACATAGAGAGGCTTGGGACTTTGGGATGTGGCTTGGATGCAGAATTACAAGTAGATTTAATTCTGTAATCCTTACCTAACTCTTATGCTCCGTTCATAATGAATTTCAATATGAACACGATAGAGAAAACCCTATCAGAACTTTTGAACATGCTGAGGACTACAGAGCAGGAGATGAAGAAGTCCAAACCCGTTTTATACTAGGATACTTGTAGAAATATATCAAGTAGAATATATGTATAGTAGCAAAAGTAAATGGGCCCAGAATTTTCTTTTATTACATATAAACATTATTTATGCAAAATAGAATATCATTTATCAAAATGATATTAAAACAGTGGACAGTGTAGCTATTGCTCCTCGCTTGCCAACACCTATCCGACTGCATTCTCACCAAGATCCTGCAACCAAAAAGAAAACAACGGGGTGAGCACAAAACAATGCTCAATAAGTAAATCCTCTACTCGACTGTCCCCGTAACTCTCTCTAATTCTTTCCTTACAGTTCTCATCTTTCACACAGCTCTCTTTACTTAACTACTGCTATTTGTCACAGCCTTATCTTACCGGAGGCACTGCTGCGTGGAGTTCACACAGCACCATCCCACTCTTCGTGACTTTCGGGTGGAGATTACAAAGCACCAACCCGTTTGAGTAACTACCGGGTGGAGATCACAAAGCACCAACCCGCTTTTCATAACTTTTGGGTGGAGATCACAAAGCACCAACCCGTTTTGAGTAACTACCGGGTGGAGATCACAAAGCACCAACCCATTCTTAGTGCTCTGCTCTTTCTCTCTACTCTTAGAGTAGTTCATTCACACAGTTCTCTACTCTTTCTCAAACTAGATTCATAGTGTAACTTAATGCTTAGAGTAGGCTAGTCACAAAGTTCTCTACTCTTTTTCAAACTACTACTCGAATGCACAATTAATGCATATGGATGGTTCATATTCATTAATGCACTTAAGAAATGCCAATATGCAATGTTGCAAAAATTAAGGTTCACAACTCATGCTCATACTTCTCTTAAGCATTTCATCAAACAACTAGTGTGCATACCTACACTCCACTTTATTTATAAGTCTATCCCTCTCTTGAACCATCCAAAATGGGAGAAAACTCCCTCACCAAGCTATAATTCCTGCCATAACTTAACACTTCCAAAGAGATTTCTCAATCTCCTCCAATTTCATCACAAACTACATTCTCATCACACATCACACTTCTCAATTGAAGTGTATTTACCAACCACAAAATAACTACTCATCTCAACCCAAGTTCTCAATAACATAACATATATCATGCATAAATAAATCTCTACTCAAAGGATTTCTCAAATATCAACTTGGATTGGGATTTACTTACCTTGTGATGGTGTGATTCCACTAACACTTCTCTTTTCCTTAGTAACTTGTCCTTTCTCTACAACTTTAAACAATAAAACTATAAGACTTCAATGTACAAATATATGCAAAACTTCACATCTAAAGCAAGAATCCTTACCTTAGGATGCCTTAGATTAATTCTCTACCAAGATACAACTAAAAACCCTCAAAAATCCTTGAAAGCTTGAAGGAAGAATTGAGAGGAAATGGAGAATGGAAGAGGCGGTGGAAGAAGAATGAATGAAGGGTTTACTAAACTTAACCCCTTTTTAGCTCAAATTATCTTCATTCATTCCCATTTTACCCTTACTCTTTTTTAGGAATTTCACTTTTTCCTTTTGAATTCTTTGCAAATGCACCCCCATTTAAACTATTTTCCATGTAATTTCCTTGCATTTCACTCCCACTTTTCTTGCTAATTAGGGATAGAATGGTCATTGTGCCCCAAAGGAAGAATTCTCTAGAAACTCAATACACATTTTGTCAAGCCCTTCGCCATGGCAAAGAATCTTTCTTCGCCTCGACTAAAACTTACAGAACCTACACCATTGGTTGCAGGACTTCATCGCTGCGGTGAAACTTCTTCTTCGCCCCGGCGAAGTTTGTAACACAAAAATTCGCCAAGTCTTTACACATTTCAGGGCAACCACTAAACCAACTCACAATATCCATTCAACCAAGGACCAACCAAACAATATTCACAATATAACAACTCAATTAAGAGCAAAACAATAAAGATTCAAGCAATGCAACGTAAATTAGCAAAAGTGGGGCATTACAGGCTTGGATGCAAAATTACAAGTGGATTTAATTCTGTAATCCTTGCCTGACTCTTATGCTCCGTTCATAATGAATTTCAATATGAACAGGATGGAGAAAACCCTGTTAGAACTTTTGAACATGCTGAGGACTACAGAGCAGGACATGAAGAAGTCCAAACTTGTTTTACTGGTTGATGCTAGTAAAAGTAATGGTAAGGGTAAGGGTAAGGGTAATGGTAAGGCCAAGGCTAAACCCAAACCCAAACCCAAACCCAGACCCAAGCCCAAAGGACAGGTTGCTTTTAGTCCTGAGAGTGGCATAAGGAAGGGCAAGGTAGTTTGCTTCTTTTGTGGCAAGCCTGGCCACTGGAGGAAACACTGCAAGGCTTTCCTCGCAAGCAAGAAGAAGTCAGAGGCTACGACTTCAAGTATCTTTATGATTGAGATTAATTTCTCTCCCTCAACATCTTAGGTCATTGACATAGGATGTAATACTCACATTTGTACTGATGTGTAGAGACTAAGGCAGAGTAGAGTGCTCGCCAAGGGAGAGGTAGACCTACGAGTTGGAAATGGAGCAAATGTGGTTGCATTGGCTGTGGGGACTTATTCTTAAAGTCTCCTTTCACAGGACAAGGTGAAAAGGCTACTAAGCTGTTAGGCATCATCCATAGTGATGTATGTGGTCCACTAACAGTTGAGGCCAGAGGTGGATTCATACTTCATCACATTTACTAATGATTTCAGTAGATATGGTTATGTCTACCTTATGAGACATAAATCTGAAGCCTTTGATAAATTCAAGGAATTCAGGAATGAAGTACATAATATGTTGGGCAAAAGTATTAAAGCTCTTCAGTCGGATGAAGGAGGTGAATACTTAAGCTCAGGGTTTTCAGAGTACCTAAAAGAATGTGGGATAGTATCACAACTCACCCCTCCTTATACAACCCAACACAATGGAGTGTCTGAAAGGAGGAACATGACCGTACTTGACATGGTTAGGTCCATAATGAGTTTTATGATTTACCTGCATCGTTCTAGGGTTGTGCCCTAAAGACTGTGACTCACTTTTTGAACCGTGTGCCGTCAAAGTCTGTAGATAAGACTCCATATGAGCTATGGAGTGGGCGGAAGCCCAACTTGTCTTATCTCAGGATTTGGGGTTGCGAAGCTTATATTAAGAAATTGACTTTGAACAAGCTGGGCCTGAAATCCTGTAAATGTATATTTGTGGGTTATCCAAAGGAGACCAAACCATACTATTTCTACCACCCAGAAGAGCGCAAAATTTTTGTTGCTCGATCCGGTGTCTTCCTAGAAAAGGAATATTTTCTAAGAAGTACTAGTGGGAGAAAAGTAGAACTTGATAAAGTTCTAGAACCACAACATGTACTAGACAAAGGACGGGATAATATGCCACAGGAAGTGGCTGAACATCATGAGGAGGTTACTCCACAACTTATGGATCAAAGTGAACCACCTCAGGTAGCACAAGAGCTACGTAGATCTGGGAGAGTACGCCATAAGCCCGAGAGATACGGTTATCTCGTGACTCAACATGGTGACGTACTAGTCTACCAAGACGATTAACCCATAACCTATGATGACTCTATATCAGATCCAGATTCTGTTAAATGGCTTGAAGCCATGAAATCTGAGATGGACTCCATGTATCAAAACCAAGTGTGGTCTCTGGTGGAACCACCTGAAGGGGTAAAATCCATAGGGTGTAAATGGGTCTTCAAGAAGAAGACTGACATGGATGGCAAGGTGCATACTTATAAAACACGACTGGTTGCCAAAGGTTTTAAACAAATTCATGGCATTGACTATGAAGAAACCTTTTCACCGGTTGCCATGATTAAATCCATCCAGATTATGCTTGCGATTGCTGCATATCATGACTATGAGATTTGGCAAATGGATGTCAAAACTGCTTTCCTGAACAGAAACCTTGAGGAGGATGTGTATATGATACAACCTGATGGTTTCGTTCTTGATAGTCAAGCTAATAAGGTATGCAAGTTGTAGAGATCCATTTATGGACTCAAGCAAGCTTCAAGGAGCTGGAACATTCATTTTGATGAAGCCGTAAAAGAATTTGGTTTTATCAAGAACGAAGATGAGCCCTGTGTTTACAAGAAAGTGAGTGGGAGCGCAGTAGTATTCCTAGTGTTGTATGTCGATGACATACTTCTGATCGGGAATGATATACCGAACTTACAGTTGGTAAAGACTTGGTTATCCAAGTACTTCTCCATGAAGGACTTAGGGGAAGCAGCTTACATCTTTGGAATAAAGATCTATCGTGATAGATCGCGTAGGTTGCTTGGCCTAAGTCAGAGTGCATATATTGACAAAGTACTAAAAAGATTCAATATGGAAGAATCCAAGAAGGGATTTCTTCCGATGTTATATGATATTTATCTTTCTAAGGAATTGTGTCCTAAAACACAAGATGAGAGAGATAGTATGAAGAGGATCCCATATGCATCAGTAATTGGATCCATCATGTATGCCATGTTATGTACTCGGATTGATGTTTCATGTGCTTTGAGCAGTTGTAGTAGATATCAATTGGATCCAGGTGAGCGTCACTGGATAGCTGTCAAGAATATTCTTAAGTACTTGAAGAGGACTAAGGATATGTTCTTGGTTTATGGAGGGGAAGATGAGCTCACTATAAGAGGATACAATGATGCTAGTTTCCAAACGGACAAAGATGATTATCGATCGTAATCAGGGTTTGTATTTTGTCTCAATGGTGGTGCAGTAAGCTGGAAGAGCTCCAAGCAAAGCATCGTAGCGGACTCCACAATGGAGGCTGAGTATATTGCATTGTCAGATGTGGCCGAGGAAGCAGTCTGGATTAAGAAGTTCGTTACTGAACTTGATGTGGTTCCCATGATTGTTGATCTTATAGACATCTATTGTGACAACAATGGAGCAATTGCTCAAGCTAGGGGACCACGGTCTCATCAGAAATCCAGACACATACTCAAACGATTCCATCTCATCAGAGAGATAGTTGAAAGGAAAGACGTGCAGATTAGTAAAGCGCATACTGACGACAATCTCGCAGATCCACTGACAAAGCCTCTGTTGTAGCAGAAGCATCAAAGGCACTTGAGATCATTTGGCATTAAATACATGAATGATTGGCTATAGTGCAAGTGGGAGATTGTTAGGGTAGATGCTCTAGAGCCAATCAATTATTGTAGAATTGACTCTTTGTAATAATGTTCATTAACCAATAATAAAAGCCATTTTATTCTATATCATGTAAATCATTATTATTACAATATGTATTGATATATGTCCTTAGAATGGTAGAACTGTGACGAGGGTATCAAGTGTTTCAAATCTTGATAGTGAGAACCCTATGAGCACATATGGTGGCCATTCTAGAAACGTCCGTAGCCCCAATATTATTCTGAAGTAAGGGCACAAATAATACGGTGAGTCTATCATAGTGTTGAACAACCCTGTCGAAAGGCAGTGACTGATCTCACTTGTCAAGGTTGTTTGGTGACAACCTGGTGCAACACATGGGTGCTTACTGTAGGCGAATACACCACAGCAAATTCACTAGACTGACCCACCAGAGGATTCCATATGGATGGTAACCCCAGTGTCTATGGAACAAATCCTCTAACGAATGGTGGTGCATGTCATCTTTAGACTTGAGATCACAGGAGCGCCTTGTGCACCGATTGGTGCAATTTGACACTAGCCTAACGCAGTTCTATTCAAAGTTGTCAATACGGTGGTGATTAGCTGCATCAAGGAGTGTATCAAGACTATGGTGGATAGACAGAGGATTCATCACTCCCGGGTCCGGGAGAAGTTATCTCACGATGCAATTCAGTAAATGGCAATGACACTAAAACTATGGCCACAATGGGATTGAGTTGTTGCTCTATCCAGTTTATAATACAGGTCATTGGTCCAGAAACTGAATACATAATATCGAGAGTAATCGAAGGTTAACACTCTTTCTATGCCTTCGTCTCGTTGAGATAATGTATTATGAAAGGATCGAATTGTACGATAACCATATCGTTGACAGGTAGCTACTTTGCTGAATCCGAATCTATCGGGTGGCCATGATGCCTTGCTAGGGGCCAATCTTGGTCTGTGTATTAGTGAGACGATTAATTGGTGTTAATCGCTATACTATACACTGTCGGTATGATGAGGAGCCTATGGGTCATACACATAGAAGATAATTTAAAACTTAGGAAGAAAGAAGGATGTTTTCATCTTTTTAGTTGAAAGGGTATTTTGGTAATTTCATAGTGCAATTAAATTTGCTGAGGTCGTAGCTTTTATTTAATTTATTAGAAAAATTTAATAAGTGAAATAACGTTTAAATATGTGTTAGCATATATTTAAATAAATTATTATTATTGTTAAATGTTAGTATATATATTAAATATATATTAATTGATTTTAATTGAGATAATGATGAATTAAAATAAATATCTAATTGGGAGTGTTTGGAAACATGGGGTGTTTGGGTTAGAGCCCAAGCCTATTCCATATGGGAATAGGGCAATTAAAATGTTACAATAAAAGAAATGTTTTAATTGTAAAACGTAGAGAATTTCATTTTAACTCATTTCACAGTAAAAGAGAAAACACACAGCCCCAAACTCTCTCCCACGCCAAACTTGGTTTTTGCCTAAAATCAACACTCTTCATTTCTTCTTGATTCTTAAGGCTAAAGACAGATCTAGCAAATCCCTCCTTATTTCCTTGCGATTGTCTTCGTGTGGACTACGTCGATTCGACCCTACACTTGGGTCAGTAGCAAAATACATTCAGAGACAAATTTGGAGGGGCCTCCAAACGTGCGTATGGTTTCTTAAACTCTAGATTAATTTTCTGGAGATTCTTATTGTGATATAAATTATAAAATTGTACTCTGATTTTGGTTCTATGGAACGATCCTTGTTATTATTATTGTTGTTTTCCGCTGCCTCAATGGATCATTTCCTAACATGGCATTGTACCCATGTTTTATATTTTTAACTATTTTTATGTACTGAAAAAGATGACGAATTGTCCATTTTATTTTATCGAGGGTAGGAAGGGTCGAGGATTGTTAATAGGATTGTCCAGTAAACTGCGAGCATGGAATGATAGATATTTTTTATTCGGTTGTAAAAAAGGATGGGGTGGATTACCCACTGAATGGACAAAAGCTACATTACCCCACAATGATTTCGGTAAAGTAGATGTGAATGAATCTGGCATCAAGACATTGAAGAACTTTATTCGTAATCAACAAACATTTGATGTTTTTGATATGTTGGAGAAATACTCGATGCTTCAATGCAAAAGAGGTATTGCAATTTTTTATATGATCGGTTTTCATTTATCTATTAACTATTTCTCACATAGCTTTTTTTTTCTGGTTAAAGTGGATCTTGAAAAAGCTTCCCCAAATTCAACAACTTCAATATCAAATTCTACAACCAAATTGATTGGTCCTGTTTTTTCGAGACCATCTACATTCGAAATCGAAGATAAAGATGAAGATATAGAAGAGCTACCATTGATTAGACGAAGCAAGCATAAAAAAGCATGTAATGAAGAAGGTGGAGTTTTAATTCCTCACAACAGTTTAAAGACAATGTGTAAAAAAGATCTTGAAGAGCTTACCTGTAACACCCACATCAAAGTATGTAATTTTATTTATGTCCTAATACCCTCAGTTGGATTTCTTTAAAGTTACCTTAGACAAATGTGAACAAAATTCCTTAAAACTTGATTAGGGGTACAATGGTCTTTTCACTCATAATTAGATGAAAAAGTGAGAAGTGAAAGGAAGCAAAATAAGGTGAAGAAGATAATAAAAATGAGGGTATTTTGGTAATTGACTAAAGGACATAGATGGAATTTCATAGAAAGTGCAAGGGCAAAATGGGAATACATGCATATATTATTAGATAAAAGGTTTCATTGAAGAAACCCTAGCCATATCTTCAGCCCTTGTACATGCCACCTTCACTCCATTTTCTCTCAATTTTCTTCACTAAATTTCAAGGGGAAATCATAGGATTTGGCTTGGATTTTCATAGATTTTTAATCCTAAAGCATCCAAAGGTAAGATTCTAGCACAAGGAGTGTGATTAAACTTTAAAGTTTTAAATTCTTGTGCTTTTTATATGATCTAGGTCCAAGAGGAAGAGACTTTTAGCAAAAGAAAGTTATATCACACATTCAAGGTAAGTAAACCCCAATTTTAGCCTTGATTTGAGCAAGACTTGTGTCGTATGATTCTTGCATGTTGTATGTGATTGTATGTGAGAATTGTTGGTTGTTTTTTATGATGAATGATGTGTAATTTCCAGCCATGAGAAGTAGTGTATGGTTGTGTGATGATTTGGTGAAGTTATGGAAGAATTAGCGTTGAAATTTTTGAAGTGTAGAGAAGTGTTGAAATCGGCCTGGTTTGATACTAAAGTTAGTGAGTTTTTGGTTCACAATTTGGTGGAATTAGAGAGATGTGGAAGTGTAGCCAACATGGTAGTTGCATGTGCATATGAAGTGTTTGATGAAAATCCAAAGAGAAAATGCATGCATGAGTTGGCTAAACCCTAATGAAGAAAGGCTTAGAGAAATACAAGAATTGAAATAGGAAGGTTATGTTTGGGCTTAACCAAGTGTAAATGTTAGTATTCAAGAGTGCATATTGTTATGCCAAAATTTAATATATCGGTTGGTCATGTTAGTTCCATGAGAGAAATGGCCCTTGGTGCTTGGTTCTAGTTACTTGAACCTTTACTACTTCTTGAATAGCATATGAAAGTGTTAGAGAAGAATTGCATGTTAAAGTGTTACTTTGATATGGCACTTGAGATAGTAGAGAATGGTAGAATATGTCATGACATACCATTATGCCATATGAATTTGCAAGTTTGTATATGTGAACTTGGAAAGCATATTAAAGAATGGGCTTGATCATGCATATATTGTGCACATGATTATATATATAGCCTTGATTTAGTAAATGAGAATATGAAAGAATATGTTAGCAAAGAATGAGAAAGAAAGAAGAAAATGGCTAGTAATTTTCTTTTAAGCTAACATGCAAGTATCTATATTTTCTCATTTACTAAAGAATACAAATGTAGAATTTCCATAGCTTGGAAATTCATGTTGATATGTGTATAGCATCTCTTTCTATTCTCTTTCTATAGCATGCTATGTTATAAGGTTTTTGCGATGGGGAACCCGTGAGCGATAGAGATGCCCACATCACCACGAGCGAGCGGCCATAGCAGAGAGATACAATATTTGTACAGTCCGTCAGTAGTGCATATGGATGTGGACTATACCCAGCAGAGCATACCTACATGCATGTCACCACGAGCGAGCAGCCACAGGGGAGAGAGATACAATATTTGTATAGTCTGTTAGTAGTGCATGTAGATGAGGATTGTACCCACTCATATGGCTAGGGTTCCAAATCCATGCATCAACCTAGTCCGATTGGCAAACCAGAAAGGAAAGAAATGAAACAGAGAAGAAATGAAAGAGATACAGCATAAGAGAAAGATAACATAAAAGAAAAGAAAGTTCTTTTCTCAGGAAAGTTTATTATTCTGCATATGTATTATGCTACTTACATGATTTAGTATTTCATATGTGCTCGAGGATGTATAGTTTTATTCATTGTCTTTGCATGTTGGTCAGTAGCATATCAGAAAAGAATGCAAAATATCAGAAAAGAATGCAGAACATCAGAAAAGAACGAAGAATATTAGCAAGATTAAAGTGAGAAAAGGAAAATCAAAACATGACTAACGGAGGAAGAACAGTAGTGTAGTATGGTTTACTGTAACATCTGCTGAAAACTAGTACAATGCATGCATAATAACAATAGAAAATTGGGCCCAAAGTTTTCTTTTCATTTCAATTCATATGTCTTTTATACACAAAGAGTACTGTTTACAAAAATTCATTTTTAAAAGACAAAATAGGGGAAACAGTGTAGCTATTGCTCCTCGCTTGCCGACGCCCCTCCGACTGCATCAACACCTAGATCCTGCATCCACAAAGGAAAATAACGGGGTGAGCACAAAATAATGCTCAGTAAGTAAAACCCTCTATCTGTCTGTCCCCGTATGTATCACACGTAATTCTTTCCTTATACTATTTCTGTTTCTATATCTGTTTCTACTAAACATCATGCCCTCATCTTACCGGAGGTACGGCCGGATGGCGTTCACACAGCACCATCTCACTCTCCATGACTATCGGGTGGAATTCACACAGTACCAGCCCGTTCTTAGTGACTACCGAGTGGGGATCACAAAGCACCTACTCGGTTTTCCTAACTATCGGGTGGAGACCACTTAGCACCTACCCGTTTCTCATGACTTTTGGGTAACGATCACCAAGCATTAACCCGTCTCTAGTCGCTGTCGGGTGATGATCACAAAGCATCAACCCACTTCTACTAAATGTTGGATGATGATCACAAAGCATCAACCCACTTATCTAACAACTAACCGGGTGGTGGTCACAAAGCATCCACCCGTTTCTACTACACATCGGGTGACGATCACAAAGCATCGACCCCTCTCTAAGGGCTATTCGGGTGGTGATCACAAAGCATCAACCCGATTCCCATAACTGTCGGGTGATGATCACAAAGCATCAACCCATCTATTCTACTCTTCTAATTCACTCTATTCTAGCATTTTTCATTCTCTCTACTCTTAGAGTAGTTGCATCCACCAAGCTCTCTACTCATAGGGTAATTGCATACACAAGTTTCCTACACTTTCTTAGGTCACTTTTCAATGCACAATTAGTGCCTATGGATGGTTCATCTCCACCAATGCACTTATGAAATGCCAACATGCAATGTTGCAAGAATTAAGGTTCACTACTCATACTCAAACCTCTATTAGGCATTTCATCAAACAACTCATGTGCACTATAAAACTCTATTATAGCAATGATTCTAAAACTTTTTCTAACCATCCAAAATGGGGAAAAACCCCTTCACAAAACCATAAAACCTGTCAAAGAAAGCACTTCCAAAAAGGGATCCATAACACCCCTTCAATTCCATCTCAAACTACCTTTCCAACCCACAACTCATTTCTTATATTTGAAAGGTATAAACAATCACAAGGCATAGAAATCTCTATTTAAGCCTCCATACATGGCATATCACATGTATATCACATACATACATCATTGCTATCAAAACCCTAATCAAGAAAATTCTTAAATCTCAACTTGGGTTGGGATTTACTTACCTTGTTATGGAGAGACTTCACCAACTCTTCCTTTCACTTGGTTTGCTTGACTTTTTCTCTACTCTTAACCAAAAGAACAAAAACCCTCAAACTTCAATATAAACTAAAACTCACAAAGTTTCACAACCAAAGTAAGAATCCTTACCTTAGGAAGCCTTAGGTTGATTTTCTACCCCAAATCACTTCAAAAACCCCTTGGAACTCCTTGATCAAAAGAAAGAGAAGTTGAGAGGAAACAAGAGTGGAGAGTTGCGTTTGAGAAGAAGAATGAGGGGTTTGCTAACTCTTAATTCCTTTTAATGAAATTTATACCCAAGCATTCCCATTTTGCCCTTACTCTTCTTTGGGAATTCTATCTATATCCTTTGATTCATTACAAACACACCCCCATATCAACATATTCTCCATGAAAAATCCTTACAATTAACTCCCCACTTTTCCTGCTAATTAGGGGTAGAATGGTCAAATTGCCCTTAGGGAAGAAAATATCTAAAACTTAACAAACATTTTGGTCGGCCTGTCGCCGCGGCGAGGAAGCTTCTGTCGCCGCGGCGAAACTGTCCAGAGAGTTTCCCCGTGGTTTCAACACATCTTCGCCGCGGCGAAGATTCTCCTTCGCCCCGACGAAGCTTGGCACACTAAACTTCTTCTATTTTCAACCAATTTCAGGGCAAGCATTCAACACAACACTCAATCAAACAATAATACCAAAACCAACTCAAATAAGAGCGAAAGAAGCAACAATAACTACGTACCTCATGTGGGGCGTTACATTTACTTACTGAGTAATTAGTGCTCACTCCATTATTCTACTGTTTTGCAGGTACTTGATGATTTACGTTCGGGTGGGACATCAAGAAGAGGAGGAGTTTGGCGGCACTGTCTGATACTACCTTGCACTATTAGTTATTTTGTGTATAGATTTATATTAATTAAAGTTAGAATTTTTGGATTTTACATTATGTATATATGTTTATAAAAGTTATTTAGTAGATTTTGTTATATTTTTCTTAAAGAATTACTAGCTAGAGAGTATATTACATTACATCAGATCAGAACAATTATGTGATTTAAAATTGATAAATTTGGTTCACTTTTAGTTTATTCAAAAATTTTATATTATTTTTGTTGTTGTCGACATGTTTTCCGGATAGGGATTTCCAGCTTATTTGGAAATCAAGAGGTTATGGCTACTCTCTGATAATGTCATTAAAAATTTGGAAACAAACAAAAAAAAAGATTTATTGTTCACAAGGAAAAAATTACGATGGAAAAGATGGTTTAGAAAAATAGTTGGTAGAAGCAGTGAATGAGTTAAAGGTTAACGAGGAGAAATTATCAGTTATTGGACAATCATGTTCAGATGCGAAGTTAGAAAATGATGTTCTTGAAAGAAAGGAGAAAGAATTGTTGGACTCCAATAGCAAGCTAAAATCAACCCTTGTTGCAGTTGAAAAGGAAAGAGATAAAGCTTCTAATGTTGTCTCACACATGTTCTTGAATACTCGAGAAGCCTATTGTAATGCATTTAAGTTGAGATTTATGTATGAAGATTTTAGTTTTTTAGATAATTTGGTTCTGCATGACAAAGAGATAGACGCTGTTATTACTAATGTTTCATCTGATGTTCCTCATCCTTGATGCATAGTATCTGATAAGACTTGTACAAACTAATTTTCATAATTTTTTATTATGAATGTTGATATATTAGATATGTTTGTAAAAATGTTCCCAAATATATTATTACCAAACTGTGTGTGGAGTTATTCTAGCTGCTATATTTGATTAATGACTGGTTCATTCTTAAGAACATTAGTTTAGGTTGTATCAACAAATATTGAAATACTGCTTTTGCCATATTGCGAACCAATTGTTTAACCAACACAAAATAATTTTAAAGAGTAAATGAAAAAAAAAAAAACAATTTATATGAGAACAAAGATTTATTTAATATATTTTAATATCAAAATAAATGTGTATGTTACTTTATATATTTATCAAGGTGCAGCCGATGGTGTAGGTCCAGATTCTATACTTATCTGATTAGAAGTTTTCGATTCTTCTTTTTTGAGACTGGCCCAATACTCTCATGTATTAAGATCAGCAACAATAAGCATAACATCATCCATAATATCAAACAAAGCATGAATCATATTGTTGCATTTTTGTCTTATACCATTTAGATTTTCTAAGTTGCTGCGAACATTGGGTAGTATTTCTTTGAACTCCATTTGTCTGTCACCCATTGCCACACCAACAGGTTTTAAAAAATAATGAATTTCAATAAATATTTAAATGTGTTATAAATACAAATTACATTATATATATAACCGGATAATATAAACTTGATAAAGTTGAATCCCAAACAAATAAGTCAACAAATGACAGAGAATTTATAATATTTTTTATTTAGTTTTATATGACACAAAATTTGTATTACCTCCTCTCTTGATGCTTTCCCATTCCAAGTTGCTCTTCATCTGCAGAAACCAAAGCGTCCTTTGCTTTGAGATCTGAAACAACAGCAATTATAGAATTCACAATGTCAATTAGAGAATGCATGACTTCTCTTAGCTTTGTTCTTGCAGTATTTATATTGGTAACACTGTGGTCGATGTCGTTCATAATCTGTTTCAAGTCAATTTTTCCTTCAGCCATTGTCGAACCAATTAAAGGTAAAGTGATAATGAAAGTCTACAAATGTATGAAAGTTATATGAATACAAGTTAGGATTGATACTTATATAGACATACGGTTTGGAGAACAACTTAAATAAGAAGAGAAAACGAACATATGGAAATTGATAATCCCTGGATTATACTGTTTTATCTATGCTTTTTGGCTGGATTTTGGATACTTCTTCTTAAGTTTGTGCCTGAATTGCAACTTAATTTCATATATATTACATTTTAGGCCAAAATATGCAGTTAGAGCAAAAACTAAGCAGAATTGAGTTTCTGGACCCAGAATCAAGCGAATTTCAGGAATCATGAAAGTTCTGATGTGGATTCGAAGCATTATGAAGCTTGTTCCTATTGGGGATCACTAAGATTAAAGATTCAAGCAAAGAAGCAAGCGGAAGGCAATTTCGTAATTTCAAAAAGTTCAGAAAAAGTCTCAGGTCAGATAGTGAAATAAAATCCAACTCGACTGCAATTTTTATTTTATTAAAACTATGCGTTTTAATTATATGAGATTAGTCTTAGGGTTTTGGGGTCAACTATTTAAGAGGGACTTGGTTATTTTGGGGGGGGTTTGACATTTTTTGGAAGGAGAGGAGGAAATTAGAGATTGGAAGCCTTTGGTTCATCAAATAGGGAAGAATTTATTCTCTTTTCGTTATTCTAGCATGTTGAGCTCTGTTCTTACAGCTTTTCTTTTGATTTGCTTTATTTTTAGTATGAACTAACTCACTTTTGGGTTAGGGTTTTGATGTAATTGGGATTTAATGTCTAATCAATAAATTGATGTTGCTTTCACATTCTATTACTTAGATTATGCATGTATTTATTCTTGTTCTAATTGAAATTAATTGTTGAGCATGATGAGACTGAGAAGTGAATCATGTATTAGCCTCTTAGAGTAAATACCATTGATTGATTGAACGCTAGAGATAGGTTTGAAGATCCATGAAATTAATTTAGGATCCCACTTAGCTTAACGGACTTGGAACTATTAACCTTCATTTTGTTGGGTGCAGAAGTTTAATAGGGATAAGTAGAAAAACATAGCATGAAAAGGTATGTTTTATAGGTTAAGGTGTCAGATTTATAATCCTTGCATGTGAACTTAGAAGCAACAGAAATCGCAGATTAAATCATAAAATTCTAGTGAAGTCAAAACCCAAACCGCTTTGTCTTAATTGATATTTTCTTGAATTTATATTGCTTTCATTAGTTAGCCTTTGAATTACATTGTGGATTTTGGTTTAACTTCAGCTTGATTTTTCTCCCACAAATCCAAACATTTTTTCGTTTACTCTAACTTGATACAAAACTAGGAGAATCAGTGCTTAACATGCAATCCTCGTGGGAACGATACTCTACTTATCACTTTATTACTTTTTGCGACTAGTGCACTTGCTACACTTTGCATGTTGTGAAAACAACACATCAAGTTTTTGGCGCCATTGACGGGGATTGATTTTGTGTTAATATTGAATTTTTCTGGTTTTAGCTAGATTGAAGTTTAATTTTAGTTTTAATTGTTTTCTAGCTAATTTTTGCTGTTTCTTTTCTGTTCGCTTGTGATCTCATGCTCTCTTTCTATCTGTGTAGTTTATCCGAAGCGTTAGACGTCATCCAGTGGTTCCTATTGATCTGGAGAATAAAAGAACCGCAAGAAGACTTAACAAAGATAGAAGAGAACAAGAGGCGATAGTCATTGAGATGGCTGAAAACAGAACATTGAGGGAATTCTCAGTGCCCTCGATTGATGGTAGTGGTCCAAGTATAACTAGGCCACCGGTGCAAGCCAACAACTTTGAAATAAAGTTGGCAATCATCCAAATGATCCAACAGTTGGTACAATTTGGGGTAGATCCAAAGGAAGACCCAAATTCACACATTGCAAACTTCTTAGAGATTTGCGACACATTCAAGGAAAATGGAGTGTCGGATGATGCCATTAGGTTAAGACTGTTTCCATTCTCATTAAGAGATAAAGCAAAGGGATAGTTAATGGCACTACCAGCAGGAACAATCACCACCTGGAATGAATTGGCACAAAAGTTCCTAACTAAATATTTCCCACTAGGGAAATATGCAAGGATGAGAAACGATATCACATCATTTATGTAGGAAGAGAATGAGTCACTTTATGAAGCTTGGGAAAGATATAAGGAACTGCTGAGAAACTGTCCACACAATGGTTTGCCGGATTGGATGCAAGTCCAAACGTTCTATAATGGGTTGATGATAAATGTGCAAATGATGGTGGATGCAGTATCTGGAGGAGCATTGCAAAACAAGACACCTGAAGAAGCTTATGAGTTACTTGCAGTCCTAGCAAGTAACAACTATCAGAAACCCAGTGAGAGAATGCATTCGAAAAAGTCTATAGGTATTCATGAAGTTGATGCTTACACGGCCATTTCAGCCCAACTTACAGCACTTCAGAAGCAATTAAGAGGTATGCAGGTAAATTATATTCATACACCTCAAATGACATGTGATTTTTGTGCAGGTAACCATGCGAGCAATGAATGCCAAGTGGGGAACACCTTTGTTTTAGCTTCATCATCATCAGAACAAGTCAACTACTTGGCAGGGAATCAGAGACAACAGAACAATCCTTTCTCCAACACGTACAATCCTGGTTGGAGAAGTCATCCAAATCTATCTTGAGGCAACCATAATAATCAATGGAACCAAAGAAATGCGCCAAACAATCAAGTTGGGGTGAATCATCAACTAGGGGATCAACTAGGGGATCAAAGATTGTCAAAATTGGAGGATATGTTCAGGAAGTTCATGCAAGAGACCACAGGTTTTATGAATGAGACGAGGGCAAATTTCAAAAACCAAGGGGCATCCATTCGAAACTTGGAAGTACAGATGGGGCAAATAGCCAAAAAGTTGAATGAACGACCTTAGGGTTACCTACCAAGTAACACAGTGACAAATCCACGAGAACAAGCAAATGCAATAACTTTACAAAGTGGAACAGTTTTGGAAGGGGTTGAACAAAAAGGGAAGGATGAGAACCCACCAAGTAAAGCGAAGGAAGAATCCGATGAAGAATTTGAGGAAAAAGTCATGGTTGAAGAGAAGCCAATGAGTTCTAGAGAAGAAGAACCGAAGAGGGAAGAGAGGCCAAAGCAAAAGAAAGAAAATTTTCCATTTCCTGAGATACCACCAGAGTTGGCACATCATACTCCTCTTGTTCCTTTTCCTCAGAGGCTCAAAAAGAATAATCAGGATAAGCAGTTCACGAAATTCTTTAAGGCATTTAAAAAACTGCATATTAACATTCCTTTTGCAGATGCCGAGCTACGCAAAATTCCTCAAGGAAATTTTATCAAACAAAAGGAAGTTGGAAGAGGAGGAAACAGTGATGTTTACAGAGGAGTGCAATGCCATTCTACAGAAGAAGCTGCCACCAAAACTCAAGGATCCAGGGAGTTTAACTATCCCTTGTGTTATAGGAGATATTACATTTGATAGAGTTTTATGTGATCTAGGTACAAGCATTAATCTAATGCCTTTTTCTATTTTCAGGAGACTAGGGATTGGTGAAGTGAAGCCAACAACCATATCTTTGCAACTTGTAGATAGATCCATCAAGCATCTGAGGGGTATAGTTGAAGATGTACTGGTTAAGGTGGACAAAGTTATCTTTCCTACAGATTTTGTCATATTGGATATGGAAGAGGACAAGGAAATGCCTCTCATCTTGGGGCGACCATTTCTTACCGCTGGAAGAGCCTTAATTGATGTACTAGAAGGGAAATTGATTTTAAGGGTCCAAGATGAAATGGTGACATTCAATGTCTTTGAGGCCATGAAATTTTCATCAAAGTCAGATTCATGCTTTAGTGTGGACTTGGTAGATAGACTTGTGGCAGATGCTATCGAAGAAAACACCCCTCAACTACCTTTAGAAGGTTGCATTGCCAAATCAAAACAACCGAGGTAGATGAGCCGACGAAGAATGAGTGTGCTAGGTTTTTGGAAGCACTTCAACTGATAAACGCAAGCCAAGATCTAGACTTTGAAGATTTTGACATAGAAAAAGAGAAGGAAAAGGCAAGAACATAAGAACCTCCAAAACTTGAACTGAAGCCTTTACCATCTCACCTCAAATTTTTATATCTTGGTGAATCAGAATCCTTTCTAGTGATCATCAATGCAAAGCTAAGTAAATTGGAGGAAGAGAGGTTGATTAAGGTGTTAACATAGATCGGCAATTGGATGGACCATATCAGACATTAAAGGCATCTCTCCATCTTTTTGTATGCACAAGAAACTCATGGAAGATGATGTCAAGCCTAGGGTGCAACCGCAATGGAGATTGAATCCTTCTATTAAGGAAGTGGTGAAACTCTTAGATACAGGCATCATCTACCCTATTTCAAATAGTCCTTGGGTGAGCTCGGTGCAAGTGGTTCCAAAGAAAAGAGGTATCATGGTAATAAAGAATGACAGCAATGAATTGATACCAACTAGGACAGTCACGGGTTGGAGGGTGTGTATCAACTACAGAAAGTGGAATGAAGCAACAAGAAAGGATCATTTTCCACTTCCTTTCATTGATCAAACATTGGAAAGACTGGTGGGGCATGCTTATTATTGTTTCCTAGATGGCTTTTCAAGTTAAATCAGATTGCCATTGCTCCTGAAGATCAAGAGAAGACGACATTCACTTGTCCTTATGGCACCTTTGCTTACAGAAGGATGCCTTTTGGGTTGTGCAATGTACCGGCCACATTCCAGCGATGCATGATGTCAATTTTTGGTGACATGGTGGAGTGGTGCATAGAAGTCTTCATGGATGACTTCTTTGTTTTTGGTTCATCTTTTGATAATTGTCTTTCTAACCTTTCATTTGTTTTGCAACGATGCCAAGATACAAATTTGGTGCTCAAATGGGAAAAGCGTCACTTCATGGTTCAAGAAGGAACAGTACTTGGTCACCGAATTTCAAGGGATGGCATTGAAGTGGATCGAGCCAAAACAGAAGTGATTGAGAAGCTGCCACCAACTGCAAACGCTAAAGCAGTCCGGAGTTTCCTAGGGCATGCGACGTTCTATAGAAGATTTATAAAGGATTTCTCTAAAATCTCTAAACCTCTTTGCAATTTGTTGATAAAAGATGCTTCTTTTGATTTTAATGATAAATGCATGCATGCTTTTCAAACTCTTAAGAAATTATTAGTGTTTGCACCCATTATTGCAGTTCCCAATTGGGAACTCCCTTTTGAATTGATGTGTGATACTAGTGATTTTGCATTAGGAGTGGTTTTAGGACAGAGATAGAATAAGGTTTTGCATGTAATTTAGTATGCTAGTAGAACACTAACCGATGCACAGTTGAATTACACTACTACTAAAAAAGAGCTTTTAGCTATCATTTTTGCATTTGACAAATTTCAGTCTTATTTGCTAGGTGCTAAGGTGATTGTCTACACGGACCATTTAGCACTCAAGTACCTGCTGGGAAAACAAGAAGCAAAACCCAGGCTGATTAGATGGATCCTACTGCTGCAAGAGTTCGAATTAGAAATCCGAGACAAAAAAGGGTCAGAAAATGTGGTGGCAGATCATCTCTCAAGGATTGAACGACCAAACCAAGGAAGTGAAAAGGAAACTCAAATCAAGGAGACATTCCCGGATGAGAAACCGATGAGAGTTGAAGAAGCACCTTGGTATGCAGATATTGCAAATTACTTATCATCGAGAGTGCTCCCAAATGGCATGACTTTCCAGTAGAAGAGGAAATTTTTCTCTAACTTGAAGTTCTATTTCTGGGAAGAACCATTTTTGTATAAACACCGTGCAGATCAGATGATACGAAGGTGTGTCCCGGAAGAGGAGATGGAGAGTATTTTAAGGCATTGCCATGAGAAGGAAGTGTAAAACATACCTTCTCAGGCTATGTTTTCCTACTTATCCCTATTAAACTTCCGCACCCAACAAAATGAAGGTTAATAGTTCCAAGTCCGTTAAGCTAAGTGGGATCCTAAATTGATTTCATGGATCTTCGAACATATCTCTAGCGTTCAATCAATCAATGGTATTTACTCTAAGAGGCTAATACATGATTCACTTCTCAGCCTCATCATGCTCAACAATTAATTTCAATTAGAACAAGAATAAATACATAATTCAAGCAATCGAATGTGAAAGCAACATCAATTTATTGATTAGACATTAAAATCCCAATTACATCAAAACCCTAACCCAAAAGTGAGTTAGTTCATACTAAAAATAAAGCAAATCAAAAGAAAAGCTATAAAAACAGAGCTCAACATGCTGGAATAACGAAAAGAGAATAAATTCTTCCCTATTTGATGAACCCAAAGGCTTCCAATCTCCAATTTTCTCCTCTCCTTCTAAAAAGTATCGAACTCCTTCTACAATAACCAAGTCCCTCTTAAATAGTCTACCCCAAAACCCTAAGACTAATCCCATACAATTAAAATGCACAATTTTAATAAACTAAAAAAATGTAATTTTCACCCTCCTCTCCTTCCAAAAAGTGTTGAACTCCTTCTAAAATAACCAAGTCCCTCTTAAATGGTCGACCCCAAAACCCTAAGACTAATCCCATACAATTAAAACACACAGTTTTAATAAACTAAAAAATGTAGTTTTCCACGGCATCGAGTTGGATTTTATTTCACTATCTAACCCGAGACTTTCTCGCTACGGCGAAGACTAAACTTCACCGCGGTGAACTTTTCTGAACTTTTTTGAAAGTATGAAACTATCCTCTGCTTGCTTCTTTGCTTGAATATTCATTCTTAGGGATCCCCAATAAGAACAAGCTTCATAGTGCTTCAAATCCGCATCAGAACTATCCCGATTCTTGAAATTCGCTTGATTCTGGGTCCAGAAACTCAATTCCACTCAGTTTTTGCTCTAACTGCACGTTTTGGCCTGAAACGTAAAACATATGAAATTAAGTTGCAATTCAGGCACAAACTTAAAAAGAAGTATCCAAAATCCAACCAAAAAGCATAGATAAAAAGTATAATCCTAGGTGGAACTGTCAAACAGGGAGTTGAAAAGAATTTTAGAGAAGACAGTTAACACATCCAGGAAAGACTGGTCACAGAAGTTAGATGATGTATTATGGGCATACCGCACTGCATTTAAGACTTCAATTGGTATGTCTCCATTCTGATTGGTATATGAGAAGGCATGTCACTTGCCGGTATAACTCGAGCATAAGGAATATTGGGCAATCAAGCAGCTAAACATGGATTTACAAGCTGTTGGGATGAAAGGATGCTAAAATTGAATGAACTTGACGCGTTTCGTCATGAAGCTTATAAGAGTGCCCGTATTTACAAAGAAAAGACCAAGATGTGGCATGACAAACATATCACAAAGAAAAACTTTGAAGTGGGTCAGAAAGTATTGTTATACAATTCTAGACTTAGGCTCTTTCCCGAAAAACTTAAGTCTAGATGGTCCAAACCCTTCATAGTTACAGAAGTCTACTCATATGGTGCTGTGGAAATCTCACATGAGGAAAAGGGCACATTTAAGGTTAATGGGCAGCGATTGAAGCCATACATTGATGGAGCGTTGAGTTGCAAGTCACTACCCATCAAAGTCGACATTCCGGAATGAGGACTTGAGAAAGTCGAGCTTCCAACTAGAAACAAGCACTTCTTGGGAGGCAACCCAAGTGTTCTCATTTTTAGTTGTTTTAAATTTGTTTATGTGTTTTATGATTTAGGAAATAGTTTAATTTCGTTTGTCTTTTAGTATTTTAGGTGAATGATCAATATGTGGCAAGAATTTGAATTTTCCAAACTTCGTCGTGGCAAAGGAAAAACTTTGCTACGGCATTGTATGCATTGCCAAATGAGTGCTCATGGAACTTCAGATTTCACCGCGGCGAAGTTCATTCTTCGTCGTGGCATTGTATACACTGTCAAAGTTGGACTTAAGGAAATTCAAGATTTCGCTGCGGTGAAGTTTATTCTTTGCCGCGGCATTGTATGCACTACCAGACTTCGCCGTAGTGAGAAAAATTCTTCACCGCGGCATCGAGCATCTCGCACAAATGATTCATGACCTTTGCCGCAGCAAAAACTGTTTTCTATATAAACGCGCATTGACTCTTTAATTTTCGCGAGAGCTCCCAAAAATTTCCAAGAACCAAACAGTTCCACCTTCAATCAAGATTGTTTCCAGTAAAGATTCTTCCCATTACTCCACTCCTTAACCCTCATAAACACTAAATCATCTCAATTTTTCAAGGATTGAGCAAGAATTTGTGGAAACCCTAGGTTGACAAAAAAATTTGGGGATCCTTCAATTTGGGTAGAACTTGGTGAAATCAAGTGTGAATCTGAGGTGGGCAAGGTATGAATTGGTGTATCTAGCTTTGATTTTAATCAATTTCAGTTTGTACTAGCTTTATATTTAAGAATTGATTGAAGTGCTTGAGGTTGAATTGGTGTGAATTGTGTGGTGATTTTGGGTTGAAAATTGTGGAGTTTGAGTTGTGTGTTTTGAGGAAGTGTGGGTTTGTGATTTTGAAGTTGGTTGATTGCGTTTGGAAGAGTGGTGATTTTGGGGTGTAAGTGTAAATTTTGAAACCTTAGGGTGAAGTGAAGAAGTGATTTTAGGTTGTAGAATTGTGTATTGGTGTTGAATTTTCGAGTTGAATCGCTAAGTTTGGGGGTAGATTTTAGTGAACATTATTGATAAAACGAAATGCCACTCAAAACTATTCCCAAGGGTAAAGGAAAACAAGTCGATAATAGATTTGTGAATGAGAAGGCTAGGCAGCGTTATGAAGGAGCAATTGAAAGAAAAGACAAAGGTTTTATTGCCGAGAGAGGATTAACCACAGTCTATGCAGAAGCTTGGATCCAAGGGAGAGGTTGGGATCTCTTTCTGCTTGAACCGAAGCATTTAGCCATAAAGCCAATCGTAAGAGAGTTTTATGCAAACTTCCCTGAGTGTGAGCCCAGGCATGTATATGTAAGGGGTATTAAGGTGCCAATTAGTGCAAAAATTATCAATGAGTTCTACAAGATTGATCCAATTGACCGTAATGAGTATGTAGAATTCAAAAAGAAGGAGATTAACTATGATGAGATACTCAAGGTTCTTGGGAATTCTCAAAGAAGGGAATGAGAAGCATAAAAGGGGCTAATTTGATTCCCATGGCTAGAATGTGGCAGTACTTTGTCTGTGCACGGATGGTTTTAGAAACGCACTACAGTTTAGTGGCTTTTGAGCGAGCAGTCTTACTTTATGCCATTGCCACTGGAAAGTAAATAGATGTGGGGAATATCATAATAGAGAGTATAAGGCATGCAGCAAAACTAGAGAGAGCGAGCTTTGCCTTTCCACATCTGATCACTGAGATTTGCACTCAAGTAGGAGTAAAAAAGGCAGATGATGAACCACTTCTCATCCTGCCCAGTCCTCGATCAAGCCTGTTATGTTAAGCTCCTAGGGCGTCCTACCAGTGAAGGAACCAGCTCCAACTCGAAAAGACCAAGAACCACAACAACTGCCACAACACCTAGTTCAACATCCATGACAAGGGAGCTATTGCAACAAATCTTGGAAAAAGTGAACAGAATGGAATGACGTCAAGATTGGATGGTAGGTCAGACCCGAATGCTGTACGAGATGCAATACAACTGCTGCACCAATCTATGCATTGATGTATCAAACTTCCAATGGCAAGAGGAAGGAGAATATGATGCCATGGAAGAAGATGATGATGTCGAAGAAGAAGAGGAAGACGACAAATGAAGCCTAAAACATTTGTGTTAGTATTTTTTGTTTTCATTTCTTTTTGTTTTGTAAATTGGAACTGATTTTCCTTTGTTAGATAGTTAATTGTTATTGTTTGAATTTTCTAGTTTAGCTTGATCAGGTTGCAATTTTTTCATATTGATCAGTGAACATATCTAACACAGTGGGCACCATAGATTTTCATTTGTTTTACAAATGATGATGATGAGGAAGCCAAGGAACGAGTGTGCATGAAGTTGAACGAAAATCAGCCTTCACAGATTAATCAAGGGAATATCTCGTACCCTTTAATTATGTTTTTCTATTCTTGAGATGTACATGATGTGACATTGGGGACAATGTCATTTTAAGTTTGGGGGTAGGAAAATTTGAAAAATTTTGTGTTTAGTGTTTATGTGTTTCTTCTTATTTTAAGTTCTTTGATTGTTATTTGTTTAGTATGTTGTGTTTTGTGTAGCTGTTGCCAATGATCAATTGCATAAGTCTATGATGAGAATAGGATTGTTGAGATTTTATTTATGGAAAATGTTAAGCATTGCTTCAAGTTTAGGTTGGTTGATTAACTTTTCTTTTCTAGAGGTTTGTTGAGTGGTTCAACCACCATTTTCATTCTTTCGGCATGCTTAGAAACATTTTATGTGGTTAGGTGAAGTCTTGATGATGTTGGTGGACTCTAGAACCTAGTTGAGAAGTGCTTGAGGCGAAATTCTAGAAATAGACATTATTGAGGAAATGATTTAGGCAATTTTTCAAAACGTTTGAACCTTTTCAGCCGACCATGAAAATTTTTCCCTAGCCACTCATTTGAGCCTTACGAGAGTATCATGGTCCTATTCTTCTTGTGCAACCAAAAATGCCCAAACCTTTCACCCTAAACACGTTTCATACACTTTAAGAGAATTATGGACCTAATGTATGCTACAAAAGAGCTTGGAGAGTTGTGTGAGAATTGGACGAACTAAAATCTTAAGTTTGGGGGTCGCAAAAAGGGCAGGAAGAAAGGGTAATTGATGTCAATAAATTGATGTTACATTCAAAAACAAAAAAAACAAAAAAATTGAGAGTTTCAATTCAGAATCAAAAATAAGAAATGCATATGTTTGAGGGTTATAAAATGGTTGACACCTTGATTGGTGGTTGAGAAAGAAAGCGAAATTGATGTAGCTCTTAGTGTTTGCATGAGGAAAACCAAATTCTCTTACTTTGTTTATCCTATCCTTTCCTTGGAGCCCACTAACCGAGCCTAACGTTACAAGCTTGCAAAGACCTTTTGATCCTTAGTGATGTCTAGTCCACATTAGTGGAGAGTAGTTCAATACGTAAGTTTATGAAGTCTACCACCATTTGATAAACTTTGCATTTCTGCATAAAAAAATCTGGGAAGTCGAAAGGCAGACTGAAGTGGGGATTACCTATTCAGGAGACCGATAGAGAAAGATAGTCAATCAACTTATAACTTCTTGGAGTGTTAAGCATTTTCTCGTAATAATGTTTCAACAACTTTTGAGACTTGCATCAATTCTAGGCTTATTGTTGTTTTTTATTTTGATTCTAAATTCTCCCTTTTCATTTTCAATTTTGTTGTCTTTTTCTGTTTGTTAGTTGTTCCTCTTTAATCGAATCTTGTGCCTGATGCTCGAGGACGAGCAAACCTTAAGTTTGGGGGTATTTGATAATCCTAGGATTATATTGTTTTATCTATGCTTTTTGGCTAGATTTTGGATACTTCTTCTTAAGTTTGTGCCTGAATTGCAACTTAATTTCATATATTTTACGTTTCAAGCCAAAACGTGTAGTTAGAGCAAAAACTGAGCGGAATTGAGTTTCTAGACCCAAAATCAAGCAAATTTCAGGAATCAAGAAAATTTTGATGCAGATTCGAAGCACTATGAAGCTTGTTGCTATTGGAGATCACTAAGATTGAAGATTCAAGCAAAGAAGCAAGCGGAGGGTAGTTTTGTAATTTTAGAAAAGTTTAGAAAAGTTCGCCACGATGAAGTTTATTCTTTGCCGCGGCAAGAAAGTCTCGGGTTAGATAGTCAAATAAAATCCAACTCAATGCCATGGCGAAGTTTATTCTTCGCCGTGGCAAAAACTGCAATTTTTAGTTTATTAAAACTGTGCGTTTTAATTGTATGAGATTTGTCTTAGGGTTTTGGGGCCGATTATTTAAGAGGGACTTGGTTATTTTTGGGGTGGTTCGACACGTTTTGGAAGGAGAGGAGGAAATTGGACATTGGAAGCCTTTGGGTTCATCAAATAGGGAAGAATTTATTCTCTTTTCGTTATTCCACCATGTTGAGCTCTGTTTTTACAGCTTTTCTTTTGATTTGCTTTATTTTTAGTATGAACTAACTCACTTTTGGGTTAGGGTTTTGATGTAATTGGGATTTTAATGTCTAATCAATAAATTGATGTTGCTTTCACATTCTATTGCTTGGATTATGTATTTATTCTTGTTCTAATTGAAATTAATTGTTGAGCATGATGAGACTGAGAAGTAAATCATGTGTTAGCCTCTTAGAGTAAATACCATTGATTGATTGAACGCTAGAGATAGGTTTGAAGATCCATGAAATCAATTTAGGATCCCACTTAGCTTAACGGACTTGGAACTATTAACCTTCATTTTGTTGGGTGAGGAAGTTTAATAGGGATAAGTAGGAAAACATAGCCTGAGAAGGTATGTTTTACAGGTTAAGGTGTCCGATTTATAATCCTTGCATGTGAACGTAGAAGCAACAGAAATCGTAGATTAAATCATAAAATCCTAGTGAAGTCAAAACCCTAACCGCTTTGTCTTAATTGATATTTTCTTGAATTGATATTGCTTTCATTAGTTAGCATTTAAATTACGTTGTGGATTTTGTTTTAACTTTAGCTTGATTTTTCTCCCACAAATCCAAACATTTTTTCATTTACTCCAACTTGATACAAAACTAGGAGAATCAGTGTTTAACACGCAATCCTCGTGGGAATGATACTCTACTTATCACTTTATTACTTTTTGCGACTAGTGCACTTGCTACACTTTGCTTGTTGTGAAAACAACGCATCAAAAATCAAATAGACATGTCCTATTAAATGAATACAAAGATTGAAGAACCCCAAAATATCGAAAAGCCAACTGAGGTGATATGTACTAGCTTAAAACGTTGCATTGGTTCAATAGATGATTATGTTAGTCACTAATGGGGTTTACACAATGGAAAACAAAAATAAAATCCCCAACAACAACATTGAATCCAAGAACCTTATACCTGATTTACGTTATTTACATATGAAATGATATTGAATATAAAATTTCCAGATTTCATACCAGTGTTTGGAGGCACCTTCAATTGATATGAATCGCTCCCACTCTAAGATAAGAGTGAACTCTCGGTATCCACACGATGACAAGATGGTGATCGACTTGCAATCTCAAGTGCTAGCAAGACACAAAAGCAAAAAGGATGCAAAATTTTCTTCAAGAAAAATTCTCTTCTCCACCAAGTGAAAGACATGAGAGAGAGTGAGGTGAGTGGCTTGGATTTAATTAATGTGTTTTCCAATTTTATTTTAATTTTAAGTTGCTGGTAGCGTGCCAAATGCACCAAATTAATTAACCTTACTAACCTAACTACTAAATTGTATATAGGGTGAGCAAGGGTCGATCCCACAGGGAATGATTCGATTAAATCCTATATTCTATCCAATAACCACAAGGAAGACAACAGGAAAATAAATAAAATCCTAAACAGTAAACACGACAGCAGAATTAGTGAAAGGGGTTGTAATCAATGCAATCTAAAGTGAAACGAATAAATCTCCAATGGTAGAAAATATCATATTAAAAACAACCGGTTCTTGATTCAAGATCCACCTAAACATGCATTGGACATGAACTAACCGTAACATTATTCTATCTCGTTATTGTGGAATTATTGACCCTAGGAAACAACAAGCTCTGTTACCCAAATTTTCCCTTAATTGTCACTACTAAAATAAGCTCTTCAACTAGATCCTAACCCTTAAACAACCTAGAATAAGCTCTCTAAGTTTAATTCAAAGGCAGCCTTAAGAATTAGGAAAATAGATCAATCCAAGCAACAATCACGCAAGTTCGGATTATTTAACTTAGGTTATGTTATTCAAAGTGACAGACTAAAAACTTGTCCATAATCATCTATCACCATGTGTTACTCATTGAATAGAAATAGGACAATTACATATCACAATTCCTAATTCTAACAGATAAAATTCCGATTAAACAATTCAGCAGGCCATTACTAAATCACTCAAACAGAAAATTATAAACAATTAAAACAGAATAACATAAACAATTCCAATAAAAAAAGAGATTGAGAACAATGTTACTGAAGTTAAGTTACACCAATGACATGAATTCAGGCTTCAAAATCCCTTTGAACTGAAGAAGAAAGATCAACCGTACATCTTGACATGGCAAGTAAAAGAAAACCGAAAAAAAACTAAAAAAAACTACTGCTATTCTCTTCTCTCTCTTTTTAACCTAACACCTCATCAATAAATACCATGTGTTTTCCTTAATTCTACCCCAAGAATCACGGAAATTACTTTCCTATATCTTTGCTAAACGATAGACTTCCAAAACTGTCAAAATCTTATCAGATATGGAAAATAGAATTCGTAATCCAGCTTGCACCAGGATTCGTGTAATGTAAAAGAACTCTTCTGGGCTTGGTCACTTCATAAAAGTTGTAGTCCTGGATTTGTAGTTGAATTTGGGCTTTTGAATCACCTGCTTTCGATATCTGAAGCTCCAGTTAGGCCCATTCGAAGACTCGATTCTCAGCCAGGAAATCCTTCCGCGACTAGGATTCCAGGTCCGGTTTTGTAACAACTAATGAGAGCACAAACGAACTCGGATTCTCATCCATAATACCTTCCTGGAAAGCTTTATTCGTCTACTTTACTTTTCCTGAAGAACCTTTTACAATTGAGAACTCTGACTCCATGAAAAACCTGAAAAACGCAGCACTGGTCAGAATAACAAAAATCTGGAATTTCCTAATCTTTTCTCAATCATTTCCTAAAGTCTATCCAAATATGTCAAACTTACAAAATAAACTCTAATCAACTCAACTAGGCATAAAATATGACAAAAAACATAATATAGAAGGAATAAAAATATATAAATTACACTCTTATCAGTTGCCTTTTATATGCAACAAAAATTAAAACCCCAATCTAGTTAGGAATAAATTTATTCCATGACTAGAATAGTAAATCCTCATTACCAGACAAGGTAATAATCCACATGGCATCTTATTCAAATTCAAATATGATTTTCATATTCATATATTATCTTTATTAATATCATCAAATATTAATATTGAATATATATTTAAATTCAAATATGAATTCATAGTTCATAGATATTATCTTCACTAATATTAATATCATCAAATATTAATATTAAATCATATATATATAATATTTAAATATATGAATATATTTAAATACATAATCTCACTAATTTTAATTTCAATATGAAATTAAATATAGGCAACAGCCTCAGTAAATTTAATTGCATTGTGAGATTACCAAAATTCTCTTTCATCTCAAAAGACGAAAATATCCTTTCCATCATAAATGACGAAAATACCGTTTCATCACAAATGATGAAAATATCATTTCTCACCAATTCATCCTTAATATGTCTTCTATGTGTATGACCCGAAGGCTCCTCATCATATCGACAGTCAGTAGTCTCGCGATTGACACCAATCAATCGTCTCACTAAACACAGACCAAGATTGGCCTCTAGCAAGGCATCATGGCTACCTGATAGATTCGAATTCAGCGAAACAGCTTATCTATCAACGATATGGTTACCGTGCAAACTGGTCCTTTTATCATCTATTATCTCATTGAGGCTGAGGTACAAAAATAGTGTCAACCTCAGTTATCTTCGATATCTTTGTATTCAGTTACTGGAGCAATGATTGGAATAATAAATTGGATTGAGCAACAACTCAATCCCACTGTGGCCGCAACTTTAGTGTCATTGCCATTCACTGAATTGTGCCATGAGATAACTTATCCCGTACCTGGGAGTGATGAATCCTTTGTTGATCCACCATAGTCTTGATACACTTCTCAATGCAGCCAATCACTACCGTATTGATAGCTCTGAATAGAACTACATTAGGCTGGTGTCAAATTACACCAATCACTGCACAAGGCGCTCTGGTGATCTCAAGTCTACGGATCACATGCACCACCATTCTTTAGAGGATTTATTCCATAGACACTAGGGTTACCACCTATATGGAATCCTTTGGTGGGTATGTCCAATGAACTTGCCTACAGTAAGCACCAATGTGTCGCACCAAGTTATCGGTAAACAACCTTGACAAGTGAGAATAGTCACTATCTTTTGACAGGGTCGTTCAACACTATGATAGCCTTATCGTATTATCTGTGTCCTTAGTCAGAATAATATTGGGGTTACGGACATTTCTAGAATGGCCACCATATGTGATCATAGGGTTCTCACTATTAAGATTTGAAATACTTGATACCTCGTCACGATTCTACCATCCTAAGGACATATATCAATACTCACAATTATGATTTACATGATATAGAAGAAAATTGCTTTTTATTGATTTGTAAACATTATTACAAAGAGTCAATTTTACAATAATTGATTGGCTCTAGGGCACCGACTCTAATAGATTACATTGGAAAACCAACAGAGAAATACTGATAAATAAGTATAGTGATAAAAAAAAATAAAAAAAAAACTGTTCAGATAATGTCAAAGGAAACAATAATATATATTTTGTTAAATTCATAATAGTAAAGAAACAATAGTAATAACTGGATTGATCAATCAATGTTTCATACAGCAGTTACTGTTTGATATAAGCATAACAATTTGCTCAAGAATATTGTATTATGATAAAGTATTAATCCAATTGATAGACCAATGGTAAGAATTAGACCTGGCAAAACAGGTCCAGACCCTCGGGTCGACCCTAAACCTGAGAAAAATATATAAGTTATGGGTCCATGACATTGGACCCATTTTTGTCAAACCCGTACCCAGGCCTACCCGTTTTTCTAGCAGGTTATGCGGGTTCACCCACGGGTACCCGTTTTTTTTTTTTAAAAACCCTTTTCATTTTAGGACAAAGTGCGACTTCCCACCCCAGACCCAATTTCCATTTCCAAATCCCTAACTCCTCTCCCAGCCGTCTTCTTCTCTGATGCAACTCTTCTCTCAAAATCAATCCTGCAAACGTAGATCGACCGTCGCCAGTCTCCACCGTTGTCGTTGATTCAAACTCACACTCACTCACTCACTCTTATCAGTCTCCACTGTTGTCGCATCTCCACATCGCTCATCCAAGGTATGCGTATCCCTATTCCTAATTCCTAACTCACTCACTATCGTCCCTCACTCTCACTCTCACACTCACCCACTGACCACTATCGTCCTCTACTCCTCCATTTATCATTTAACCATTCACTCACTCTGTCACACTCACTCACTGTCGTTTATGTTTTCAGGATAAGAGCTTCACGGAGATTGTCCAAAGAGTGAAGACCCCTCATGCTTCTGTTTTGCTCCTCCAAGTGAAGGCTGCCAGTATGTTTAATCTGTTGTTTTCTGGAAACTGATGGGACTTTCATATATATTATTTTTTTACTTTGGATTTTGGAAGGATGACTTTTTGCTTTTTGGAAATGAAAACAAAAAATGTTTGTTTCTGAGGATTGCTGTAGTTTGGTGTTTGTTTGGTGTAGTTTGGAGTTTGTTTAATTTGTTGTAGTTTGGTGTTTGTTTTTTACTTTGTAAAGCATGCTTATGCTTGACACTTACACACTCTCACAATGCGATGATACTGATGGTGGCATTGAGGGTTGGGGAGTGGTGTTTTCTGGAAATGTGTGTTAAAAATGAAGAGAGCTTGCTTTTATGCTTGTAAATCTACATTATTTTCATAGCATTTATTGGCTACTAAATTAATATTGAGAATAAAAAAATATAAATATTAGCACATAAATATATAAGCCCAACAGAAATGCAGAATACCTCTGCCTTTTTGCTTTCACACCATTTCTTTTGTGTTATCTTAAATTCTTGCATTATCTAATCAATTTTACGCTTATTGTAAATTCTTGATTAATTTGAATGATTAGGTAGTCCCATCTATGGCACTACCCAATCATTCAAATTAAAACTTTTAATTGGGTTATTTAGCTGTTTTTATATTAATGTGATGGATATTTAAGGCTAAACTTGTTTTCTTTTTACACTATTGCTTCAAAATTGTTTGAATGATGTTGCTTTGTTTTTTTTTTTGTTTTTTTCTTTTTTTTTTTACACATTGGCCTTTACAATATTATGTTGCTTTATTATTTACATTTATTAATATTTGTAGTTGATAATTGTAGATGATGATGTGAATGTTGATTCGGATGAGGATCTTGATGCGCCATTAACTAATCCAAGGATTGCGGAATCAAGAGACTCTATTATCACCCTCACTGTGGAATGAACATGAGCTGGACAAGATTTTATCTTATGTATTTGTGTTTCTTTTTGTGTATTAGTAATGAATGATGATGTATTTCAGTATTTGTCGTTGGTATTTGCTTATGTGTATTAGTGATTATTTATTTGTCTATGGTGCTTTGTATTTGTTTATGTAAATTGAATTGAATTTAGAGCAGTTGATTATAGGGGTATAATTGTAAAAAATGAAAACTATAGGAATTTTAGGGGTGTAACTACAAAATTTGAAAATTGAAGAGAGAAAAAATGGGTATCCGCAGGTCCACCCATACCCGTAGAGGGTAGGGTCTGGGTCCAATATTTTGGACCTGTATAACTCAACCCGTCTTGGGCCTATATCCATGAGACCCATACCCATACTGACCCAACCCCAACCCAGCCCACCAGCCCGTTTTGCCAGGTCTAGTAAGAATGTTATAGTTCAATGAACAATATAATGTTTATAAACATTACCAAACTTAATTAATATGAAATTGTACGTTAAAGTAATTTTTTTATTTTAATTTAGTTGATAGTTTTATATTAATTAGGTAAATAATGTATTAAATTACTAATGACATTTTAATTTTTCATTCAACTTATGTTTCGCCGGGTGACTTATTTCAATTAAAAATATTCCACTTACTTTTGCAATATCTAACAATAATGTTGTTCGGGGTATTCCTAAAAGATTTAATATTATTTTAATTAAAAAGTACGCCTGCTATTTCAAAAACATCAGTCTAACCAGTTTTCTACAGTCAGCAGATTAACACTCATTTATGTTTCATTATATATTATTTTATCTGATGCTCTTCTATTTAACACATTTTCTATTTCTTTAAATTATGTTCACTCCCATTTTCTGTTGAACATGCTATCAGTGTAATCGTTTCGGCTTTCTCTTCTGTCGATGCTGATTTTCTTTCGAAAAGGCTTGGAGCTTTCATGTCAACATCTTCTACATTGTCGATTCAGTTATTGTACATCTCATCCTTCTTTTTAATACCGTTTTTTGTTTTTGGTAGCAGTTTCATCTGTTTGTTTGTGTAATTAATCGTTTAAATTTGTTTAATGTTATAGTATACAGTCGTATTTTATGGGCATTCCTATGAATCAAAGTTTTATCTATGCAATTATAAGACCCATAAAAAAATTTGGTTCAAGCATTATAAAAAATGAAAACCTAATTTCATAATTTTCTTTCTATTCATAAGAAATTAATACTTGAAGGGTCACAAAAAGGGAAGAAACAAAAAAAAAAAAAAAAAAAAAAAAATTGTTACATTTAGTTTTAAAGGGAAATTTTTTGCTTGATAATTTACATGTTTGAGATAACGGTATCTTGTTTTTTTTTTTTTTTTCAACTATTTGTTTTTCTTCTTAATATATTTTAGTTTCATGTTTGTTCTGCTTTATTATGTAATCTTGGTAGAATGGAAAAAATGAACCAATCATCGAAGATGGTACAATCACAATCTAAAGTCAAAGAAAATGGAAGGAATCTATCTTCGAAAATTATATGGAAGCAAGGTGCTAGGGGTCCTGGTAGGCGCTCTATAAGACTTCAAGGAACAGTTTTGTATAGTCACAATGACGACGTTCAGCGTTTGATAGATTCAGTGGTTTACACTGACAATGACCAAGATGATGAACAACAATCATCTCAGTAGATGGAACAGGTTGAACCAAGGAACAAAATTAAAAATTTGAAAGGAAAAGTTGACTACCTAATACAACTAATCAAAAATCAGCGAACCAAATACAGAGATTTGTACTTTGAATCCCAAAAGAAGGTACAGAGAGTGTGGCTAGAATATCATTTGCTTTTCTGGATGACTTCAAATGTTATATCTATTTAAGTACGGTTAATGATTTTGATGATCTTGTTTTCACTGAAACGCAGGCTGAAACCTTAATGGAAGAAAATCACCAGTTGGCTTTGAAGCTAGAAAATGCATCTGGGAAACTTGAAGCAGTATGACTTCTACACATTATTAATTAGACATGCTATTGTATCACTTTTTATAATTTTAAAATGTTTTTATAGCAAAATAATGTCTTTCTACAAACTATATTTTATATATGAAATTGGTGAAATGAATTTGAACACTTGAGAAGATTGGAGATTATTTTGATCTAAATATTATATATTTGAATGAACAACCGATTTTTATACTAATAGAAAATTATTCTGGCATTATTAAAAGTTTGGTACTCTGAAAAATTGTGTTTATTTTGTTTGCTTACAAATAGAGAAATACATTGGATTATATTTGGAACTAATGAACAAACGGAAGGACACGATCTTGCCACCAAATTCAACAAGAGTTCAAGATGCAGTCAATGTATCCTCTCAACCAACACATGAGCAACAACCTCATTGCAGAGGTAGACCTCCATCAGGCAAGAGAAAGAATATTCACAAATGAAGACCTAATTTGTTTGTGTATTTAATCTATTGAATATGAGATGAACACTTTATCAAAATTTCAATGTTGTTTCTTGTGGATTGCTTTTATAGTTTCTATGTCTACTTGAAAAGTGCTCGCAATCACTTTTTTCTGTTCATTTCCTCTTTTCCTCTCTTGTGATGTGCCTAACATGTTTATATAAGAATGGTCTAATTATATTTTCAAGATCATCACCTTGTACAATCGCTATCATCTTTGCAGACACGTCTTTGATATTCGGTGTCAGTATTTTGTAATGAATCATGTATGATGTTTAATATCACCTAAATATTATCAAGATCAACTATTTAAACTTAAAATTTATACTGACCTTCCATAATTTCTATAGCTTATATTCATTTTCAAGTTCGACATTGACCGCTAAAACTTTTCTCATAGCATAGGATTCATATATTTCTTTCAAATCAGTAACCCTTGGCCTAGTTTTGAAAACAAACATCTATCCACATAGTTCATTCAAAGGTCTTGTTTGTTTAACAGTTGAGAACATGATAATCCATTTAATTTCTAAGCTACTATATCAAACAATATAAAAGTTACTTCGGCAATTCCATCTGACATACTCATATCTACCTTTTACCTATTATAACATTAATCAAACATCATTATAAATCATTATAAACTTAATAAACAATGATATAACTTATTTGAGGAGGTTTTGATTCCTTGTTGCATTTCTAAACCAACCATATCTATCATTAACTTAAGTTATTTTGATCTTAATTTGGTACTGATAATGTTTCAATAGTTGAGACTATAATATATTTAGACATCAAGCTCATTTTTTGTCGTAGAGACCATCATCTTAGTTGCTCATATGCACCACTTTACTAAATAGGTTATAATCAATTTGGTTCCATTGCAAAGACCATCAGATTGATTTAAATCACGTAGTAACATAATTGGAATGCAAATTTTCAGTTGTAATTAATGTATGGGAATTCCGGAGCACATCAGAATATCAAGAAATTCAGTTGCATAGAGAATGTCATCATCGTTTGAGATACCTACTGATTTGCAAGTGTTGTCTAAGTTGAGAAATGTCTTTGCATCTGATGGTAGGCTCTAAGTTATATAGTCGTTTAATGTATGTCAAATGCCAATGTTTTATTCAAATGAAAAATGTCCAACTCCAGACATAATTACACCTGATAAACAACTTATTGTATTCATTTAAAATAGTTACAAAATATTTAATAATTTAGCAACTATAATTAATTATGAATATAAATATGAAGAATTTAAAATATAAGAGTATATCGAATCGTTAATTTTGTGATGATTTATCTTGTAAATTTTAATTTGCTCATTAATGTATTAATCTTAATAAACTATAATCGAGACGAATCTGATCCTATAAATAAATGTTGCTAACTATTTTAATAGTTGTTATTTGAATGAATGATTTTTTTTCTGTAAATCTATTTGAATAATTAATTGTCTTAGCCTCGCTGAACGGTAAATGTATTCTTAACAATTTTAATATGAAAATGAATTAACTTTTGCTAATTTCGTTTTTAGGTAACAGTTGTTATTTGAATAAATAAATGTTCCTTAACAATCTTAATATGAAAATCGATTAATTTTTGCTATCTTTGTTTTCAAGGAAATATTCATGTACTTTACTAAAATTAAATCTGGCTGAACTATAAGCACATGTTATACTTATTTTATTCATTTAAAATAGTAACAAAAAACTTAATAATTTAAAAAATATAATTAATGACGAATTTCATAGTTTCATTATTGTTTTTTTTTTTTTTAAATAAAGATTTTCAAATCTAAGAGTATATCGAACTATTAATGTCATGATAATTTATCTTAAAAAATTATATTTCCTTAATAATGTATTACTGTCAATAAACTATAATTCAGGCCAATTTGATCCTATAAATAAATATTGACATAAAATTCATCACATTTATAAATACATAGATAAATACTTACGTGAATTTCAGGGGATAGTATGCATTTAATTCTTTCACAGTAACATCTATGAAGTAATTCACTATTTGCTTCGGTTCAAAATATCAAAACTAAACCACGATGTTTTATACTAATTGTAATAAACAATATGCCGAACTTAGAATTATACCTGATTTTTAATGACATTTTTGTATTTCTTTTGTTGTTATGCGTTATATAATTTGATGATGTTTCATATTCCAACCACACAACTTTATTGTTCATAGAGTGAAAGGTTCAATTTTGTTATTCATGGGTGAAGGGTGTGATATTTTTTTTACATGAAATAATTTGTTTATTGTTTCATTGAAATCTATGAACGTAGATGGATTGTGGTTTAATGTTACTTTTATTTATGTTGGCATCCATCAACCAAGAGAAAGCATTTTCACAAATGAAGTCCCAATTACATTATATACTTAATCTATCAAATGTGACATGATCACTTTACCAAGACTTCATCTTTTTTTTTTTTTTTTTTTTTTTTTTTTTTTTGGCGCGGGGGGTGGGGTGGTTGCTTTTGTAATCCTTATTGCTACTTGAAACATTCTCATCGTCACTTTCTTTCAGCTCATTTCATTGTTCCCTCTCTTTTGATGTGTCTAACATGTCTGTACAACAATTGTCTATTCTACCTTTTTCTAGACACGTCTTTGATTTTTGGTGTCAGTATTTCGTATTCAGTCGTGTCTAATGTTGAGGATTGTGATCCATATTCTCCATTATTTGCCTGTTGTTTTTTAGAAAGCACTGATATCACTTCAATATTATGAACATTAACAATTTAAGATTAAAAATTATACTACCTTTTGCAATTCTCATAACTTATATTCATCTTCAAGTTTCTCATCAATCGCAAAAAGTTTTGTCATATTATAAGATTCATATCCTTCCTTCAGATCCATAACCCTCAACTTGATTTTGAAAATGAACATTTGCCCACACAGTTCATTAAGAGCTTTTGGGATATTTTTTCGATCGTTACCTTGTTTGTTCAACAGTTAAGAACATGATAACCCAACCAATCTCTGGGTCACTATATCAAACAATATAAAAGTTGCTTCGACAGTTCCATCTGACACTCTCATCTCTACCTTGTACCTATTATAACCTTGACAAAATGTCATTATAAATCAATGTCTGAAATTGAATGTACTTGTTATTGCATTGACAATACGTAATTATAAATAGTAAATAATAAACAATGGTATACCTCATTTGAGGAGATTTCGATTCTTTGTTGCATTTGTCACAATATAAATAGGTAGTAATACCAAGAATTTTCTTCTTGCAATAGGTGCAGGAGTTGTAACACCAACTATATCTATCATCAACTTCAGTTATTTTGGACTTAACTGTGTACTTTATTACCTATTCAAATGTAATTTTTGTTCACAAACTATGTTATAATAATCAGTTTAACGTTTTAGTGAATATTGTGTACCTCATCAACATTATGCCACACAAGATTGGTAACATGTTTCAATGATGTTCTATTCTCAAACATTTCCTTCTCAATCAGAACTTGATTTAGAATCTTCTTTTGCAATTGAATTATGGGTAGAATTCCTTTTCTGAAATAACAAATGTAAGTTATTTTGTCAACTTATGAACCTAGAGCGGTAACTTTCAATCCTGGTATGATCACCTTAGCTTGTCTTAGCACAATAAATTTTGTTTAAACTTCTAGTATGACCACCTCATGTTTAAGGTGACCACCTTCTCTTGTGTTGGTTATCTACATTATCGGGTGAGCACCTCTGAGTTAGAGGGATCACCTTGTATCTGGTAGTTTTATTTGAGTTACATATATTGTGCTTCTAGAATGCATGAGCTATTATATTCTCTTTTGTGATTTTTGTGTGGTCCATAACACCTATCAAATTTATATTTAATGTGTTGGAAAGTTTTATTCTCTTTGATAGGTGGCATCTTGATATTGGATTTAACTTTTATAAAGGTAAATTTAATAAAGGGTTGCTTGCCATCTGTCCTTGCATTGGCCGGTTGTTTTCCTATATAAACTCCTCTCCATTGCACTTTTTCTTAAGCCTGATATTTCTATGAAAAGTATACTAAAAATTCTCTAAATTTTTACTTTGTTTTTGTCAGGTTTCTATGCTTAGGTAAAGCTTTAAAATACCTCCTTCAAAGTACCCAAAATATGTCCCTGGACAAAAGTGCGTCTTCATTTTTGGTCCTTGAGAGAAGCTCAAGGCTAACCGTGTTGGTTGTGTGTTATTGTAGGCTCACTATGGTTGTACATTGTTTAACCAAAGGGTAGAGATTGAAACGTTTCAAAACAGGGGTGCTTTGGCAACTGAGGCTTAATCTCTGACTTTGTAATTGAACTATAAAGTAAACCTAGTGGATTAGCTTCATTCTGGACTTAGTCCCATGGATGTAGGCATTTTGCCAAACCATGTAAAAATCTTGTGTGTTTTACTTTCGTTTATGTTTGTTGCTTTATGTTTATGTTTAATGGACTCTTAAAATCAACATAGCAACCTTTTCCACTTAAGTTTGAATTCACTTGGTAAATTTAAAACTTTCAACAAAAAGCATATAAAATGTTAAATATGAATCTACCTGTGAAATTATTTTAAAATACTATTTGTCAAACACGTACTCTTTCTGTAGAGAATGCACCTCCTCAATATCTACATTTATATAAATTCTAGATGCCAAAGTTGTATAGAGATATAATGTTCCTGTATGGAAAAAAAAAAAAACATAAATTACTTGTCGAAAATATATTAATTTCATATAATATATTTTTATTACCTTGGAAATCTTTAACATTTGTTGAAGTAACTATTATGACAATTGGGTTGGTATTTCCTGATTGCAAATCTTCACTGATCTCTTCAGAAAATTTTCCCCATAACGTAGTGTCAATTGTTTCCTTGAAATTAATATAGGTGTAAGTTATTTAAAGTGGAAGAAGAATGTAAAAACATTAACAAAAGAACTTACTGTGTCGTCTGCAATCTGATGTCTTTGTTGTTTGATCTCTTCAATTTCTCCTATTGCATTCAAAACTCCAATGATATCTGCATATAATTTATTATATGCAGATATACCAAGCTATTTCTTATGCATTTAAAATACAAATATTCAAATTAACTATACCTAATAATAACCTTGTATCATTTGTTCTAGTCTGAAGATCATGAAGACCAGCAAATTCAAATTTATATCTCGGAATAACAATTCTTGATTCTTTTATTTCTTGCATAATGATGATCATGAGAAATTGTATACAGTATATATCGTCAATAGGTCTGTAAGAAGGAATAGACGATATGACTTTTATATGTCTGATCAAATATATAACCCTTCATGAAGTTGATTTTTAAACTTCGCAATCCTATTCTTTGGTATCGAGCCATGAATAACTTGATTCTAAAAAACCAATGAAAATTATAAATTTGAACAAACTTGTATAAATCGGAAATAAAGGTCTTAACATTATTTTCAGATTATATTTTATACCTATTGATCAATCAAAATCATGTCAACGCTCATAAGTTCGTCACCCATTCTAAAGTTCTTACCTTCCCACAATCTAGATACTCTGACAGTGAGTATCCAATCATCTCTTGATTCATCAATATCTTTAAGTGAACTATTAGACATTGTTATGACTTGCTTGTAAAAAGAAATTCATCTTTAGTACAATTCAATAAAACCAATAATGATTCCCAATTGAGATTTTACAACTAAAGCAGATGTCGGTGTACCAGAATTATAAATAAATAAATAAAATAACGTTTAATAACTGGTTAATTTGAATTTTATAGTCTAATTCATAGTATAAATATTTCTTATCATAATTTAATAGTATGGGGAATTTTTTGTTCGGTACTGAAATTTTAAACTCCTTACAATTGTCACTACAATATTGTTCGTTAGCTTCTTTATTACAATTCTATAATATAATTATACGCAAATTAACAGCTTTTATAAGCGAATTCATAGTTCAATATATACAGTATTACAATAGAAAGGTAAAAACAATTCAAGGTATCACATTACCTACAACAGGAACTATATTTCAACTATACCAACAATTTGCTTTTTTTTTTTTTTTTAAGCCGAGTATACCAACACTAAGATGCAATAAAAAATATTTATAATAACAGCATAGTAGTCCAACACATATAACAATTATCTAACAATGTACTTTTAAGTACCTTTAGTTATTTCTCTTAATCGTGTACGACAACATAAACAACTACATATATATAACAAACACATTAATTTCAAGAGTTATGTATAAAACCTTTCACATTCAGATAAATGCTCCTCACAATTCACATTAATTTCGCATTAAGAATGATACATAGCAAATACAATGTATCGATCCCTTTTAGATAAATACCTATCTACAAAAATGCATTAACTTCAATAACACTTCATAAACAACATAAGAAAAACAACAAAATTAAATAACGACAGATCAAACACCACAAAAAAATCCAAGAAGATGAAGCGAAAACAAATATATAACAATCCCGTTACATTAACATAAATATCTGCTTTTATGAATTCCATTAATACTGTATAAATATCTACATAAACAGTATCATTTATTTCATTAACATTTTAACAAAAGCACTACATTAAGAATGACATTAAATATCATAACACCAAACATCATCAAAATACTGAACACATCAATCAAAAAGTAAGTACATTAACCCATAATTAAACCGAAATTCTAATATCCTGACCATTAATAGTAATCTCACATTAAAAATATCACATAACAATACAATGCACCAATCAATTTTAGATAAATATATATCTATAAACATTTGCAATGTCAACACAATGCACATATATAATTATTAATATCAATCCTACGTAGATGTCATTAAACTACAAATCCAAGGCGTCAAAAAGGAGCAATTGCAAAGCTACAAAACAGGACATGAAGAGACTAACTCCAATCTTTATATCTTTTTATTTAGACCTTTGGAATGTCATTGCAATGCACCTATATAATTGTTATTAATACACATCCAATGTGTCAAAATGGTTAGACCTCTGGAATGCCAATGCAATGCACCCATACTAACAAAAGAAGTAACAAATCATCATTCATAATTAGATAGCATGATTGGTTTGGCAGTTTGTTTATTACAATTCATTAGCATAAAGTATTATGGTTCACCATTGAGTTTTTGAAATAAAGCACACCTTTGAGATATTGAATAACTTATGACTCAGCAGATGGTTTATTACAATTCAAATCATCAAATTTATCATATTATGAAGAAACTAACTCCAATTTTTTACTTCTTCAAATCATCAAAGAAGTAAAAAATCATCATTCATAATCGGGCGGCATGATTGGTTCCGTAGTTTGTTTATTACAAGTCATTGGCACAAAACATCATGGTTCAACATTGAGTTTTTAAAATAAAGCACACATTTGATATATTGAATAAATTATGGCACAGCAAATGGTTTATTACAATGCAAATCGTAAAATTTATTATTTATAGACTGGTGCTGAAATTTTCAACTGAAAAAGACATTGAGCCACTTCAATTTTTTTATTAATATTATAGTTCGGCAGGTTGGCTGATATCAACTCAAAGAGACATTGAGCCACTTCAATTTTTTATTAATATTATAGTTCGACATGTTGGCTAATTTCACGTTATGATTCAGCCAAACGTTTATTATATTCTTGTATCACAATTACAACATAATTAACAGTTTGTCTGTAAGATGACGACCTGAAGGATACAGTACTCATCTATCTAAATTCTATAGTACAATCATGATCGAACCTGGCGATCTAAAAAGTTCTTATATTGGTCATCCACATATTATTTTTTAAAGTCGTATTAAGGCAATGAGATTTTTAACAGAAGGAATCTTTTATTTATTTAAATTATGCATAAATTATGGGTCGCTATATGGCTTATTACCATTCTATAGCCAAAATCATGGTTTGGCGGTGTTCCTAGAAAAGTTATAGCATTAGAAATGCAACTAATCACATCCTGTTAATGGTTCGACAGAGAAATGTAGACCTCAATGATATATTGATCTATCTGAATTCCAATTATTCTTAAATTATGGGTCAGTATTTGCCCTATTACCATTCTATTTGGCTATAAGATGTCGACCTGAAGAATACAGTCATCTATCTAAATTAAAAAGTTCCTATATTAATCATCCCCATATTATTTTGTAAAGTCAAATTAAGATCATAGCACTGAGATTTTTAACATAAGAAATCTTTCATATATTTAAACTATGGATAAATTATGGGTCGGTATCTGCCTTATTACAATTCTATAGTCAAATTCATGGTTTGGCAGTGTTCCTAGAAAAGTTATAACAAATTATAAATGCAAATAATCACATCTTGATAATGGTTCGACAATGAAATGTAGACTTCAATGATACCTTGATCTATCCGAATTCCAACCATCCTTAAATCATGGATAAATTATGGATCAGTAATTGCCTAATTACAATTCTATAGCCAAATTGATGGTTTGGCAGTGAAGTTATCGACTGCAGCAAACTTTGAACAATTATAATTATGGACAATGGTTAGGCAACCGATTTCATACAATTTGTTAGACAATCTTTTATAAGTTATAACGAAAATGAAATGTCGAACTCAAGGATACCTTGATCTATTAGAATTTCATAGTACAATAATGATCGAACCTAATAATTCCATTTGTTCCTATATTGGTCACTCTTAGGTTATTTTTTATGGTCAGATTAAGTATTAGGCAGTGAGATTTGAAATGAATAACACGTCGATTTAAGAAGAATAAAATCTTATTGGCACTAGTTCAAAGGAAAGGATAGTAAATATTTTGTTAAACATGCAAGTTAGAAAACATTATAAGGATTGATTGGATAAGCTGTTAAACATGTATGCGACATTTATACAAAATGATTAATCTTAAAGATAATAATAATGATAGGGTAAAGGTTTGTTCGGTAGACATCTTATTACCATTCTATAGGCAAATCAATGATTTTTTAGTGAGAACTGAAGCAGACATTGAACAATTATAATAATGGATAATGATCAGACATCCGGTGTATCAGTTTTTCCTAAAAAAGTTATAACAAAGTAGAAATGTGACTAATCAGATGGTGCGTGCTTGGAAATCTGATAGATCAACGTATCATTGAGTTTAACATTCCATTGCCAAACCATTAACATGATGTGATCAATCGCATTTCTAATTTCTTCACATTGTATATAGAACACAATATTATCAACAAAAAATGAAATAGCAAAGACCAACAAAACTAAATAACAAAATTAAAATAGATAGAAAACAACAAATCCTCCATGAAATACATATACATGATACAAAACTTTACATGATCCAACTTTGCAATCCCAAGTGTTCCTATATTACAAATCAATTTTATGGAACCAATCTTAAAATTTCATGAAAACCAAAACACTACAACAATAAAATATTTAAGTCCTCAATTTCCAGCCATCTTCCACTCCAACATATGTTCGGTGTGCTAACTTTAGCACACATTTGTAGCGGCGCTATTTAATGACGGAATATTAGTTTCCCTTTTGATAAACCCTGAGGAAACCAATTCCACCTTACCAATATGAAGCATGGAGTAGTCTCTCAACCAATATCACAATATGTTACTCCGTATAAACAATACAGGCAAAAATTAATTGCTTGACATATTAATATAGTTTAAGACATATACACAATTCGGCAAAGCATAGAAACACTCTCATTTTTATTTCATTAATACACATGAATATTTTCCCAGAAGACAAAATTAACCCAAATTTAAGGGATTATCATATTAGGATTGATAAGAAATATGCTTATCATTCCACGGTACAAAACCAACTATTAATTTAAATAACACCTATTAACTGGAAAACGGAATCAGCCAAAACTAATTCATTTAACATATATACTTGCACATCAGCATGACATAAACAATTAATCATTCATATAACAAATTAAAATACATGAATGTTTTTACAGAAAACATATTAAACACAAATGAACTATTCCTACTAATATAGATATGACACATACTCATAGTTCAGCAGACAATAGGATCATCCTCGATTTGATCTTAGTAAAGTACATGAACATTTCCTTGAAAACAAACATAACAAAATTTAATCGATCTTCATGTTAAGATTGTTAAGGAACAATTATTCATTTGTATAACAATTGTTACCTGAAAACGAAATCAACAAAAGTTAATTAATTTTCATATTAAAATTATTAAGGAATACACTTACCGTTCGGCAAGACTAACCCAATTAATCATTCAAATAGATTGACCGAACAAAAACAATCTTTCAATCAAATAATAACCGTTAAAATAGTTAGAAGATATACTTACAGTTTTGTATTAAAATAGTTAGAAGATATACTTACAGTTCAGAGGAATGAATCAAAATAACAACTCATTTGACAATGTCAATTCCTCAATCAGACATCCTGCATTTATTCCATGCCAATTCGTGAATCTTTGACCTGTAAACAACAACAAAAAAATAAATAAATAAAAAATCATCAATTAACAAAATCATGAAGAACAAACATATTATTGACACAAACTAACACGACCTATAAACAATTAACAAAAGACCAAACATATTGTTGACACCAACTAACATATTGCAATAATGCATAACTGAACATACACCCTTTTTATAACCCCTTATTTAGACCTTTTGAATGCCAATGCAATTAAATACGAAAAAAACGTTTGCAATGCACCTATATAATTATTAATAGCAATCCTAGGTAGATGTCATTAAACCACACATCCAACATGTCAAAACGAAGTAATTGTAAGGCCACAAAACAAAATATGAAGAGACTAACTCCAATCTTTTTATCTTTTTATTTAGACCTTTGGAATGTTAATGCAATGTACTTGTATACTTGTTATTAATACATATCCAACGCGTCAAAATAGTTAGACCTTTGGAATGTCAATGCAATGCACTTATATAATAATAATAATTATTATTATTATTATTACAGATCCAATAATTTTTATTAATTATTAATTATAGATGGAGCAATAAATACAAACCCAACATGTCAAGATAGAACAATTTGATTGGGCTCATTAAACCACAAATCTTATTTGACAATCCAAGGTATCAAGATGGAATAATTATACAGCCCCAAAATGAGTTCCAAAATGTCCTAGAATAACCACGTCCTTGTAAGTTTAATTGGGTCGTTGAAGCTGCTTTTATGTCATGATAATATCAAATATTAAAAACTATAACATCCCATATTTGTGATAGTACTAATAAATGTAAAGAAGCGCTGAATTATGAAAGAGAAATACCATAAACAAAGAGTAATACTACGCTGATTATACTGTCTAAAAGTATTGGCGGGGAACTTTCACCAGTTTGCCACATTTCAAGCAAAATGGCACATGGCTCGTACACTCTTCCTTAATGACACATGTACATTGATTTGTTAAAGTGTGATTAGTTCTTTTGTCAGTTGACAATGACTATAAATTGAGCTCATTTAGTGCATTCTAAACACAATTGAGAGAAAGGGTTAATAAAAAATTTCTTATTTCTGTCATCTTTAATTTGTTTATTTATTTCAGTTCTTCTTAGTTTGTTTTATTATAATTATACTACTAAAATTATAACACCTTATTCCTGTAGGACAAAGTAAAATCCTAAACTTATATCTTACTACCTAAAAATGAATTCTAATTTCTCAAGATATAGGATTCATTGATCTTATAAAAGAACAAAATGACCATTAAAAAGAGATTCTCCCTAAAACTCAAAATACACAAATCTCCCTAAAACTCAAAATACACTCTTGTTGTAGTAGTATATATATCAAACATTCCTTGTAATAGTGGTGTAATAAGACCAAACTTACAAAATATTTAGAAATTGGTTCATTATCCCTTGGTTGCCAAATAAAGAAATACGCATTAAATAAAATTATGAATCACTTGAAAGTGATTACTTCACCATCCTTTGAAGCAAACTTAACGGTTGCACTTGAAACAAATAGATATAGTAAGAGTGGTTCACCTGGGGTTGGCTTCGATAGCAGTGGGGGTCACCCGAGGTGATCCTTCAGTTCTTGGAAGGTGCACTCGCACTCCTCTGTCTAGTCAAACTTTTTGTTGCCTTTGAGCACTTCAAAGAAAGGTAAACACCTATCCATGGCTCGAGAAACAAACCTGCAAAAGTGGCAACTCGTCTAGTTAAGCTTTGAACCTACTTCGTTTTCGCTGGGCTTTTCATATGTAAAAGCGCTTGGATATTTTCAAGGTTCACTTCGATCCTGCACTGGTTGACCATGTATCCTAAGAACTTTCCTGAGCCAACCCCGAAGGCACACTTCAAAAGGTTAAGCTTCATCTGATATCTCCTTAGGATATGGAACATTTCTTTAAGGTACCCTACATAATCTTCCGCCTTTTTTGACTTTACCAGCATGTTATCGATATATACGTCCATCGTCTTTCTAATGAGGTCGACGAACATCTTATTTACCAACTGTCGATAGGTCCCCTCGCATTCTTCAGTCCAAAGGGCATAACTTTGTAACAGTAAAGGCCCTTGTCTGTAATGAACGAGGTGTGTAGCTCATCGAGATTTGGTTGTACCTCAAGTAGACATCCATAAAGATGAGTAAAGCGTTCCATGTTGTTGCATTTACTACATGATCAATCCGAGGAAGGAAGAAGCTATCCTTGGGGCATGCTTTATTGAGGTCCGTAAAGTCGATGCATGTTCTCCACTTTCCGTTCAACTTTTTGATGAGCATAGGGTTGGTGAGCCATTTTGGGTATTTGACTTCCCTAATAAACTTTATTCTAAGGAGTTTGTCAACCTCCTTTTTTAGTACCTGGGATCATTCCACGTCCATTGCTCTTCTCTTTTGATGGACCAATTAGATTTTGGGGTTAATGTTGAGGTGACGATACATGACCCCTGGGATCTATCCCGGCCATGTCAGCCTGTTCCCAAGCAAAAACATCAAGGTTTTCCTGTAGGAAAGTGACCATTTGATTACGCGTTTCTCATTCGAGATTGCTTCCGATCCTAAGAGTGTGGGTGGGGAACCACGGGTCCATAAGGACCTCTCGCAGTTCCTCGACCTGGCCCGTAGGAGGCTCGTCTTATGCATGTATGGATTGAGAAAGTCCCCGGTTGATTCAAGTTGAGACATAGAGTTGATGGATATAGCGATCAAGGGTTGTTTACTGTCACTGGACACGTAAACCGTCAGTCGTGGAGACAGTTGATACTACAATAGGTTTGGATCAGAATATTCAAGGGCGAGGGGCCCTCCTTCTAGCGCCAAAATATTGTTACGAAATTCCTTATCAACTAGGACATCGAGCCGTGAACACACATCAACTAGAGGTACTCAGTTGACCAAGGAAGGAACCAAGCAAGATGGGTACATGATTCCGGGGAATTAGCAAAGGTGACTCGATCCATGCATGACGGTGGTCGAGGAGACGACGTGCCTTCCAAAAAATAATGTGAGAATTAAGCCTTTTTAAAGTGGTTCGGTCGGGGAACTAGCAAGGCCTACATCTACTAACATATTATTCGAGTGTATATACCATCTGGGTTACAAAAAGTGGGTTTCTTCCTACAGAAAAGGGGGAGTTTTCCTTTTACTCCTTTTTTGGAGTTGGAGCCTAAGATGGGGAAGAGATGGATCATATCCCTTTTTATTTTATCATCATCTCCATTTATACGAAGATCTGGAAGTGTTCTAATAATAGGTGCGTTGGTTGGGTTATCATATGCTGCATGGTGGCCAGAAACTCACATGCCCCTACGCAGTAGAGAATGACGGTGTTTCCTCTGGCAGTAAGCACCTTTACAGGTTTCCTTTCAACTTGGTTACATGAAGGCACGTGGAGTTCGCTTAGCTGCTATCAATCGGGGCATGCAGCCCATACATGGTTAGGTGACTTGGCCGAACGAAAAGATATTTTCACATGGTGGGTCCCCTTTCCTGCCTTGCCAAATGTCGTGCTCGCATACGTTTGCTAATCGTCCGTGCTCTCCTTGGTTTGTCCTTACCCCTGTGTCAGTATCTACTTTGAGTAGAAGCATATTCTGGGCTTTCTTAACTAGTCCCGGGTTGGAGATTTTTACCGCACAATAACTTCAAAATTAGCACTTGGATATAATGGAGCTACGTTATGGCCTATAAAGAAACACAATAAGAGTTTTAAAAAGAAAATCCATAATGAATTGTTTCCATTTATTAACTTGTATAGAGTGTTTATATAGCATATACACTAAAGTGTGTTTGAGATTGCTATAACTTAAGAATTAATCATTAAATTCTTAAGCTATAATAACAAAAGTATTTGGAAAAAAAAAATTAAAACTAATTAAGTTTAAAGTTGATTATAATCAGTTTTGTAAAGACATTCTGAAAGTAATTCAAAATTAGAATAACTCCTTACTATATAGGCTTAATAACAACACTAAAGGTTTGAACATAGTCAAGAGCAAGGGTCTCTTGAAATCCTTGAGCAACCACTCTTGCTTTACACCTCTCTACTAATCCATCTACTTTATACTCGACCCTGTACACCCATTACTTCCTATAAGATTCATTTAATCAAATCTAAGCAGAAGCATCCAAGTATTGTTTCTTTGTAGAGCTTCAAACTCAGTTTTCATGGTAGTTAACAACTCAGGAGAATTTAAAAATTCTTTTATAAGTAGAGACTAAAAGAGCTATGGAAGATTCTGAGAAGTGTTTAGCTTAGGATCTAGTCTGCATAGGATCTGTTTTGTGACAAAGACTACTAGAATTAGTAGAAATATAATTGGATGAGATTGGTAACTCAATGTGAAACTGAACATCTTTGAGAATATGACTCATATCTACTGGGAGCAGAGTATGGCTAGAAGAAAGACAAGAAGTATGAGAGGAAGTACCGAAATTAGAATTTAAAGAAGAACCAGAATAAGGCGATTGAGCTAAAGACATTTGAGAAGCAATATCCGAAGAAGACTCAACAGGCAAAGTAGTTAATGACTGAACTTGAGATATAGGTTATGAACCATAAGAAGAAATGATAGAATTATCAAAATTTGAAGATTTAGTACAAGTAAACTGAGAAGAATCAAAATGAGTGTTTGAAACAAAAGGAAAAAGTAAGCTCACCAAAAGACATAGTCTAGAAAAAAAAAAATCCTATTAATGTTGTTGATACTGGATTTTGACACCAACGACCTCACACGTGCAAAGTGCTAAGAAAGTCTTAGAAATTACACGTGATTAATTATACGAGTTGACTAAAGGTCACTGTTTGCAAAAACTTAAAGTAAATGAGATGATGAGAGTTTTATAGTGGTTCGGATACTTAAAACGATTCCTACATCCACTGTTTTCTTTTATATGAGTGTTCTTGGTGATTAGCCAAGTTTACAAGAGGTCGCGAACTGAGAACTGATTTACACATGCTTGGTATTATGAGAGAATATCAAGCCATTCTCTTTCCCATAGGGTGTCTTTACTGTTTACTTTGTTAAATTCAGAGTGTCTGATTTTGATTTTCTGAGGGGGAGCTGTCTATTTATACCCGCTAAGCCCAAGGTAATGATTACATATCTGCAAGTGGGTAGGTGTCATGCAAGTCCTTCATAACCTCCCATTGGTTAATAACTTAGGAAATATCTTTAAATTAAATGGGGCTTAGACAGGTCTGCGAACCAAATTCATTCATAGACAAAACTTGAGTTGGCTAGGTTGTTGATAGCTATATTCTTTCTATCTTGGGATGACGTGACAGACTCTAGATGGCACGAAGCCTTCCTGAACTCTGATTGGTGCTTACTGACATAAGCTTACGTCAGCCATAAATTTTTAGGTATAACAAATGTGATGTAAACACTTGTTGCCTTTATGAAAAACTCTATAAGCTAAGAACAGACATTGAGAGGTATGAAACTCAAATTTGTGTCTATTGTAAGGCCTGAATAGGAAAAACAAGAGCATCCAACACTCTAAGAGCCTGATAATTTGGTTTTGTATGACACGAGACTTCATAGGGACTAGAATGATTTATTGTTGAAGTAGGAAGCTAGTTTTTAAGAAATATAGCAATTTGGAATGCATGCCACCAATATCTCGAAGGCATGGAGGCTTGAGCAAGCAAAGGTAAGCCCATTTCCACTTTATGTCTGTATTTTCTTTTGGTATTTGCATTCTGATTATGTGTATAGGGCAACAATATCGAAAGAAAATCCCTTGCTGTTTAAAATAAAGCTGCTAAATTAATATAATCTCTATCAAAATCAGAGAGCAAGCATTTTAATGGGGCTTGAAACTATTTTCCTGCTATAATATGGAACTACTGAAAAACCATCTTAACTTTATAAGGATCTATAACGCCCCATTTGAGGTACGTAGCTAATTTATGGTGTATTGCTTGAATGTTCTTTGTTTTTGCCCTTACTTGAGTTGTTATAATGTTAATATTGTTTGGTTGGCCCTTAGTTGAAGTGATGGGTTGGTTTGGTTGAGTGTTTACCCTGAAATTGGTTGAGACTTGGGGAATTTGGAGGTTATGGTCTTCGTCAGGGCAAAGAAGAGTCTTCGCCTCGGCGACATATGCCCTGGATTTCTTCGTCCCGGCGAAGAACCAGCTGAGATTTTTGTTGAAGTTTCTAGATATTTTTCCCTAAGGCAAAATGACCATTCTACCCCTAATTAGCAGGAAAAGTGGGGAGTGAAATGTAAGGAAATTTCATGAAAAATATGTTAGTGTGGGGGTGTGATTGTAATGAATCAAAGGATAAGGATGGAATTTCTAAGAAAGAATAAGGGCAATATGGGAATGAATGTAGATATTTTGAGCTAAAAAGGGGTTAAGCTTAGTAAACCCTTCATTCATTCTTCTTCCACCGCCATACCCTTTCACCATTTCCTCTCAACTCTTCCTTCAATCTTTCAAGAATCTTTGAGGACTTTTAGTTGGATCTTGGTAGAGAATTAATCTACAGCATCCTAAAGTAAGGATTCTTGTTTTAGAGGTGAAATTTATCCATAGATGTGTTAAAGCCTTATAGTATGTTGTTTAAAGTTGTAGAGAAAAGACCATCTACCAAAGGAAAGAGAAGTGCTAGTGGAATCACTTCACCACAAGATAAGTAAATCCAACCAAGTTGGGATTCAAGAAATCTTTTGAGTAGAGATTTCTTTATGCATGTATGTATTGTGCTTGTTGAGAGATTGAGATGTTATGATTGTTATTGAATATAATTGAATTATGAGAAGTGTTGAGATTGCATGATGTTGAGATTGCATGATGATGTAGTTTGAGATGAAGTTGGAGGAGATTGAGTAATTTCTTTGGGAGTGTTCTTTTATGACAAGAATTATAGCTATGTGAGGGAGTTTCCTCCCATTTTTGGATGGTGAAAGAGAGGAGTAGAGTTATAGATAAAGTAGAGTTTGTGTATGTACATTAGTTGTTTGATGAAATGCCTAAGAGAGGTATGAGCATGAGTAGTAAACCTTAATTCTTGCAACATTGCATATTGGTATTTCATGAGTGCATTAATGAATATGAACCATCCATATGCATTAATTATGCATTGAGAAGTAGCTTGAGAAAGAGTAGAGAATTTTGAGAATAAGCTACTTTAAGAGTAAAAAGAATGAGAACACTCTAATAGTAAAGAGAATGAGAAAAACTCTAAGAGTGAAGAGAAAGAGAGATTTAGCACTAGAGAATAAAAGAAAAGAGAGAGTAGCGCTAAACAAGAGAATAGAGTAGGTTGTGCGATGGGGAACCCGTGAGTGATGAGTAGAATCGTCACGAGTAGTGGGTGCTTTGTGATCTCCCAGCTGTGCCTCCGGTAAGATGAGACCGTGACACTCGAGAGAGAAAGAATATACACTCACGTGGCCAAGGGTTCCGAATCCGTGCATAACCAAGTCCGATCGACAGAGAATGAGCAGAAGTCACAAAAAGTGGGTCGGTGCTTTGTGAACTCCACCCGGCCGTGCCTCCGGCAAGATGAGGCCGTGACATTCAAGTGAGAAAGTTAATAGAAAAGAGCTATAGAAAAGAGAAACAGAAAGAGAAAATGAATGAGAAGAGAAGAGTGTAAGGAAAGAATTAAGAGAAAGAGTTACGGGGATAGACGAGTAGAGGATTTACTTACTGAGCCTCTTTGTGCTCACCCTGTTGTTTTTTGTGTATTTTGCAGGTTCTAGGTGAGGACGCTGTCGGATGGACGTCGGCAAGTGAGGAGAAATAGCTACACTATCTAAGATACTTCACTTTGTATAAAGAATGTATATATGTAATAAAAGTAAATTTGGGCCCAACAACTTAGGTTATCTTACTTGTATTTTTATTATGTATATTTTATGAGTATATGAGTAAAAAGGAGTTATTACAGGATCAAAGTTAATGTTGAAAGTCATGCCGTTGATTGTTTTGTTTCCTTGTTATGTATTAGCTAGTGTATCTTGTTTTTTAGGATTTTTTATTATTTTAGGAGTTTTTCATTTCTTAATTATTCTTTTCCTTTTACAAGAAGATTGAATTCCTAATTGTCAAATCTTCTTGATTTTTTTTCCTTTAAGAGAGATTCCTTTCTGGAATTGTCTCACCATGGTAACCTATTTATTTTTGTCTTCTTTATTCAATAGAAAAAGTATATCACATAAGAAATTGAATTGGTATTCTTTCATATTTTCATTCTTTATTTTTTTCATGGCATCAGAGCAGGTTTAATCCTCTTTTTGTCTCTATCATCAAGTTTTTCCTACTTGTTATCTCTACATCAATAGATGGAGAAAGAAGGCCGAGGAAATCACATCTCTACCGAGGAGCCATCACCTTCTAAAGCAAGTTTGTTTAACAAAGAGCAAATGGAGATGCTTCAAAAATTATTGTCTCCTCTTCTATCAGCTCAGTCACAACCGGCTCATCTTCCAACCATGTCATTGGATACGAAACCTTGACTCACAAATATAATTTTTTGAGTGCCTTTACTGTGGGTAAGAAACGTAAAAAACCTTGGATTGTGGACTCAGGAGCATCTAATCACATGACGGGAGATGCAACAATGTTTGATACATATAGCCCATGTCCAAATAATTTAAAGGTTCGAATAACGAATGGTTCGCTATCAAAAGTTATCAGTACAGGTTTAGTTGTGCTATCAAAGGACATTACTCTCAACTTTGTTCTTTTTGTTTCTAACTTGGAATGTAATCTATTGTCAATTAGTAAACTCACTAAGGAAAATAGGTGTGTTATTAATTTTTCCTCCACTCATTGTAAATTTCAAGATTTGGATTTGGGGAAGACGATTGGCAATGCTGAGGAATGCTCTGGACTCTACATCCTTAAGGAGTGCCACTATCCACAAAAACAACCTCAAAAGGCAATTAGTGGTAATTCCTTTTCTATTTCTCATCAAAATAACGATAGTGAAATCATGTTGTGGCACAATCGCTTAGGTCATCCAAATTTGATGTATCTCAAGCATTTATTTCCATCCTTATTTAACAAAAATCCAAAATCCTTTAAGTGTGAAATCTGTCAATTATCAAAACATGTTCGTCTCATTTTCCCGTTTAACCCTACAAAGTGTCTAGTCCATTCTCAATGATTCATAGTGATATTTGGGGTCTGTCAAAAATAAAAAATGAAACAGGTGCAAGGTGGTTTATCTCATTCATAGATGATCACACTAGATTAACTTGGGTATTCCTCATGAAAGAAAAATCAGAAATGGTTCAAATATTCAAAAGTTTCAAAAATATAATTCAGACCCAATTCCAATCAAAAATACAAATCCTAAAGTCTGATAATGCTAGAGATTATTTCAACTCCAGCCTAGGAGAATTTCCAGCAAAAGAAGGAATAGTTCACTTAAGTTCATGTATAGATACCCCACAACAAAATGGAATCGCTGAAAGAAAAAATAGGCATTTACTAGAGGTGGCTGGATCGCTCATGTTCGCAAAAAATGTACCAAAATATCTTTGGGGGGAAGCAGTTCTTACGGCAGCTTACCTTATCAATAGAATATCGTCTAGAGTTCTAAATTTCAACACACCTTGTCACACCCTCCTAAAATCTTTTCCAACAACTCGTCTTATTTCCACCAACCCACCCAAAATTTTGGGTGCTTTGTCTTTGTCTATGTCCATCAATAACATAGAAGTAAACTTGATCCTAGATCACTCAAGTGCATCTTTCTTGGGTATTCCTCAAATAAAAAAAGGTATAAGTGTTACTCTCCAGCACGCAGAAATTCTACCATTCGATGGACGTCACCTTTTTTGAAAAATAGCCTTACTACCCCAAAACTGATATTCAGGGGGAGAATTCAACTCAAGAATATCAATTTTGGGACTTTGAGTCACCCATCACCATAGAAAATCACATTTCTCCAGAGCCTCCTAATCAACTCCTAGTTGTTGAAAACACTAAGTTCATTGTTAACTTGCGGGATAAGGAGCACATCTAAAAGGAAACGGAGGAAGGAGCACTTGCTCAACAAATCCATGAAGCTGAACCAAGTCCAAATTCGAGCGAAATTCTAGGTAACAATATTTCTGACTTAGATAGTGTTGTTGATTCCGAGTTAGAAAATGATATTCTGAATATGCCCATAGCTTGGAGAAAAGGAGTTAGATCATACACTCAGCATCTCATTGGGAATTTTATTTCATATGATAAACTGTCACCATTTTTCCGTGCCTTTACTGCTAGCATCATAGAGATACATGTTCCTTAGAACATTCAGGAAGCTTTCAAGTGTCCTAAGTGGAAAACTGAAGTTGATGAGGAAGTTCAAGCTCTTAAAAAGAATGGTACTTGAGAAATTACTGAACTCCGGAGAGGGAAGAAAATGGTTGGGTGTAAATGGATTTTCACAGTAAAGTACAAGGCAGTTGGGAATGTGGACAGGTACAAAGCAAGGTTGGTCGCCAAGGATTTACTCAATCATATGGCATTGACTTAATGGAAACGTTTGCTCCTAATGCCAAGCTTAATACCATTCATGTACTGTTATCCTTGGCAGCAAATCTTGATTGGTTGCTTCACCAACTCGATGTAAAGAATGTCTTTCTCAATGGTGACTTAGAAGACGAAGTGTATATGGAAATTCCTACAGGCCTAGAATCAAGATTCAATGTCAACAAGGTATGTCATCTCAGAAAATCCTTGTATGGCTTAAAATAGTCTCCTCATGCCTAGTTTGAAAGATTCACTAATGCAGTGAAAAAGTATGGATACTCTCAGTGTCAATCGGACCACAAATTATTTGTAAAGCACTCCTCTGATAGGAAATTGGTTGTTATCATTGTATATGTGAACAATATCATTCTGATAGGTGATCATGAGAAGGAATTATGTAAGATTAAACAATTCCTTGCAAAAGAGTTTGAAATCAAGGATCTCGAGAACCTCAATTTTTTTTCTCGAAATGGAGATTGCACGGTCAAAGAAAGGTATAGCAGTCTCACAACGTAAATATGTTTTGGATTTATTGAATGAAACATGAATGCTAGGATGCAAGCCTGCAAAAACTCCTATGGATTCAATTGTCAAACTTGTTAACAACAATGATAGTGCACTGATTGATAAAGGAAGGTATCAGCGCCTTGTAGGGAAACTTATATATCTATCTCATACAAGGCCGGACATAGGTTTCTCAGTAAGTGTGGTAAGTCAATTCATGAACAATCCTACTGAGAGTCACATGACAGCTGTCTATAGAATATTAAGGTACCTCAAAATGACACCTGGTAAGGGTCTTTTCTTCCAAAGAACGATCAAGTGGAATATTGAGATATTTTCAGATGCAGATTGGGCAGGTTTAGTGATAGATCGTAGATTAACATCAGGACATTGTTCCTATATTTGGGGAAATTTGGTGACTTAGAGAAGCAAGAAGCAATCTGTTGCAGCCCGTAGTAGTGCAGAAGCAGAATTCCGAGTCATGGCACAAGGAATTTGTGAAGCAATTTGGTTACAAAGATTATTGTCAGAATTGAAGGTTCCCTTGGAGCATCCTCTGAAATTATATTGTGACAATCAAGCTACCATCAGTATAGCCAAGAATCTGATTCATCATGATCGAACTAAGCATGTAGAGATAGATAGACATTTTATCAAAGAAAAGATTGAAGAAGGAATTTTTAAGGTTAGCTACACTCCGACAACCGGTCAAACTGCATATATTCTCACAAAAGCTCTTGCTCGAGCCAACTTCGAAAACTTGGTAGAGAAACTTGGTATGATCAACATCTATGCATGGGCTTGAGGGGGAGTGTTAAAAGTCCAGTCGTTGATTGTGTTTATTTGATTGTTTTATTTTCTTGTTATGTATTAGCTAGTGTATCTTGTTTTTTAAGAGTTTTTTATTTCTTAATTATTATTTTCCTTTTACAAGAAAATTGAATTCCTAATTGTTAAATCTTCTTTATTTATTTATTTTTTTTTTTCCTTTAAGAGAGATTCCTTTCCGGAATTGTTTCATCATTGTATCTTATTTATTTATGTCTTCTTTATTCAATAGAAAAAATAGATCATAAAAGAAATTGAGTTGGTGTTCTTTTATACTTTCATTCTTTATTTTCTTCAGTTAATTAACTATGAAATAGACACACTGAAAGCACTGAAAGCATCGATAAAGTGGACATAGTATCGATATTTTTCATCAGAGATATGAGGTGAAAGGCCCAAACATAAAAAAAGGCCTTTGATATCGAGTGACACAATTTGGAGAAAGGTAATTGACTACACTTAACAAGTCGACTAGAGTTCAAAAATGACAATTGAGAAGTTGAATCCATGTTTGTATTAATGAAATTAAGTACATGGATCTGGTGCCAGATATTAACAAACTTATTTGTATTTACAGTATAAATACAAGCAACAGAATTGTTGATACCAGCAGAAGCAACATCAAAATGTGCACTCTTGAGCTAATTGTGTTCATAAAAAACCTGAAAACTTTGATGCCTTTCCATTTGTCGTTGAGAATAAGTTGTTACCTCCATTTGTCAAGAAGGTGCTGAGAAACAGCCACCTGTTGGAAACAACACAGAAATTGTCGACATTTTTATACATTTATTTATCTATTTAGAAAGAAAGAACCAAACTATATTATGACGTGCAGAGCTCTCGTGTCAAATATATGAGTGCCTCTTGGTCATGCATGCACTCCTTTGGTACACGTTATTAATATCATCTAATTGTGTGTGTGTGTATATATATATATATATCACTTCACTGCAATCTTAAATTCTATATATTTGGTGTCTTTCAGTGCACAAATTTGCGAGTGAAATAGCGATTTGGTTGAAGTGAGAGAAATGGAGAAGAGATCCTTTGAGTTTTTCTTGTTGCTGCTTATTATCTTGGCTTCTGGTAAGTCTTTGTAAAGTGAGAAAAACTCTTTACCATTAAACTGATTAGGTTTTCATTAATTGTTAATTGTAAATGTTTAATCTTGTGACTTTACAGAAGTGATGGTGGTGCCAACAGAAGCAAGGCTTTGTGAGTCACAAAGCCATTTGTTTCATGGAACATGCATAAGTAGCCGCAACCGCGCTTCTGTGTGCAGGAATGAAGGTTTTTTGGGTGGCAGATGCAAAACTCAAAGAGTGCTTCGACGCTGTTTTTGTACCAAGAATTGTTAATGCATGTAATGAAGACGCTATGTTTGGTTGTGGGTACTCGGTTTTTTATAATGAAATAAATTATATTAATTCTTCCATCTAGGGAGAATTATCAGACCTATGTCGTGCTCTTTTGTTTAAGAAATGTATCTTTTTCCTTTAAGTTTTCGCTGAATGAAAAATACGGTGCATCGTCCTCTTAATTATTTGAAGACAACTATTTTATATGGTAAATTTTAGGTATGAAATTAAATCTGCCCTTTGGAAAAATGGGACCAACAGAGACCGACTAATGTTTTTCCAGTTAATAGTTGTTTACTTCTTGTATTAGTAGTAACAAGCTTTAAATGTGAATGAAAGAGAAATACCATAAAGAAAAAAGAAATCGAAAAATATAATAACTTAAGGTTTGTGAGAAAAGATTGTGGATTGCGGTAGGGATTTCTGTAAGAGTATGATGTTCAGCTCACAAACTTTGTGAGCGTGAGCTCTCCGACATTTAAATCACTAGAAGAATTTTGAGGAGAGCTTAATTCTTAAACAAAGTCCAATAGGAAAATCAAAGTAAAATGAAGTTTAGGTTTTTGAATAAAGTTCTTAGTGGCCCTATAATGTCATGACACCTGGCCTGCCCGCGCCTCGCCTATTTTGTTATTGTATGAGCCTTATACTTTTACCGAAACTCTAGAAAGATCCATGTCAAGCTTACACATGTATTGTTTGTGGAAAAGGAATGGACATGGAAATGGCTCTTTCACCATCAACTGATCCTTGCCTTGGCGAAGATTACATGGACGTTTGGATGGTAATTATGGGCAAGCAAGGGATGACTCTCCTTTTAATCGCCACCCTACCTTCATAGGATTCCCATAATAAGCGAGAGTTGATGACCTTCATGGTTCTCTCTTTGAGAGTAGGCTGTCAACCCATCTTTAGACATATCAATATGTTCATGGTACTAGGCAACCAGTGGCAGAGCCAGAAAATATTTTCTATGGGACCTAAAATGTTATTTTAAATGAATAACGAGGCCAGAAAGTAATTAGAAAGTTACATTTACTGAGGCTATAGTGTTACTTTCAAAAACTAGGGGTGCCTAGTAGAATTACTATATTTATAGGGGTTAAATTTTATTTTATATAAGATTTTTGTGGGGTTTATGGGCGGCGACAGTAGTTCTCCTCGAGTTTATCATGGTTAGATAGTGACATGTGGCGACACGAGTCCTTGGAAATATTTCAACCTATAATAATAATATATCTTATTAGTTTCATTTCTTCCTTAATTATAGAGTATCAAAAACTGACCTTTTCATTTTTCAAATTCTCTAGATCTTTTAATTATTTATAATATGCCAAATTTATCTTTTATTATTATTACTTTCTTAAATCATATATTAACAATATCTTTTTTTCTACACCTTTGCTGATACAGTAATTATGATCAAATTTCACTAATTGAATTGTTGAAAATTCAGGATTCAATTTTTTATCCGGCTCACTGCTTTTCATATAAAAAAGTAATAAAGGTTAATTTAAAATTTAAAATATAAATGAACATTGAAATATAAAAAATATAAAAAAATCCAAAAGTTGAAGTCAGCTATTTTTGAGCTAAATTTTTTTAGCATTTTATCTCAAAACTCTTCATCGTGAAAATATAACTAATAATTTTCCTAATTTAAATGAACTCTTAGAATTGCTTCTGGAAGTTATCGAGAGTATTTCAAACTAAAATTTCTGAATAATGTAAATAAGTAAGTTAACTTATAAAGTTCCATAAAATCAACCTAATTCCAAAGGTTGACAATGTATGATATTAAATGTCAATTTATGATATTTAATTTCAGAAATTGAATAAATCAACGAATAATTAGAAATTTCTATCAACTTGGTAATTATTAATTAAGTAATGATTTATTTAATAATTTAATTATTTTAATACATTACAATTTAGAATTATAAAAATATTATAAAAAATAAAATGTCATTTTTAGTCATTATACATACACAACTAATTTACCAAACATGTGATGTAGATTTTGAAAATCACAATAATTATAAAAATTACAATTATTACTAAACACATATGAAATTATTTTCAAAACCGGTTATTTTTAAAGTTATAAAACTTAAAAGTTGCAACAGTCCAAGACTAACCCAACACCAGTTTTCGAACCGAATAGTTTTCATTTAAATATTACGTGATATGAAATGTGAAAAGCAAAGTAGATATTAAAAAATTATATATATATATAAAGCGTTAATATAAAAAGTTGAGATGTAACAGGAGAGGACAAGATGAATGGAGGTGAAGGTGGAGGTGGTGTAATTTGGAAGTAGGTCTATCAAAGCAACCAAGAAGCATGCGTCAAAACATCCTAATTTAAATAATCTATTGTCGACCCTACAGTTTCTTTTCCTTTTTATCTGAAGTATACTTTGAACAACAACTAAAACTAATTATATTTTTATCTCTTATTTTACCCAACAATAATTAGGAGTACAGCCACACATTCACAATTAGTACAGTTGTTTTATGTACTGACGACATTCATAAGAGTAAACGACATGTTACTACCCCGTTGAGCGAAATTCCATGTTAAATTCCAGATTTTTACGCTTAAAGTACCATCGTTAATAATGGTTGGATTCTAACACAGATATAAAGTGTGCTATTACCAAACTGTCCTCCAATCTTCTTTTTCTTCCCCTCTTCCGCTATAACCAAACTACCCTCCCATCTTCTTCTTCTTCTTCTTCATCTCCCCCTCCTCCCACTTCATCTCCTCATCCGGCCAGATCGCATCCGACCGGGTGCCATTCCAGCCGAAATGAAAAAAAAGTATAGTTGATTTTGATTGCAATCTCCACCATTCTCACTAAAAATCATCACAACCAAACTTCTCACAGCCTCCACTTCTCATAAAAAATTATCACAACCTCCACCATTGTTACCAAAAATATCACAACCAAACATAACCTAAAACCTATTATAAAATCAACAAACTTCTCGCTACTTCCTCATTTTCATCTGTTATATCCAAATGTTTGTCCAAATAAGCAAATATCCAAGGAGATGATTTAAATTTTTTTAATTAATAGGAAAGCACCATGGATTCAGTGCTAACACAGAAAAAAAAAAAAAAAATTAAGGTTGATTTATGAAATTTTAAAAACTTATTTCACTTAAGCTTTGAATTTCTTTTACTTTCCACATCTCCCATCCAAAAGCTTCCTTTTTTTCTGGAAAGAGAAAGAAACTTGGCAGGAAGCATTAAACTTAAACAACCCGATTAAATTGTCGGATCTAATCCGGCCGGCCCGATTTAGCCATCGCTCGGCCAGATTGTGCGGCCATGGCCTTCTTTGGCCATCAAGTAAAGAAAATAGAAGGGGAGGAGGAAAGAGGAGGACGAGAAAAGAAGGAATAAGAGGAAGTGAGAAGAAAGGGAAAAAGAATGAGAACAAGAAAAAGGCTAAGACAAGAGGAGGAGAAGTGAAGAAGAAAGAGACGAAGAATTGAGGAAGAAGTAAAGAAGAAAAGAAAGGGATGAGAAGAAAGAGCCCAAGTAAAGAGAAGGGGAGACAGTAAAGTTTCTGGCGAAGTGACAGAGAGAGAAAAATGAAAGAGAAGAGGAATGACCGAAGAAAGAGTAAAAATGAGTTATGGTTTTTATATTTTATAATTATTTTATTTGAAGTTTTTTTTTTAAATGAAAATATTAAAATATAATAAATAACCATTCCGATCCTTAATTTTTAAATGAAAGTTAATATAAGAGTGACAATTGAAATTTATGAAATTACGGGTGGGAATCTGGAATTTTGCCAAACCTTGGGTGGGAACATGTCCATTACTCTTATCATGATGAGATATAAAATTAGGATACTAACTTTAGTATGCATAAAATTACGATAATATTTTATACATATAAAGTTTTACTAGAATGACCCGAGCTTGATCCCCACCTGTCACGTGGGTGACCCAGGTTTGATCCCGAACAATGGCAAATTTTAATTACCTCTAATGGTTTGGTAGTTGGCTTAAGATTCATAGGTGATTATTCAAGGTATCTTTAGTTTGAATCTCCACGATTATTAAGAAAGAACAACTATTGAAAACTTATTTAACCGTTAACTTCAGAATCTTAAAAAACTAGTTAAGATGCGTACAAATTGATCCGAACATCTCAAATACCAAAAAAAAAAAAAAGACATATTCTTTTATTAGTGAGAAAAGTGATTCTGAATTTTAATATTAAGAATAATATCAATAAAATTAGAACAAATCTTGAATTTATTAAATTTATTTATATATATACATATAATGAACAATGCATTCAAAGGTCAAGTAATAATGGTGTCGTCAAATCTCATAACATGGTGAGATGAAGACAGCAGCGTGTGTATTTACTATATATAAGTAAAGGCAGACATCCCCGGAGTGCACATGGGTTTACAAGTTGCACTCGGCGTTGGACCCATCAGAGACAAATTAATCAGAGTTTGCAAGTTGATGATGTGTTTTTTTATTTTTTTCTTCTTATATCTATCCGACAATATTATTTTGGCGAATTCATGCTTTTCTTTTGCCTTTATCTTTTGCTTTGACAAATGATCTTTAGTCTTTTCATTTGACCCATGTAATACATAACAATGAAATTAAACAGAATATTATATTTCATAAATTTAAGTTAATATCTTTTTGTATTTAAAACCCTCTTTCTATAGATTTTTTTTTATATATTTCCCTAATTAAACAATTAATAATAAAAATTATATTTTCACAAGTTCTCCTTGTTAAAATTTTATTTATATGTATAACCTATATCAAACGATAAACCCAAAACCCCTTTCACATCGAATACCTCTTTTTTTAGTACTTCGTTTGAGCTTTGAAGCAAGTAACTGCTTTTCATGCTTTCCACTTTGTTGAATGACGAGACCAGATAAAAACAACTCCTTTACCATTAAACAAATTAAGGCTGAATTTAATAAATTATTGCTACTAAAGAGGTGTTGGTAGTGATCTGCATTTACTTTTTGCCATATAAAAATAAATATCTCTTTCCTAAAAAGCCTCAAAAGCCAAACAAAAATATAAAACAAACCCAACAAAGAGCTCTCCGATTAATACCATACCATCATCAATTCTTTTTCTCACGTTATCTAAAAGAATTAACATCTGTATCTGATAATTCCTTCAAACTAAAAAATAAAACGTTTAATTATTAATAAAAAGATTTTTGGCTGAAAATCCAATAAAATTCTATAATTTTATTAGTAATAAAAGAGTGTTCGTAAAGCAGCAGTTACTATTAAATGGACTTAAAATTTAATTTATATAACCCATTTTTTAAGATTTAATTAGAAAATAGCATGTTTATGAAAGCATGTCAGGAAATAATTATATTCTAAAATTTCAGCACCTATTAAACCAAAATACCTTCCTTTAATTAAAAATTCGAAGTAATTGATAACCAAGGGATAGGTTAGCGATAAGATCGATTCTATCGATCTACTGATACTAAAAAAAAAAAAAAAAAAAAAAAGCTATTTGAATATTTGATTGACCAATGGAAATTTTGAAATAAATTTATTTTTGAGAGAAGTTTACAAAAAACTTATTTTTTAACTCGCTCATTAAATAATGATTATAAAATATAATTTCTTAAAAAAAAAAAAAACTCAAAAGGTAAGGGTAATTTGATAATATATTGATTGAAGTATAAAAATAATAAAATAGTTAATGAGTTCAAATTTCATATTCATTATTTTGAAGAAAAGAACTTTTGCATTTACGTACCCTGGGCAATATATAGATAGAATCATGGATCCGCCTCTTATACGTAATAAATTGGTATTTGGTCATGGAAATGTAAAGGGAGTATTAATCAATTGGAGGCATTTAATTTAATAAATGGCACGGCTGTCTAAGTTACTTTATTTCCATTATTTTTATGTTTAAACTTTACCTTAAAATTAATCAATTGAATCTTTAATGGTCCGACAAATTAAATTTAAGGTACCAACAATTAAATTGTTGGATTTAATTGCCTAATAATAATATCACTTCAATTCTCGTACCCCAATAAAATTTCCATTGCAATGTTGCTCAAAATCGACATCGCACAACCCAATAAATTAAAATTTGGTATACAATACAATCTTAATAACATTATAAAAGAACCCAAAAAATATAATTATAATAAAAATAAATTAAACATAGAAGAAGAAAAATTAATTAAACACCCTATAATAATATATTTATTAGGCAGAACAAAGTTGATCCTTGAAGGTTGGATATCCAGAAGAAGGCTTGGTCTTCAAACGGTAAAATAATTTCTTCTTCTTTGAGGTTGAATTGTCAATGATGAGAACAATTTTCCCAGGTTCACCAATCTTGAAACTATCAGTCACTATATCTTCTTCATTTGAGGTCACTTTTCTTGCCTTTTGGATTATCACTGTGTAACTTTCTTCAGCACTTGGGACAAATTCTGCAGAATAGCTCACATCCCATCCTACCACTCTCACTTCCCAAGACAAATGGCATTCCTGCACAATTAACCATTAAATTTTCAGACCAATCTTTGGCTAATATTATCAATTTCCCAGTTTGGACTAGGCTAGAAAACAACAAAACCAACCAGAGAATCCAAGAAAAGATGCTCTATTCCAGTACTTTACCATATTTATTAATGTTTGACAGAGAGAAAGACTTTATCCCCTAGTCAATTATGTCTAAATTCTATCTGTTGACTGTCTATTTCTTCTCAACTTCATTTGTGCATATCCAGATATTTTAAACCCCCAAGGGTAAATACAATTAACCTCTTGTATGAAAAATAAATAAATTACTATTGACCAATGAGAATGAAGGCAAAAAAATTACTCACCTCAGTAACTGGGAATTCTACTGTGTGCTTAGCCGCTGGTTTTACCGTGATCTCAGTAACAGCATCAGTGGGCGCAAATTCACCATCTTTGCTCAATCCTCCATATTTGACAGGAACTTGCTCAGCAGCTATGTATCTGGTTGCACATTCCAATGTTCAATATTGCACCAAACAAACATTATATGAAAAAGAGAGAAAAGAAAACAAATTTATCTGCAAACCTGAAAAGGGTCTGTGCAGATTTGGAAGGACCAGCAAAGACAAACTTGCTTTTAGTCCTCTGGGTCAAAAATGGACTTATCATCCTATTAACTGCCATGTACCACCATGGCACATTGATGAACACCTTAAAATGACAAACCACACATTCAAAACAAAATCAGCAATCTTTTCTTGTATGACTTAATATAAAGACAAAAATCCTGTGGTGAAACTTTTATGTTTACCTGTTTGGCAACAAATTCTGGATAGTTGTCTTGAAGCAAGTGAAGGGCCTGTTTGGTTGCTTGTCTAAGCTCCCATTTCCCAAATCCAGGAGAATTCTTCAAATCATTAACCTGAACAATGGTGGAAATCCCACCAGGGCTGAAATCCAGTTTTCTGATACTTCTTTCCAGGAATTGAATTCTCCATCTCATGAATTTTTGCCTCTTTTCTTCATCAGAAAACGTTTTCTGATAAAGCTCCTTGTTCTGGAACTCCCCATACACATTGTAGCAAACTGGGTGTCCTTCTTTATCAACACCATGCATGAACACAACCTTCTCCAAATCATCACCCAAGTCTGTTGTTTCAACCAACTCATCAATGCCGAACTCCTTCCTCCAGTGAACCGTGTTCTTCAGCATTGTGAAGGCTTCTTTCACCTTGAAATCTCTTGCCCGGAGAAACTTTAAGAGAATCACATCGCTTCTTTCATCCGCCAGAAGTGGAATGCCCCAAATGGAAACCTCTTCCGGCGGCATTCTAGTCTCAGACTTGGCATCTTTAGGTTCTTCTAGTGGAGTCATGGCTTCCTTTGACTCTGGTTGATCCTTGGCCGGAGACTCGGGCTGCTCCTGTGGAGCCATTGAAGCCACGGCTACAATAGTCTCTTCTATGGCTTCCACAGTCTTTGCACCGTCGTCATCAACCGTTTCAGCAACTACAACCGCAGCTCTCTTTTCTTCTACCACTTCAGCTTCCGCCACAGCAGCGCTATCTTCCTTTTCTGTTTCGTTCTTTTCTTCGACAACGGTTTCAGGCTCCGCTTTTGGTGGTTCTTCGACAACCGCTTCGGCTGGTGCCTCCGGGGCTGGCTTTTTCTCCTCCTCAGACACCACAGCAGCCGCTTTCTTTTCTTCTTCTTTATGTGCGGTGGGTGGTGCTGATGATAATGAGGTGGCATTACTAAATTCATGCTTGTTAAGCGCTTCTTGAACAAGCTGCTTAAGTTCTTCAAGAGCTTTCTTCTCATTATCAGCAAGATCAGCAACTCTAGTGCTCTCTTCTTTGAAAGAATCTGAAACAGGCACCTTCTCGCCATCATCACCACCGGATTTCACAGTCTCAGTCTCCAAAACCGGAGCGTCCTCAATGTGGGTAGGCTTCAACTGATCCTCCTCTTCACTCTGCGGCACCGGTTTCTGCACAGCCGCACTTGTTATTGTCGCAGTCTTCTCATCAGTTACAACCACAACTTCTTCAACCTGAGAAACAGGTGTTTGATGAGCTTCAGACTTGTGAACTTCCTCAGCCATGGATGAAGTAATAGTTTGAAATGATGTTTGTGGAAGAAAGAGAATTGGGAAGACGTATAGAAAAGAAAAGAGAGAAAAGAAGTATATAAAGAGAAGAAGGGAGATAGCAGTTGGGGAGGGAGTGGGGTTGGAATGAAGCTGTCAAGCTGAAATGGGGAGGGTTGTAGTATTCCTTTTTGTCAGGACCCACTACCACCACTGCATTTATGTTACAATTACCCCACTTTCTTTCTTTTGTAACGCCTCTTCAACATTAATCATCGCCGTTTCTGCCGGCATTTGTTTTTTTGTTTTTTTAATTTCTAATCTCATTATTATGCCAACATTATCTCAAAGATTTTCAAAAATCTTTTACTATGTAAACAGAGGGTTTTGTTTCGTTTAAAAGGTATAAAGCCACCATTGTAATTATCAAAACCCCTAATAAATATTTAAAATTACAAATACCTTTATTATAAAAAGTGTTTTTAATATTTACCTTGTAATATAGTTAATTGCACTTTCCTCAAGAGTGAGTGTTCATTGAATTGAGGGAAAGAATGAAGTGGACCTACTAGTTTGGGAGCATAATTTGGAAATGGCAAAGTGAATGCTAACTGGCAATGAGACCGTTGGAGACGGACACCTTGGATCCTCTTTCACAACTTCTGTCATTGCCCCAACTGTTTGAAGGAAGTGGGAGGGATCATCCTATTTCTTGTGGGCCTTTAATAACCCCACTTACAATTCAGAGTGGATATACATGTTATTCCCATTCAAATATTTGTAATTTAAACACAATGCTTCAGCTTTACACTACTTTATAAAATCTTAGATTATGATGACATTTGTGTATATACATCAACTTTCTTTTTCAATGAATCTACTCGTATTGAAGTTTTAAGAATCTCAGTGGCATGTATATATTAAAGCCAATTTACATTTACCTACTCTTAGTTTCGAAAACTATCAATGTTCCACCCAATTTTCAAGTTTAACCATTAAACTTAACGGTGAAAGGCCATTATTGTCTTTTTATTTAACCTCTGAAGTCCAAACCAGCATCAGTGTCATGCACATGCTCGCTTAGTTCGTCGTCATCTTCAACTTCAATCTACCACTATTGCATTCAACACAGACAACTCTACTCTATCTTTCTCTCTAAATCATTCTACTTCTTCTTGAAGAAATCATTGTGCTTCTTCTTGACACTCATTTTGAAGACCCAATCATTACTTAGTTCATCATCAAAATCTTTTTCACTTAACCACCTTTGGGTGACCAGATGGAATGATAGAGACTCTTGAGTGTATTACTCAAGAGATTTTGAATTCGATTCCCCTCGGTTGCTAATAGGGGTGGTTACTGGAGGGTTTATTCGGTCATTAATTTTAGGATCCCAAGAGATTAGTCGAAATGCACACAAGCTAGTCCCGGACACACCCGATCACCAAAAAAAAGAAAAAAAAAAAATCTTTTTGACAAAGTAACTAACATAGCTCATTACTATCCAACTCACAATCACCATCCTCATTGTTGATGCTAAACTCCCACATCGGTTAGGAGACGAAGGTCTTAATTGCTTATATAGCACAATGACACCCTAAAAAACCCAGAGGTGCCTTTTCAAGATAAAACTGTGTGGACTTGTCAGCGGCTTAGCTTGTGGACCAAAAGCGGACAATACCTTTGGGAAACCACCTACCATGTGACTAGAGAAGGCATAACAACATTTGACACTAGAAGGAAGGCTTGGGTTTACCTAGGCAAAGCGTGTCGGTTTATACCCATGCCAAACCTCTCAAGCCTCTCGCTTGGGGGGGTTGTGTTAATGCCAAACTCCTACATCGGTTAGGAGACGAGGGCCTTAGTCACTTATATAGCACAATGACACCCTCAAAAACCCAAATGTGCCTTTTCAGGATAAAATCATATGAGCCTATCAGCAGCTCAGCTTGTGGACCCAAAGCGGATAATACCTTTGGGAATTCACTCATACAATCCACTCTCGTAACAAACAATTTTCCTGTCACCCACAAATTCTTTCAACGTAAATCAAAACAAATAAAATCAATAGTGACTTAAATTAATGATTAGAAAACTAAATTTCACAAAAATTGTGTTTCAAGTAATGGATAGAGATTAGAACCCCCTTTTTTTTTTTTTTTTTTTTTTCCGAAATCAAGAGTAGTCAAGTGATAACTAGAGAAATAGAGTGAGACATTGAATGATTTTATATACATAGGATAATTTGCAGTTAATTTGTAGGATGATTGTAACTGCCATTACAAACATGTATTTTATGTTTTTTTTGTGTTGAGTTGTTTATTTTCACATATTGTAAATATTTTAAAACTAGTATTTTGACACATATCTCCTTATGAAGTTAATTTATACTTTTACATGTTTTAAGTAATTTTAAATAATCAAAGTATGAAAATCAAAACAAAATAAAAATATAAAATTAATGATAACTAACTATATTATTACATTGTTTAGATAGTACTTAAAAATTTATTATAACCAAAAAATAATAATAAAAACTACTAAATTAATTAGATCCTTGATAAGTGATTGGACTCGAGCAACTTGAGTTCTGCAATATTTCTCGAAATCAGTTCTTTCGATTCAAGTGTTGGAAAGTGATTTTTTTTTTCCCTCTAAATATGCAATATGTTTTACTTATATTAAACACATATTAACATAATATACACCCCCAAATATATACAAATAATACAAAAAAACGTAAATTCAAAAACATGAAGGTGGAGAAATGAGAGAAAAGATGAAAAAGAAAGAAGTGAATTGAAAGAGAAGGGTAAAATCATCCACAATATATATATCAAAGGTCTTACTTAAAAAAAACAATTTGAGGTGAGTTGTTTTATGATTTTACTCTTAAAATGGAATCATATAAGTAAATAATTCTAACAGTTAGCTACTACTTGTAGATAGACGGAGGGTTATGGTCATATTTCAAAACTAGTGGACGTTTACAATATTATTTCTATATTTTAGATAAACATAGGAGGAGTCAAACAGTACCCAAGCTCACTCTAGCTCCTCGGATGTAGAGTTGGCAGTGGGCCATACTGGCTCATGGCAAGACAGAAAAAAAAAAAAAAAACAAGGTATGACACAAAAAAAGCATGGCACGATAAGGTAGGACACAAAAATAAGAACGGCGCAACCCATGATCATACGACAATGTCGTGGGCCTTAAAAAAGGCAAGTAGATCGGTATGGCACGACACGAAAAAAAATTTAAAATTAAAAAAAAAAGCCATAATTTCTAAGTTTGTATTTATAATTTATAATTATAACTTATAAGTATTAAAAAGTATTCAAATTCAATTAATATTTCAATGTCTCGTTATTTTATTATATTTTATAATAATTATATATTTTTTAAATTAATACAAATACAAAATGTCACAAAGTATAACATATAAAATATTTTTATAATAATTATTAATAATAAATCAAAATTACAATAATTTATAAATATTTAAAAAAATTGTAGACCAGCCCACAACACAGCACGATATATAGCGGGCTGTGCCGTGGGCCTTCAGAATTGGTGAGCTAGCATGACATGAATTTCTGCGGGCCTTGGCACAGCATGGCTCATGGCACGACGGGTCTTGAATTGTTAGATACGGCACAATCCACCGCCGACTTTACTCGTATGTTTATCTAAACTATAGGGATAGTAATGTAAATTCCTAATGTTTCACTACTTCTATTCTGTCAATTCTAACATGATAAATGATTTGCATTAAATCTGAAATATTTTATGTTGCATTCTCCAAAATTATTAAATTATATTGCACTATAGGTTTATTTAATAAGTGATGGGATATAATGTTAGACTTTTTGCCTTATGGTCTTACACTTTTAATATAATTACATTATGATCCTACACTCTTATGCTGATGTGGACTGATATGGTCATACAGTTGTGTCTCTTCTCTTGGGCAGTTGTCTTTGATGGAAAGACAACTGCGTATTAAAAGGAGACTTTATAGGTCCCCATTAGATGCAATTTTTATTTTAGATTCAAAAACCATCACTCTAAAATTGCAGTCAGTGGAAGATCCTGTATTTTGAAGGAGCAAGAAGATTAAACAACAATTGCTATGGCTGGAGGTTTGTCATTTACTTCCGCATATATTCCATGGAGATTTTATGTTGAAATTGATTGCATTATCAACTTTTATATGAATATTGGAATATGAATGTATTTTACATTTGGTATCAGAGCATTGTTTGAATCTCTACCTAGCATGAAGTTGTTTGTTGCAAATCTGAAAAATATTACATAAAATTGGGATTTTTTTCATTAAAACCCGTATTGTAAATCAAGCATAACTTTTATTATTAATAGAATTTGTTTTTGATTTTGATGTCATTGGAATCCTTGTTGAAAAACCTTTCCAACGGTATATTATTTATCAAAAACGGAGTTCTGGATGCAAAGTTATGCTAGTTTAAAGTTTTGGTTAGAAATTATTGTTTGGGTGTTTTCGGAAGCCTTTTATGGCACTGATTTAGGACGAAATTGTCATTTGGGATGTCACCGATATAGGTTATATGTCCATATTGAAGTTTCCCCTTTGAGATGTCAGAAAAATGGCTGGAAACGGGCTGTTAAAATCTGCAAAAAACTGGGCAAAAAGTCGTAGAAACGGGTCAAGAAGAACCGACCCAATAGGATAAACAGGTCAAACTGACCCGGTCAAAGTCAACAGTCAAACGACCCGGTCAAAGTCAATAGTCAAACGACCCGATCAACCCAGCCCAAAACCCAATAGGTCAACCCAACCCGGTCAACGCGGTCAATGGGTCAAACCGATCAATGAACCGGTCAATGGGGTCAGACCGGTCAACGAAACGATAAAGCGGTTTAGACCGACCTAATGGACCAAACTGGGTCAACCCGACCCGGTCAAACGGGTCAAACCGACCCAGGTCAGACCCGTCGCGTGTTGGCACGTGAGGGAGCTTTTGCTTGTGTTAGGATGTGTACTTAGGCATGTGTGAGCGCGTGAAGGCGCGTGGGGACACGTGGTTTAGTCATCGTGGCGCATGGAAGTCTGTGACAGCTTGTATGATGGTTTTTATGTCATATATTGCTTTGTTATGCATAAATAATGTGTTATTCTTGTATTAATTTGTGTTATATTATATAATTCATGTTATAAATTATTTGATGTTTTATGATGGTATATATTTGATTAATTTAGAGTAGCCGCAACATCTAAATTATGATAATATATGCATTAAGTAATATTAGTTATGATCACATTAAGGTTAATAGCATCGTTTTATAGTTAATCATATTAATATAATCATTTTACCCATAGGGAATGTTATATTTTAATGATTAATTAGGGATGAAATAAAAATTATTCTTATTTCTTAATTAGCCCACAAGTATTATGAAATATTAATAATTTCTAGTTTCATCATCAAAAGATAATGAATCATAATATGTAATGTCTTTACCCATAGGGAGATTTTATGATATGTTGATTCATTTATGATTTATTATTTGTTTTACATTGGTAAACTTATAATTGTTATTGATGGTTTATGCCTTATAATTTATTTAGTAAGCATGTCTATTGATATACCTACAGTTGATCAAACTTTGATGATGGTTGAGGATAAGATTCCTAATTTAAATGGTGATAACTACAAATCCTGGAAAGAGGCTGTCCTTCTTCATTTAGGGTGCATTGATCTTGACTATGCTCTTCGTAAGGAAAAGCCACCTACACCTATAGATACTAGCTCTCAAGCTGAGATTGCTTTGTATGAACAGTGAGAGCGATCCAACCGTTTAAGCATGATGTTTATCAAATCTCACATTACGACTAGTATCCGTGGGTTGATACCAGAGTGTGAAAATGTCAAGGATCTGATGGAGGCAATTCATGCACAGTTTGAAACATCAGACAAGGCATTAGGTAGCATCCTAATGAGTAGATTGACATCTATGAAGTTCACTGGTATTAAAGGAGTCCATGAGCATATTATGAAAATGCAGGACATTGCTGCTCAGTTGAGATCCCTTCAGATGGTGATTAATGATGATTTCCTAGTTCATTATGTCTTAAACTCTCTCTCGTCTCATTATACTCCTTTCAAGATATCTTATAACACATAGAAGGATAAATGGTCAATCAATGAGCTTTTGACCATGTGTGTTCAGAAGGAGAAGAGACTGCTTCAGGAAGTGAATGAAACTGTACATTTGGTGACAGGAAATGCCAAGTACACTTCAAACAAGAATAAGAAGTGGAAGAGAAAAGGCAAGCTACATGAGGTTATGAGCAAAGGTAATAAGGACAATATCAAGTGTTTCTTCTATAAAAAGACGGGACACATGAAGAAGGATTGTCCTAAGAGGAAGGTCTGGCTTGATAAGAAAAGGTAACCTCTCATCTCTTGTGTGTTATGAATCTAATATGATTTGTGGTTCACATAATGATTGGTGGATTGATTCTGGTTCTACAATCCATGTTTAGATAAAGTGCAGGAAATGCAGAAAATGTTTTGAAGACAACAAACTGAAGTCTAGGAGACAATTTAGTAGAAAATGGTGAAGAATTCAGTAACCATAGTGCAGTTTGAGGGGGAATGTTAGCTAGGCTGAAAAGAGGGCAGTTTCATAAAACTGCAAATCCACAAAAGAGAGAATGGCGTCGTTTTGAGAAGAGAAGAAAAACTTTACTCTTTAGTTTATCATTTAGCTGGGTTTTACTCTCAGCGTCAATTTCTTCTCTCTTCCTCTGTATATAAACAAATGTATCTCTCTTAAAATAATAAGAAAATGATTCACGCATTTTTCAATTTTCTCTCTTTTAGTTTTTCAGTTTCACAATAATGAATCACAATATGTAATGTCTTTACCCACAGGGAGATTTTATGATATGTCGATTCATTTATGATTTATTATTTGTTTTATATTGGTAAACTTATAATTGTTATTGATGGTTTGTGCCTCATAATTTATTTAGTAAACATGTCTATTGATATACCTACAGTTGATCAAACTTTGATGATGGTTGAGGATAAGGTTCCTAATTTAAATGGTGATAACTACAAATCTTGGAGAGAGGCTGTCCTTCTTTATTTAGGGTGCATTGATCTTGACTATGCTGTTCGTAAGGAAGAACCACCTATACCTATGGATACTAGTTCTCAAGCTGAGATTGCTTTGTATGAAATGTGGGAGCGATCCAACCATTTAAGCATGATGTATTAAATCTCACATTACGAGTAGTATCCGTGGGTCAATACCGGAGTGTGAAAATGTTAAGGATCTGATGGATGCAATTCATGCACAGTTTGAAACATCAGACAAGGCATTAGGTAGCACCCTAATGAGTAGATTGACATCCATGAAGTTCACTAGTATTAAAGGAGTTCGTGAGCATATTATGAAAATGAGGGACATCGCTGCTCAGTTGAGATCCCTTCAGATGGTGATTAATGATGATTTCTTGGTGCATTATGTCCTGAACTCTCTCTCGTCTCATTATACTCATTTCAAGATATCTTATAACACACAAAAGGATAAATGGTCAATGAATGAGCATTTGACCATATGTGTTCAGGAGGAGGAGAGACTGCTTCAGGAAGTGAATGAAACTGCACATATGGTGACAGGAAATGTCAAGTACACTTTAAACAAGAATAAGAAGTGGAAGGGAAAAGGCAAGCTGCATAAGGTTACAAGCAAAGGAAATAAGGACAATATCAAGTGTTTCTTCTGTAAAAAAAAGGGACACATGAAGAAGGATTGTCCTAAAAGGAATGCCTAGCTTGACAAGAAAGGTAACCTCACATCTCTTGTGTGTTATGAATCTAATATGATTTGTGTTTTACATAATGATTGGTGGATTGATTCTGGTTCTACAATCCATGTTTCTAATACCATACAAGGTTTTATGGATCAAAGGAAGCTGTTGGAAAGTGAATGCAGCATCTATTCGAGAAACGGGATGCCTTCACGTGTTGAAGCTGTTGGAACATTTAGACTTATTTTAAGCACTAATTACGTTTTAGATTTGGAACGAACCTTTTATATTCCTAGTTTTTCTAGGAATTTAATTTCAGTTTCTAAACTTATACCTTGTGGATACTCTTTCAACTTTTATGGTAGTTTTTTTAATTTAATTAAGAACTCATCTATTGTTGGAAATGATATTTTGGTTTATGGTTTGTTTAAAATTCATTTAAGTGATTTTGTTCCTTATAGTCTTATGACTACACATGCCAATACTGGTGTGAAACGTATTGTTATGTATGAAAACTCTTCTTTTTTGTGGCATGGGAGATTAGGACACATTTCCATTGATAGGATTAAAAGATTGATAAATGCTGGAGTTCTTGAAACTCTTGACTTTACTGACTTTGATACTTGTGTAGACTGCATTAAGGGAAAGTAGACTAACAAATCCAAGAAGGGTGCCAGAAAGAGTTCTAAACTTTTAGAAATCACACACAGAGATATTTGTTAACCTAACATGAGCTCTAGTGGTCAGAAATATTTCATCACCTTTATTGATAATTACTCACGATATATGTATCTCTATTTGTTTTATCACAAGAATGAAGCGTTGGTTGCTTTCAAAATATATAAAGCAGAAGTAGAGAAACAATGTGGAAAACAAATAAAGATAGTGAGATATGATAGAAATGATGAATATTATGGTAGATACAATAGTAAAGGACAAGCACTTGGTCCATTTGCTAAATTTCTTCAAGAGCAAGGTATTGTGGCTCAATACACCTTGCCTGGCACACTATCTTAGAATGGTGTAGCAGAACGGAGAAATAGAACATTAATGGATATGGTACGGAGTAGCGTATAAATTAAACCAAGTTCCAAATAAGGCGGTTCCCAAAGTGCCATTCGAATTATGGAAAGGTTGGAAACCAAGTTTATGTCATTTATGCGTCTGAGGTTGCCCAGTTGAAGTTAGAGTTTTTAATCCATAAGAACAGAAGTTAGATCTTGGGAGTATTAGTGCATATTTTATTGGATATGCAGAAAAATCCAAGGGATATAAGTTTTATTGTCTGAACCATTCCAGTAGAATTGTTAAATCAAGAAATGCCAAATTTCTTGAAAACAATATGGTCAGTGGGAGTGATCAAATCAGAGACTTAGTCCCTAAGAAAATTGATATTTCAGACAATGCTCCTACATTAAGTAAAAGATTGGTTGTTCATCCAAATATGGTGAATAATGAGGAACCACTCAATCAAAGTCCACATTCTGATGAGATTGTTTTAGAAGATCATTTTGAACAACCTCCGTTACAGGAGGAACAACCAGTTGTGCAACAGTCTCAACAAGAGACTATTGATACAACATTAAAGAGATCTACTAGAACAAAGAAATCAGCAATTCCTACTAATTATGAAGTGTATATGCAAGAGTCTGACTGTGACATAGGTATTGAGGATGATCCAGATACGTTTTTACAAGCTATGGAGAGTAGTAAATCTGAGTTGTGGTATAATGTCATGATTGACGAGATGAATTCTATGGCGAATAATAAAGTTTGGGACCTTGTTGAGTTGCCTACTGGAAGGAAACGTATTGGTTGTAAATGGGTATTTAAAAGCAAAAGAGATTCATTAGGCAACATTGAGAGATACAAGGCTAGACTTGTTGCCAAGGGGTTCACGCAAAGGGAAGGGATAGATTATAAATAAACATTTTCTCCAGTTTCTGAAAAGGATTCCTTTCATATCATAATGACATTAGTTGCCCATTTCGATTTAGATTTACATCAAATAGATGTGAAAACAGCTTTCCTCAATGGAGATTTGGAGGAAAAGGTTTATATGAAACAACCTGATGGGTTCATTTCAAGTGATGGTGAGCATTTATGTTGCAAGCTTAAGAAGTCCATTTATGGACTTAAACAAGCCTCCCGACAGTGGTATTTAAGATTTCACACTATTATCTCTTCATTTGGTTTTGTAGAGAATGTCATGGATCAGTGTATATACTACAAGGTTAGTAAGAGTAAAATCATCTTTCTTGTGTTATATGTAGATGATATTCTACTTGCAACCAATGATTTGGGTTCGCTACATGAGGTGAAACAATTTCTCTCTCAACATTTTAGTATGAAGGATATGGGTGAGGCGTCTTATGTCATTGGCATTAAGATTTATAGGGATAGGTCTCAACATATTTTGGGACTATCTCAGGAAATCTGTATTAATAAAATTCTTGAGAGATTTAGGATGAAAGATTGTTCACCCAGTGTTGCACCCATTGTTAAGGGTGACAGGTTCAATCTGAACCAATGTCCTACACTTGAGATTGAAAATGAAAAAACGAAAACTATTCCTTATGCTTCAGCTATTGGAAGCCTAATGTGTGGTCAAGTTTACACCAGACCTGACATTGCTTTTGCAGTTGGCATGTTACGAAGATATCAAAGTAATCCAAGTTTGGATCATTGGAGAGCTGCAAAGACGGTCACGAGGTATCTTCAAGGAACTAAAGGTTTCATGCTTAGTTATAGACGATCCGACATTTTAGAAGTCGTCGGATATTCAGACTTAGACTTTGCTGGCTGTATTGATTCTTAGAAATCAACATCTGAATATGTTTTTATGCTTGCCGGAGGTGCTGTATCTTGGAGAAGTGCCGAACAATTTTTAGTTGCCACTTCTACCATAGAAACTGAGTTTGTTTCCTGTTTTGAGGTCACTACACGAGGTATTTGGTTGAGAAGTTTCATTTCTGGGCTTGGAGTTGTTGAGTCTATCTCTAGGCCAATAAAGTTATATTGTGACAATTCAACTGGTGTATTCTTTGCTAGTGGAAGTCGAAGTAAACACATCGACATTAAATACTTAGCAATAAGGGAGCACGTTAAAGCAAAAGAAGTGCTCATTCAACACATGCATACCGAGTAGATGATTATTGATCCTTTAACAAAAGGCATGCCACCAAAGACGTTCAAGGATCATGTTGTTCAAATGGGACTACATCTCGCTTTGTCACTATGAGAGATAATACTTTCATTCTCTGAAACTTTGTAATTTAGTTTGTTTTCTCTTTTAAGTTGTATATATTTTCGTTGGAGACAAACAAACATTTTGGAGGACCTGGAACAAACATTTGAGGTTTGTTCATAAAGTGATATTCCATATTTAAGCGTTTATTTGGAAAGAGAAAAATTGCATAGTAATACATGGAAGGTAATGCTTGTTTAAAAGGGACTTACCGCTATGATTCATGTAATTTTTCTTTTTCTGATTAAAGATACAGCATATACATCTCCTATGTTCTGGATTATATTATAAAAGTTTGGACCAAGTGGGAGGATGTTAGACTTTTAATTATATAATTTTTATGGTCCTACACTTTTAATATAATTACATTATGGTCCTACATTTTTATGCTGATGTGGATTATAATAAAAGAAATACATACGGTTATGTCTCTTGGGCAGTTGTCTTTGATGGAAAGACAACTGCATTTATAAAGGAGACTTTACAAGTCCCCATTTGATGCAATTTTCATTTTTGATTCCCAAAACCATCGCTCTAAAATTGCAATCAGTGGAAGACTTTGTATTCTGAAAAAGCAAGAAGACTAAACAAAAATTGCTATGGCTAGAGGTTTGTAATTACTTTCGTATATATTCCATGAGTATTTAGATGTTTATAATTGATTGTATTATGAACTTTTATATGAATATTAGAACAGAAATGTATTTACATATTATTGATACTCTTTCAGTCTTTTGTGCTAACTCTATTATGTTGACGTTGGTGTTAGATGGATTAAATGATAACTTTAATGTTATAAGAAAGTGTTTTGTAAATCTAACAACATTGTAACAAAGCTAGGGCAATAATGTATCAACTATAAAAATTTTTAACTTTGAGAATCTATTTTATAAAAATACATGAAAATTGTCATTCAAATGATAGATTCAAAAACATTAAAGATGTCTATGATATTCTTCCTTGCGATAATGGAACGAAGTTTCTATATTACTTCGTTTTCTAATTTCTCCGCATTCAAATAATCAAAATCCAATTTGTCTTTTGTATTAATAATATAAAAAAAAAAAAAAGAAAAATCGATTAATTTCCTATACTGCTGTGTTTTCCACATGGGTTTATATTTTAATTTACTCTCAACAACCGCATGCGTTTGTAGTTTTAATTTCCTATACTGCTGTGTTTTCCACATGCGTTGGATGTTCTTTCTTCGTTATTTCAAGTTCCAGTGTTGAAAAGTCAGCAATTTTATTCCATACGCGTATGACTATTCTCAACTGCCAGTACTCCGTGTTTTCTTTGGGATTTGGAATCTTTATCTTTAGATACTTCAATTTAATTAATTACATTATTATATTAATTATTGATACTCTTTTGTGTTGACATTGTCGATTAAATGGTAACTTTGGTATTATAAGAAAGTGTTTCGTAAATCCAACGACGTTAGGACAAAAGTATACCAGTTATAAAAATTTTAAACTTTGAAAATCTATTAGATAAAAATATGTGAGAATTGTCATTCAAATGATAAATTCAAAAACATTAAAGATGTCTATGATATTCTTCCTTGCGATAATGGAACGAGGTTTCTATGATACTTCGTTTTCTGAAACAAATACCAATATGTGGCCATGCGTTGCAACAGAAACCGACAAATTTGAATTATTCAAGCATCTTTTAAATAAGAAAGGAATGTAACTATTATTCTCTTAAAATCTTATGTTATTAGGAGAATTGTAAATTGCAATTTAATCAGTCAGCGGTGCAATTACAAGTCTAATTATTTTCAGTTCAGGATTAAAAATTAAATTCCAGCAAATTATTTCAAGCAAACATAACTTATAATTTAAATCTAAATTTAGACACAAGCTTTTTCTTTTTTTATCAATAATATTATGCAATAAAACGAATGTGATACGAAAATTGTAATTGGTCCTAAACCATTAAATCCTTACGAATTTATTGCTAAAACTATCTATAAAAAAAATTATCATAAATAGAACATAAGCCATTAAATATTAACAGCTTTATTTAGTTGTAATTTTTGAACGTGATACTAATCATGAATTGATAACAAAGTTGGGTAGATTTAAGTTCTTATGTTCATGATACTAATCATGAATTGATGCCGCATTGACTTATTAAAATATATAGATGGAAAATACAATTTTATAATTCAACTCGATAACTTTACTAACCTTTGAAAACCTTATAAATACAACATGCACGTACCCATTCCAAACAAAATCTCTCTCGACTCTTAGCAAATTAAGCTTCATCTCCATCTTCTCAACTGCACAAACGAACACATAAAAGCAATATGCCTTCCGTTAATAGCTCTCCAATTTCCGGCCAAACTGTTTGTGTTACTGGCGCCGGTGGCTTCATTGCTTCTTGGATTGTTAAGCTTCTACTCGAAAAAGGATACACTGTCAAAGGGACTGTCAGGAATCCTGGTAATTATTACTTTATTAATTGATTTTCAAGTATTAATTCACGATTGTTTGATTTTCTTGGTGAAGTTGTTTCCAGGGAAATTCTGAAAGATTGTGCTATTGTTATGTGTGTTTATGTTATAGATGACCCGAAGAATGATCATTTGAGGGAGCTTGAAGGAGCAAAAGAAAGATTGGTTCTATGCAGAGCTGATCTTCTTGATTGTAAAGGTCTTAAAGAAGCCATTCGTGGGTGTGATGGTGTTTTCCATACTGCTTCGCCTGTGAGCGTGTCCGACGTTCCGGTGAGTTCGTTTATCTTTGCTCAATTTTCTTGTTTCTCGTTGCTGTTTGGTTGGCGGGAAGGTGTTAGAAATATTGGCAAATCAAGAAAGAACTGGTTAAAAGTTTGTATTTAACAACATAAACACAACTCATCGATTAATATATTCTAAAAAAAATCATCTTTCACAAGGTCTTGTAACATAGAATTTTCTAATCGTTATCACTTTGAATACAAAATTTTCTAAATGATATTATTACAAAGAATTTAAAGTTATCCTTAACATTTGATATAACCAGTGCGATGCACTACATTACAAAAAATAAAAAATGTGAAATGAATAGGACAGCAGAATGAAAGTTTTTAAAATATTGGTCGCTGCTTCCTCCAACTAAAGAACAAAGACAAAATTGGTAAATCCATTGACTTCATTTTCAAAAATATTGATTTTGACTAAGTTAATTTTTAATGATGAAGGATAATGTGGAGCCGGCGGTGGTTGGAACAAAAAACGTGATTTATGCAGCCGCCGAGGCTAAAGTCCGCCGCCTGGTGTTCACGTCGACGATTGGTGCTGTTTACATGAACCCCAATCGGAGCCCTGATGTCATTGTAGAAGAGTCATGTTGGAGTGATCTTGACTATTGCAAGGACACTAAGGTAAATTACATATTTATATATTATAAATAATTAAAAGTTGTTTTAATGTGTGTCCTCAAAACACATTTAATAACACTGAAAAAACAAAAAAACAAAAAAAAAAGTTGTATATTAAAGTTTGAATTTTTTTTTTTTTTTTTTTTTAAATCTCTTTATACGTAATATGCTTGGAGATTTCAGTCCTACTTTTATACTGATATACATATTTTTTATTTTTACAGAACTGGTATTGCTATGGAAAAACTGTGGCAGAGCAGGTGGCGTGGGAGGAAACTAAGAAGAGAGGGGTGGATTTGGTGGTGGTGAATCCATCTCTGGTGCTTGGACCGCTGTTGCAACCAACAATCAATGCTAGCATTATTCACATTCTCAAGTATTTAACTGGCTCCGCAAAGACTTATGCTAATTCTGTTCAGGCATATGTTCACGTTAAGGATGTGGCACTTGCCCACATTCTTGTTTACGAGACTCCGGCCGTCTCTGGCCGATACCTCTGTGCGGAAAGCATCCTCCACCGTGGCGAAGTGGTGGAGATTCTGGCCGAGTTCTTCCCTGAATATCCCACCCCCACCAAGTGAGTTTTCCATTATTTTTATAAAATCTATAAAATAATTTTGTTACTTTAAATTTCATTTCAATTTACTAACGAAAATACATTTTCCATTGTGAAATATTGCAGGTGTTCAGATGAGAAGAACCCAAGAGTAAAGCCCTACAAGTTCTCAAACAAAAAGCTGAAGGATTTAGGATTAGAGTTTACCCCGGCGAAACAATGCCTATACGACGCCGTTAAGAGCCTCCAAGAGAAGGGTCACCTATTTATCCCTCCAAGAATGTAAAGTTAAAAAAGTTTTACTTTCGTGCAATAAATTCGGATATTTATTCGTTATTTGGTTTTAACACTTAAGACTAGAAATCGGTTATATTCCTCTTAATGGAAAAAGCTAAAAAATTTGGCTTTTAACTAAAGACTAAAGACTTGTTTATTTGTCTTAGATGACTTCTCAAAATATTCTCTATTCTAAATTTTTAATTCCAATCATATCCCTTAAAACTTTAATCACATTCTTATTTTACTTTAGCTGTAGCGAGTATAAAGGATACACACAATTAAAGAATCAAATATTAATTTGCAAAATTAAAATATTTTTGTTATATTTATCAAATTCATGATTTGTAATACAAAATATAAATATATATCATATTTAACATTAATAAGGATAATTACATTAAAAACAATCAACAGCCTAATGACCGGATGATTTCATGGCCTCCAAAATCAACTTAGTCTGCTCCTTAATCAAATCATTTCGTTCCACAAACAACTGCAACTGAGCAATTTGCAGCTTCTTCCACCAATTCCGCTCTTTTGGCTCCTCCAATCTAGCCATCCCAACACTCTTATCAAACCAAAGCATCTCTTTTTCACTGCTCAGGCTCCCTTTCTTATCATTATCAATATCTATCTTCTCCCTATCCCTAGCTCCATCGTTCAACTCAGCTTTGAAAAGAGCTAAAGACTCACTACTCCCTTCCTTGTTTTGATTCTTTTTGGCTTCTACGTTATACTTTGCCACTGATTCAAGGACACCACTAATACCTCCATTGTCCCATAGCTTTTTAGACAAATCATAAGCATGTCGCTCATAGAGTTTTGAAAAACTCCTATCTTCACCTTTCTTCCATTTGCCAAGATTGTTCTTGAAGAACTTTCTCTTCTTCCCTTGAGCCTTTTCAGTATTGCATTTTCTTTGGGATCCACCTTGGAATTTACGTTTAAATCCCTTTCCACCATGTGAACTGGAACCAGTCATATACACATCAGTATTTGCCTTACTCGCATTAAGGCGATCTTCTTCCAGTTCCAAATGGCGTATGACATCTTCTAAATTTATGATGCCCTCATTGTGGGTAAGGTGTATTTTCATATGTTCCCAATTTTGAGGCAATGATCTTATGACAGCTTGAACCTGTTGTTCATCTGTTAGGACATGACCTGCATCTCTTAACTCACTTATCATGTTTGACAAATGCCGTAAATGTACTCTCATAGTATGTTCAGGCTTTTTCTTATATGTGTCAAACTTGATAGTGAGTGACCGGAGTTTGGTAATGGACGTACCGCCAAACTTTGTAGCAAGTGCGGACCACATGTCCTTTGCTAATTCATAATCCCGGTACTTCTTCATGAGATCATTGTCCATGCTGCTCAACAAAGTAATGCGAGCAGTGGAATTCTTCTTCTTCCATATGTCATAAGCGGCACGGTCTCGTCTATGTTGAGCCGTGACTCCCTCTTCAGGCTCTTCCATGGTTGTAGTAAGAGCTTCAAGAACCTCTTGTTCTTCCAAAACATATTGGATTTTCATGCTCCATATCTCATAATTGTCGCCGTTAAATTTTTCTCCTTTGTTAAGTTCGGCGACAATGTTCTTAGATGCAGATGCCATTTCTAAACAAAATTACACGTTGGATAATGCATGTTATTCAATGCTCGGAACATACATGTTCATTTAATTAATTATACCAATAATAATTGTATATTAGATTTGGAATCAAAAGTTAACAATGTCAACAATCATCATCCAAAATTTCCAATTTCCAATTATCATAGATATAATTAATTGCAATTCTAAAAATATATTTAGACACAATTATATAAATATAAATCAACATCAATTCACATAAAATTTTAAATTTTAATAAACAAAATTAATTTCATTATTTAAATAGAATTCAACTTGTAATAAAATTAAAACAAACAAATTCCAAAACAACAACAACAAAAAATTAAGTGTACAGCCACATTCCTAAAACTGGGAAGGATCTGATAATCCTTATCCTAAGGTCTTTATCTAACTTGTAATTAACCCTAGGTAGGGGAACTCCCAGTTTCTTGTGATCTCGTTTACGAGTGGAGACTCCTATAGATGCCCCAGCTATCCTTTTTACACCCCAATCTATGTACTCCTTGATATAGTTGTTGACCAAACGTCTATAATTTTTATTGTCATCTTTAAAGTTATGAACTTTCAGCTTGGTCCAAACCATATCAAGGAGACCAACGAGATTAGGGTAACCAAAAGTCTCTTTTAGAACTTGGAATTTCGACTCATCTTCCTTTAATCCCCCTATCCAGACAATTTCCTAAATCTTTTCATTCACATGAATGAAATGATTTACGAGTTGCACCAACTCATCCTCTGTGTCTCTTAAAATCAATATGTGAGTTTGTAGAGTTCTAATCATGTTCATAACCCTTTCCCTTTGAGCGGGTGTTCTAGCAACCATTGCACGTCTATAACATAACATTTTTTAGTAACAAATACAAAAAAAAACTATTTATTTATCAAATAAAGGTTGACTATATTTGATAAATAATACACGTGTTTATGGTTCAATAACAAAATTAGACTCATAACAATATACCAAGTATGCATTTTTATTCTTTACAGCAAAAGAAAAAAAATTTACAATACTTCACGCGCCGGCAGAAGCTGTCACGCGCCCCCACGCGCCGCCCAGAAGCGGCAACGCGCCGACAGGATCCCCACGCGCTCCCACTCGCCGGGAGGAGCTTCCACGAGCGCGTCACGCGCTCACACACAATACGGGTCGGGTCAACCCGTTTCACACTAAACCGGGTCTATCCTGACCCGAGTTGACCCGTTCACTTTTCAGGTCGGGTCTTGACCAGGTTTGACTAACCCGTTGACTTTGCGTATCGGGTGTTGATCGGGTTTGACTGACCCGTTTGACTTTACGGGTTGGGTTTGGCTCATTACCGGGTTTGACTAACCCGTTCGGTCATATGGGTCGGGTCCACGGGTCAACTTGACCCATTTATTTATTTGGATTATGGGTTGGGCCAGATAGGAATATAATGGGTTTGAATATGGTTAACACCAAAACAAGATTAGCCCAGTGGTTAGGGTATTGGGCTTCAACTATGGAGACTGGGTTCAAGTCTCACCACCCACGCCTATTTGAATTTTTTTTCAAAAAAAACTAACAGGATAAAAACGACATGTCATTCATAAGGGTGGATCAAAAACGACGTGTCGGTTTGGGTCGTCTTCAACCTCTGTCCGGGTCTGCAACTGGGTACCCGACCCGGAAATCAACCCAATCGAAACCCAAAACTTCAAAGAGGCATATCTAAGTCATTTTAACTCCATTTTTTATGATTCAAAAACCATTTTCTTCATAATTTCATAAGCAATTTAATGGTCTAAGAATCATTACCAAAAAGACAACTTTTTACGTACAAAATTTGGAAAAATCAGAACTGCATTTGAAAAAAAACAATAACATGCTTCAACATTACAGTATGAATTTCAAACAATATGAACCACGGCTCTGATACCAATGTTGGAAATAACATAGAATAACATATATCCTAACATAATCCCAAGATCATAGTCACCATTGCAATCACATTTGTATATAAATGAACTACAATGAATTAACACAGCATAAATACCTCATTTCCTTATCTCTGAAGCAACAAAAGTAATCTGGAAGAAAAGCCACGAATTGTATTTCCGTTTTCCAAATTCTAGAAAGAGAGAGCGTTTTTTCTTTTGTGTTTTTTTTTTAGAGTGACAGTGTAAGTAACTATTTCTAAAAGGAAAAAGTTTTCCTTTTATATGGCAGCGGTTCGTGAGAAACTACCTTTGGCAGTTTCCACTTCTCACGTCCCTCCATCATGGGTGGACTTTATTTAAACAAGATTTAAATAAAAACAAACGGGAACTTATCCAATACAAATCATCCTGAAAAAAGAGACACCATTTCTGCCTCAACCCTGGATTCCAGCTTCAACCAAACCCTCACGAATGTTCATAGGTATGTCAAAAAAGCTTCCTTTTTTACAAATTTTATCATAAAATTCATTTTTTTGCTTCAGATTTGAGTGCCCATTTGGGGATTAGCTGTATATCTTGCAAATGGTTTTTGGATGTTTTGTTTTATTGGTTGTTGCAGGTTTTGTTGGGATTTGGGGATTGGTTTTGGTAGGCATGGTAGATCTCTTTAGTTGGGCTTGGTGATCTAGAATTTGAGTGTTATGTGAAATTTTAGGTTTTGATCTTTGAGATGGGTGATATTGTTGGAAATTTGATGTGGGTTTGGTTGGTTTTTGTGAAATTTAGTGAGAGAAAAGTTGTGTGATTCATTAGAGTTTAATGAATTCATTGCTTCAAGAGAGAATGTAAGGAGAGGGAACGAAAGATTGAAGATTCATTTGCATCTAAAAAAATTTTAAAGCATGATTTTTGTTTTTGTTGTTTAAGCGTAGTATTATTGTAAATTAGTGGAATGTGATTTACTTAGGGAATTACATTAGGTTTTGATGTATGACAGTTGTGAATTTGTTATTTATCAAAGTTTACTTGCATATTCTAAATTTGCTAACTTATACCAAGTGCATAATTGCAAATAATTTAGTATGGTCTAAAGTGTCATTTTCTTGTGGAAGTTGCTGCTATTAGCTACGGATGGTAGATATTTTCATTTGCTGATTTCATCTTCATCTAGTAAATCACTGTCAAATGCCCTACCGACCAGCCTGTCATTTGAGGTAACATTAATTAGATGCCTGACGCAGTAGAATAGGATAAAGACTAGATTCACTCTCAGCCTGGCAACTCGAATATACGAATGCATTAAATAAAATAAAATCTATATCTAACATGGGAAGGCGAGGCTTATTTGATATGTAGGTGAGACAAACAAAGTATAGTTTTTCCATTTCTTCCTTGAAAGACTTTTTTTAGTAATTGATATTTAGATCTCAACTGTCCAACATACTCAGCCTTTTCATCATTGGGATACAATCGAAAATGTTTACCAATCTGTCACAGCCCCATCCAGGAATCCCTATACCATTGGATTCGGGCGCTCCACGAGACTTTGGATCCCAAGAGAAGGATGAATGTTTTCAAAAACTTTTCCTTAAAAATTTATTTATAAAGGATAAGTGAAGAGCAATGCAAATCAAAGTACTAAAGAAAAGTTCTCTAAAAGCATAATTACATAAAATTAAAGTTCTGAAACATAAAGGTTCTGAAAATCCAATCACAAAATCATAGTATCAGAGTATACTACAATTTTACAAATTATGCTGATGATCATGTGTCAATGGCCAAACTAGAGTGTAGAGCATGCTCTGCACGAACCCGATCTGCAATCCTTGGGGAACATAAAACAATAAGTTGGGAGCCCAGTGAGTGGATAATACATTTTATACAAAAATAACTTTGTTTTGAAAACATATATGCATTTCAGGATGCAATATAAACTCATATAACACTCATACACATCATGATCATGCCAAAATCAAATCCATACCACTACTGTAACCATACCAACACTGAATCCATACCACCTCAGTATCTCAGGACTTGTGTCATACCTCCCATAAAAAGATGCCTAATACCAGGGGCGGATCCAACACTTGTTGAGGGTTGCCCATGTCCCACCCTCAATTTAAAAAAAAAAAAAATATATATTAATATGTACAATTTCTGGATTTTGATCTACCTAAAAGAAATATTAATGAACAAAAATGTTAATGTGCAATTAGTTTTTATTTTGGCTCATCCTAACAAAAATTTTTGGATTCACTATTGACTAATACAAACAAGCAGCTAGATACTCATCTAGGCCAATACCCGCCTAGTAAACCATCTCAGGCCAATACCCGCTTGATAATCAATCCCATGCCAATACCTGCTTGATAATCAATCCCACCTAGGCCAATACATGTCTAGTGTAAACATAATCCCACCCAAGCCAATACCTGTTGGGTGTAATCCAGTCTAGAGCTCGTTAGGTGTTCATCCTGTCCCAGTAGGATATCAAAATCGTTCGGTAATATAGACTATCTCAATGTGTGCATGAGGATAGATATAAAATGCTAGCTGAAAAGTGTGATCTCAATCTGAAGGATAAACACATCAACACACATCACATCTGAAAATCCAACACCTCATGGATTATGCATGCTCATATGCCAATACATATACGTAACGAACATGCAAAATATGTACGCAGTGCTTGAAACATCAAAACCAATAATAATGTAAAATATCAATTTACCCCCTATATTATTCATCTATATTTGTCCCAAACATCTAAATCCTACTCAACTCCCTATACTTTCTGAACCCGCCATACTTTGGAGATTTTTCAAAACTCCCTATACCTTTTGATCCTTGCAGTCAATCCGTCGATATAATTTAACCCTATAAAGCTTCAAATAAAGCTTCAAAGCCAAGTCATTTATTCATCCATTTATGCATCTAATGCCCAATTACCAAAATCTGGACTTTATTTTAATAGGCCCGACACCATAATAATTAAACCCAATAAAGCTTCAAAGATTAAGTCCTATATTCATTGAATTATGCAACTAAAGCCCAATTAATAAAATATGGGCCTTACTGTTAATAGGCCAACCCACTAATTCACATAAAACTCAAATAATATAATCTCGCCTTTTTAATTCCATTTAGCCCACCAATTTAAATAAACCCAACGGCCTAACAACTAACTGCGCCTCAAAGTAATAATAAGCTGGCCCACCACAACCATAAATTTAGGCCAACCCACCAAACTAATTAAGCCCACCAACACAATTGGTCCACTAATTCAATTAAGCCCATCAACTCCATTTAGCCCACAAATTCAATGAAGCCCATCAAAACAAATTAAATCTTATTCTAATATAATATCCAGCCCAAATGCATGCAATTACAACTAAAGTTTGAACAAATGGGCCGGGTTAAACGAGTCAACCCTAACCCAGCCCGCATTAAAGAGAATTCAATCTGGACCGCCTTATAGGTGGGCCGAGTTGAACCCAACAAGCATGCAACCCCCGGGTGGGCCGGGTTGCTATTTTGTTTGCATTAGCCAACCCGGCGGGTAGGCCCAAAAAAATTTAAAAAAATAAAAAATTAATTATTTTTTTCAAATTTCCCTATTTTTTTAATTCTTTTAATTAAACTATTATGATTGAACTCTTACAAACAAATAATTTTACACAATAATATTAAATTATACTTTTAAATCATAAATATTAAAATGCATAAAACTTCGTAATATTTGACATATTATTATTATTATTTTTTATGGTACGTAAAATATAAAAAAATAAATACTAAAGTCTTATTCTTAAATTTCCATGTCTTGTATAAAATATAATTCATTCTTCTGCTAAAATTTCATCAATTGAATGAATAAATCTAATTTTTCTTATACTACAATTTTATTATATTAAAATTGAATTAATATTTGAAATATTAACAAAAAAAATTAATTTAATTGAATTATTGATATTTGAAAAGTTAACTAAAAACAATTACATTTATTCATTTATAAATTGTTAATTATTTATTTGAAAAGTTAAATAAATAAAATAAAATAAAAATAAGGCTAACCCGGCCCGACCCGCAGCCTAACCCAGCGGGTTAGGGTTGATGGGCCGGGCTGGGCCAGCCATTTTCCCAAAAATGGCGGGCCTAACCCGGCCTGCCATTGTTGGTTGGCGGGTTAGGACCAACCCACCTAATTAAGTAACCCGCCGCGGGCCGAGCGGGTTACTTTTGCACCTCTAATTAAAACCTTCAGCAAGCATTATATTTAAAACCCAACATTTTTATAGACCAACCAAACATTGTCATTTGCTCAATTTAAAAAATATTATGTTATCTAATATTAACTCGAACCAAATCGCCCCATAATATTATAAGGTTTATTACACTGCCACCCCTAATTGGTTCAGCGTGAAAACATTTTCCTATTGATTTTCAAAAATAACACTCTGACCCTAAGTAATCTTTTTCACCTCTTATGTTGTTATGTTAATTTGACAAAACTTACATTTAGAGGAACTGCATTAGTTTCCTAAAATTAAGAGAAATAAAGTTTTTAAACCTTGGGGTGCCAAATAATTAACCCTAATGTTATATACTGCATAATATTTCTAAAACACATGACAGTATAATTATTAAAATTTGAAAATATGTTTATATTATTTTATAACTTAACTATATTGTAGTTGACAAAATATAATTTGCATATTGTTTTAAAATTAAAAATTATGATTATTAGTCACATAAGTCATAATTTTTTGTAAAATCATATAGACTTGGAATGCCCTTGGGCTTTCGGGTCGAGCCTGGAGACAGGGGTCCCCGGCCTCGACCTGGCCCGTGCCCATCCCTAGACTTGATAGTTTTCATCTTCGTAGTGCAACTATTACCATATATTTTTAGTAATCAGTTGTATTTCTACATAACTGTGAGACTTCATTTTCAACCACCTTTTTGGCCTTAATTGGTTCCTCTACCCATCCTTTTTTGATATGCTATTTGTCATATTGTGTATTGTAATTGCTAGTGAGCATTTATGAATCTTGAAACCTTTGTTTGCTGTTGGGATATCTATCTTCTTTTTCTTTGACCTTTTCCTTTTTTAATTTACTTTTTCATTTTATAATCAACTAATATCTTTTATTTCGATTTTTAGGCTACATTTAGGATCACAACATGACAACACCTCTGTCTTCCGAACCGATTCTAGAATTGATTCCAGGCATTACTTCTGATGAAGAACATGAGATCCGTATTTTTACTCGACCAAGTTTTACAACACCTAGGATTTGTACGAGAGATGCTGAGGGGTCTAAAGTTCCATTATTCACAGTAGAAAATGCATATATATTTTTAGGTAGCATGATTGCTGCCATTGCGACTACAATGTTGTTTGACAAAACTTTGTTTAATACATTATTGAAAGCTAGAATCCATGTGATTTTTCTAGCAGTATGCATTTTTTTTGCCATTTTATGTTTTTTATATGGTCTTTGCCTCTTAATGGTGTGTAAATTGTGTAAATGCCCAAGAATTGGGCGACTGGTACTAAAAGTTGGAATGGGGGCTACTACGTACCCCTTGTGGCCACCTGTTCCTTGAGCCGATAATGTATTGGTTCACTTTTGGGCTTGTTATAGCTTGCTCACTACCAATTTTTTGTATTGTAGTGAGATATTAGTGACTTTTGTGTTGTAGTGAGATATTAGTAACTAGTGTTGATATTAGACATGTTTTAAAACCCAACCCGGGGTGAAACCCGGCTAAGCTTCCGGGTCCCAGGTTGACCGGTTGACAAAAACTTTTAAAATTAAGCAAATATACAACTAAAAATTACCGTGAAGTCCATATAGGTTTAAAATTTATCAAACACACCCTAACTGCAAATCCACTAGCAACTGATTAGCCGCGGCGACACCCTAGATGCAACCCCAATAGTCCCTTGAGTCCATTTCCATCAAAATATAACCAAGATTTGGCCGAAATAGGTTCGATTTCGGCTAGATCTCACCGACATCGACGTCGGCATTCCAAGCCAGATCCCATCGATTCCGGCAACAACAACCCTCCCCATCACCCCAGAATTACTCCCCTTTTCCTTCCGGCCAAAACCCATCTCACCCCACCGCCGTTAGCCTTGTAAATCGCCGGAAAAATCTCATTGTTGCTGCTGCCAGTTTTGTTCGATTTCCGGTCGATTTACTCACCGGAAATCAACTCTTTCACCACCATTACATTCACCGGAAACTGCTCTTCAAAAGCCCCAGCATGTTGACAGTTAATTGTTCACCGATCATCACCGGAAATCCTAGGGTATTGGATGAATAGGAAAAAATTAAACCCAGCCTGTTGAAGCTTCTGGGTCCCGGTTGAACTGGTTCAACCAGCTGGGCCGGGCCGGGTTTTAAAACATTGATATTAGTAACTTTTGTGGTATAGTGAGAGAAAAATATTAGTTGCATGATTTAGAATTCATGGTATATGGTATTTTACTATTCATTAATAGTTTATCCCTAACTGGTTTAGCATGAAAACACTTTCCTATTGATTTTCAAAAACTAACACTCTGACCCCAAGTAACGTGTCCATTGGTTAAACATTTCATATTTAAAAAAGGTTCATAATTTATTTAAAATATTTTTTTACCTCTTATATTGTTATGTTTATTTGACAAAACTTACATTTAGAGGGAACCACGTTAGTTTCCTAAAATTAAGAGAAATAAAGTTTTTAAACCTTGGAGGTGCCAAGTAATTAACCCTAATGTTATATACTGTATAATATTTCTAAAACACATGGCTGTATACTTATTAAAATTTGAAAATATGTTTATATTATATACATTTTATTTTATAACTAACCATATTGTAGTTGGAAAAAATATAATTTGCATACTTTTTTAAAATTAATAATTATGATTATTAGTCACATAAATCATAATTTTTTCTAAAATCATTTAGATTTTCTTACAATTTTAAACTAAAAATTATAATTAATCTTATATTTTATAATTTACTTTATCAACACAAAATAATTATTTTTGTATTGTAATTAATTTAAACAATTATGAGTTTATTATAGAAATAATGCAAAAATAAAAAATTAATTTTAGAAAATGGGTATACTTAGAAATGCAAGAGACTTCACCCATCTTGCATTGAATTGATTCTTTCGTTATGTATATAATTATAATCTTAAGCAAAATATAATTGATCTTAAGATAAATATAATCTTAAGGAATTGTCTAACGGTCCTAAATCTTTAACCCTAGAACCGCATCTGAGTTTTTTTTTGGGCAATCGAAGATCTTGGAGAACGTTTTCTTCTTACCGGTGACTCCTGAATCCGACTACCTCTTCGTTTCTCTGATTCAACTTCTTCTGTTTTATCAGTGATTTCTGGGTCTGTTTTGTTCCAACAAACTCTTTTGTTTATTTCGGCGATCTCTCCTCTAGTCTTCTTGGTTCATTGTGCAAAGGTATCACTATTAGCCCTAAATTTCAATAATTTCAGTATTGTTAATATACATGTAGATGCTTGTTCGGTTTAATAACATTGATTGATTCTTTTTCTTTTTCTTTTTTAAATATTATTTGTTTGAAGTGTTGAATAACCTTAAGACCAATTTTTTTTTTTTTCCTAGTTTGATTACCTACTTTTGTAATATGTACGGAGGTGACTCTCCTACTTTGCTGTTTAATTCCAAGAATTCCCATGTTAGTGTTACTTCGTGGTTAAGAATATATGCTTTTATCTAATCTTTGGATTTAAATTGTTTCAGCATACTGTTTTTTTTTTTTTTTTTTTTTTTTTTTTGTCTTATTATTTTTTATTCAAATAACTTGTAAATGTTAATACATAAATACATAATATATATGTATTAAGTCATTTAATTAATTAATAAATAATAAATTTGGTAATGACATTACGAATGAATTGTATTAAGAGATTTAAAAAAAAATTATATTCTAAAATGACATAATTTATCATTTATCAAATGTATCATTTCATAGAAACATATTTTTTGATAATTTGATAAGAAACTTAAAAAAAAATGGATATAAAGCTTCTCAACAATTTTAATATAGTATAAGTATAATACTATTACTATATAGTATTATTATTATCATTTGATTCATTATAAAGGGTTTTTTTTTTTTTTTTTTTTTTTTTTTTTTTTTTTTTAATTTAGAGATTCCCCGAATTCCCCGATTCAGAGACGGGCTGGATTCGGGGAATCCCCTTGGGCTTTCAGGCCAGACCTAGAGACAAGGGTCCCTCGCCCTAACCTCGCCTCGACTCAGCCCTGACCCAGCCCTGACCTAGCCCTGACCTGGCCCTAACTAGGCCCATCCCATCCCTATACTTAATAGGTTTTGTCTTCTTAGTGCAGCTATTATTATCTATTTTTAATAATCAGTTGTATTTATGCATAATGTGTGAGACTTCACTTTCAACCACCTTATTGGCCTTAACTGGTTCCTCCACCCATCCTTTTTTGATAGGTTGTTCGTCATATTGTGTATTGTAACTGCAAGTGAGTATTTATGAATCTTGCTATTGGAATATCTATCTTCTTTTTCTTTGACCTTTTCCTTTTTTAATCTACTTTTTCATAAAACTAATATCTTTTATTTCGATTTTTAGGTTGCATTTAGGATCACAACATGACTACACCTCCGTCTTCCGAACTGATTCCATGTGTTACTTCAAATGAAGAACCTGAGATCGGTATTGTTACTCAACCAAGTGTTACTCCACTTGGGATTAGTATGGGGGATGTTGAGGGGCCTAAATTTCCATTATTCACAATAGAAAATGCATACATATTTTTAGGTAGTATAATTGCTGCCAGTGCGACTACAATGTCGTTTGACAAAACTCTATTTAATACGTTGTTGAAAGCTAGAATCCATGTGATTTTTGCAGTACACATTTTTTTTTTTTTTTTGGGCAGTTTATGTTTTTATATGGTCTCTGCCTCTCAATGGTGTGTAAATCGTGTATATTGTGTAAATACCCAAGAATTGAGCAATTGATACTGAAAGTTGGCATAGGGGCTATTGCATACACCCTTGTGGCCATTGTTGGCCACTTATTCCTCGAGCCGATAATGTATTGGTTCACTTTTGAGCTTATTGTGGCCTGCTCGCTGCCAATTTTTTGTATTGTAGTGAGATATTAGTAACTGAGATATTAGTAACTAGCATTGATATTAGTAACTTTTGTGGTGTAGTGAGAGAAAACTATTGGTTACATAATTCAAAATTCATGGTATATGGTATTTTACTATTCATTAATATATATTTTTCTTTAAACCTTTATGTTAATTCCAATTTTTTTATGAGGGAAATTCATGTTGTAATTTACTAAAGTTATGAAATGTTGAGAAATGGAATTCTAAATTTATAAAATGCAGAAATTTGCATTTAAAATTTGTATAAATATCACAAATTAGAGAAAATCAAGCATGTAACAATTTCGTAGAATACAAAAGATTTTATATAAAAAAATTTGACTGTAAATTCTAACTCTTACCTGTGCGTTTAATGTGTTTTCCATACAATTGGTCTTTGACACATTGATGGATTTCAAGATCTATAATTAACTTATTTCTAAATCTTCATCATTATTTTACATTTTTTAGACTCTCCTCATTTAAAAAAAAAAAAAAAAAACCCTTGAAATTCACTCTTTATTTTTTTATTTTTTCTCTCCGTCTATAATATACTTTTTGAATTGAAATAGGAAAAATTAATTTTACATTTATAGTTTTGTACCTTCAAAGTATTGCTTTTTTTTTTTTTATTAATTTATTAGAATTTTAAATGTTTAATTTTAATTAATGGGGCAGGCCGGGCCAGAGCTATGACCACCTCTGTCCTTGACTTGTCTTTGAGGCCAGGGAATTTCATTGGGCTTGGGCCCATCCTGACCCTCGACTGTTTTAGGAAATCTCTGTCTTGTTCGGGCCAAGGTAGGTCATAGACGATGCAAGCCAAATGCCCATCCCTAGTCTAGTTATATACTACTCAATATAATAACCAAAATTAACAATAATACTACTTAATGTAATAACCAAAATTAAGGATAAGTCATTTGCCTTCAAGTCGGCTCCGGTTGAGTTTAGCGACATCTCATCAATAAATGAGTAAACTTATTTAATTTCTTGGATTAAGGCAACAAAATTAATAATTCTCATGCCACTTTTAACTGTTTTTATGAAATATATTTTTGGAAAAGGAGGTGATTGGTTGTGCCGATTGGGAAGCGGGGGCGTGTATTAGATTAAATGTCTACTTTTATATTAGTCTAGTAGTGACTATGTACTTATAATTTATAAAGCCAAATAAGAATTATATAAATTATAAAAATCCCGTAAAAACGTAACAAGATAGAAAAATAACTCATAGCTGAAGAAGCATAATGATGTTTATAACAAAGAATTAAGTCGACCATTTGGTGACAAATCTAACCAATTTAGCTTTAACTTCAATAATGACACTGTCATCAACCAAGAAACCTTGTTTTGGATTGTTCAATTGTTCTAATTTCATGAATCCATGGGAACCGATCTTGTCTAAGGGTTTATACACGAATTGACCTAGAGGGAAGTTGAAAAGAAAGTAGTTAAGAACAAAATTTATATAAAAATTGCAAGCACTTACAAGACTTATTTGTGTAGAGTCTTGACATCCACTTTTTTCAAAAATGGAAACATCAATTATTAATAATTTTATGTAAGCAATAAAAAGCTGTGAAGTGCTAATGAATGGAATTCTGAATTTATAAAATGTAGAGATTTGCATTTAAAATTTGTATAAGTTTCACAAATTAGAGAAAATCAATCATAGAATACAAAAGATTTTATTTCAAAAAATTGACTGTAAATTCTAACTCTCACTTGTTCGTTTAATGTGTTTTCCATACAATTGGTCTTTGATACACATAGTAAACGTAACCAACAATTTCGTATCTTGGGGAACACTTGATTTTGACAAACCTAGAATTAGTGAAATATTGTTGCCCTTACCTGCTCCACATCCATTTGGACAGGATAGGGATAAGATTGTGAAAAATAATTAAATAAACGGACCAATAGTCTTGGCCTTTTTAATTGCATTTGGCCCGCCAATTTAAATAAACCCAACAATTAACCGGGCTTAAAAGTAATAATAAGCCGGCCCACCACAACCATAAATTTAGGCTAGCCCACCAAATTAATTAGGCCCACCAACACAATTAGTCCACTAATTCAATTAAGCCCATCAACCCCCTTTAGCCCACAAATTCAATTAAGCCCATCAAAACAAATTAAATCTTATTCTAATATAATATCCAGCCCAAATGCACGCAATTACAACCTCCAGCAAGCATTATATTTAAAACCCAACTCAACATTTCTAATATACAAATAGTCTAGCCAACACACTAACACCTAAGAGCATCCAGCAACAATTCAATTACCATGATAGCCGAAAGCGTGCAATGTGCCATCCAACAACATCCTTAATGATCCTTTTTCTTTTCTTTTTATTTACACAGTACTCTTTCCAACATCAACAAATCAACAAGCATATACATTATTTCCAAACATGCTACCAAATAAAAATAGACCTGCAGCTCATCAATTTAACAATAAAAGTCATAATTATTGTAATAACCTGTATTTTTTGGGATATTATTAATTTCCATTTTGCGATTTTTGGGGGTAAATTGTGAGTTTTTGAAACCTTTTGGGGGAGTTTGAAGAAAAGCCGAGGTGGCAGGGTCAAGGAAATAAATGAATTTTTGGGACAGATTTATAATTTGGGAAAATTGTTTTATATAACAAACGGGTTGATTTTGATTCCTACCCAAAACTGACCCTTATCGAATATGTTCTGGTTCTAAAAATCAGGAACTGATCGGTATTAGTTTTAGTTTCGATTTCGGTTCTAGATTGCATGAATCAAGAACTGGAGTCAGAACCAACCAAGAGTAGAACAAAATATAATTAAACAATGAGGGACAATGAGGGGACTGAAGAAACTTGCAAAAGAAAGAGAGAAAAAGTTTTGAAAAAAACGAGAATGAAATAGAAGAGATAGGAGAGAGAAAAATTAATTAAATATAAATTTATATAACGAAAGAGAGGAGAGAGGAGAGAGAAAATTAATAAAATATAAATTATGGCTCCATTTGATTCATTATCGATAGTTTTTAAAATAATCTTTTAAAAAAAATTAAATTAGGTGAGTATTACGATGTGAAATTTTAAAAATTAACATAAATACCCTCTATATTTATTTATTTATTTACTAAACACTCCTATAATAAAATATTTAAAGTTAATAAAAACACCCACAATCCGCTCATAAATATAGACAGTTGGCCACCACTACCGGAGAGTCGCCGGAGTTCCCGTATCAGTATATGACCGGCTCGATATTGCCAGTCGTGCGTTGATATGGCATTTTCTAACCAGATCCACTGTGGATTTGACCGGAAAAGGTCAGATCTGCGGCTAGATTTGGCCATTGACGACCAGATTTGGCCGCATTTGGTCGTCAATGACGACCAAAGATACAGTCGTCGTTGATGATTTGTTAGTAAACGGTCCCATATACGCAGCGGAAACAAAAATATATAATGCATGGATCGTTTACATGAGCCAAGATCAAGGGTATAATTTTACAATTCATATTAAATAAAATCTGCCAAAAAAAATAAATCTGAGTTTAAAGAAAACAAACGCACGTTGGAGGCTCCTCCAAATTTGTTGATGAATGTTTTACTATTGATCCAAGTGTAGGATAGAACTTGCGTAATCCACACGAAGACAATCTCAAAAGAACCAAATAGTGATTTGCTAGATCATCTTTGGCTTCAAGATTAAGAAGAAATCAAAATCAATTGAAATTGATTTTTAGGCCAAAAAAATGTTATTGCCGTCGGAGTGAAAAAGAGAGGGGCTGTGTGTGTTTTAATTTCAAAAGAAATCAATTAATTAATTAATTAATACACACAGTTTTCTTTTTATAGTTAATCAATTTGCCCTAATCCCATACGGAATAAGCTTGGGCTCCAACCCAAACGGCCCATGTTGCCAAACACTCCCAATTTAATATTTTTATTTTTTCCATCATTATCTCAATTAAAATCAATTAATATATATTTAAATATATATTAACATTTAACAATAATGATAATATATTTAAATATGTGCGATCACACATTTAAACGTAATTTCACTTATTTAATTTTTCTAGCAAATTAAATAAAGGCTACAACCTCAGCAAATTTAATTGTACTGTGAAATTACCAAAATACCCTTTCACCTTAAAAGACGAAAACACCCTTCTTTCTTCTTGGATCTTAAATTGTCTTCTATGTGTGTGACCCATAGGCTCCTTATCATATCGGCAGTGTATATTATCGCGATTAACACCAATTAATTGTCTCACTAAAACACAAACCAAGATTGGCCCCTAGCAAGACATCATGACCACTCGATAGATTCGGATTCAGCAAAGTAGCTATCTGTCAACGATATGATTACCGTGCAATTCGATCCTTTCATCATACATTATCTCGATGAGACGAAGACATAGAAATAGTGTCAACCTTCGGGTACTCTCGATATTAGGTATTCAGTTTCTGGACCAATGACCCGTATTATAAACTGGATAGAGCAACAACTCAATCCCACTGTGACCATAGTTTTAACGTCATTGCCATATACTGAATTGCACCGTGAGATAACTTCTCCCGTACCCGAGAATAATGAATCCTCTGTCAATCCACCATAGTCTTGATGCACTCCTCAATGCAGCCAATCACCACCGTATTGACAGCTCTGAAAAGAACTGCGTTAGGTTAGTGTCAACCTACACCAATCGGTGCACAAGACGCTCTGGTAATCTCAAGTCTAAGGATCACATGCACCACCATTCGTTAGAGGATTTGTTCCATAGACACTGGGGTTACCATCCATATGGAATCCTCTGGTGGGTCAGTCCGGTGAACTTGCTGCGGTGTAATCGCCTACAGCAAACACCCATGTGTTGCATCAGATTGTCACCAAACAACCTTGACAAGTGAGATCAGTCACTGCCTTTCGACATGGTCGTTCAACACTATGATAGTCTTACCATATTATCTGTGCCCTTACTTCAGAATAATACTGAGGCTACGGATGTTTCTAGAATGGCCACCATATATGCTCATAGGGTTCTCACTATCAAGATTTGAAACACTTGATACCCTCGTCATGGTTCTACCATTCTAATGACATATATCAATACATATTGCAATAATAATGATTTACGCGATATAGTATAAAATGCCTTTTATTGATTAATGAACATTATTACAAAGAGCCAATTCCACAATAATTGATTGGCTCTAGGGCACCTACTCCAACATGGTCAACGACGATCCTATCCCTGCCGTCGTTGACGACTATCAACAGCCAAAGATCTGGCCATAGATCTGGCCTTTTTCGGCCAAATCCAAGGTGGATCTGGCCGGAAAAGGCTAGATCGGCGCACTACCGGCCATATTCAACCAGTAGTGTGCCATTACACCAGATTCCGGCCAACTTCCAGCAGTGGTGGCCGAAATCTGGTAAATTTGGGTTGCTGGGGTGTTTTCCCAATATGTGAACCAAAAGAAGCCTATATAAGAGAGAGAGGAGGGAAAAAATTAATTTATTTAATGAAAGAGAAGAGAGAGGAGAGAGAAACTTAATAAAATATAAATTATACAACGAAAGAGAGAGAGAGAGAGGAGAGAGAAAAATTAATAAAATATTAATTCATATTAATTTTTTATTTTGTGAATAATATCGGGCACCTCGAACTGGAACCGACGGTTTCGATTTCAAATTCTAGGAACTGAACGATTCCGGTTTTGGTTCCATGGGATTTGGGCGGGTCCGTCCACCCCTAGTTTTAAGTGTATAATTGTATGTTTTGTGTGTGTGTTGAATAGGTTTGGTTGAGTGAAAATCCAACCATTTTTGGAAGGGTTGATTTGTTGTGTGGGTTGTGGAAGAGTTAAGAGTTGTTGAGAGAGAGATGGGTTTTGGGTTGAATTGTGGGATCATGGAGATCTCAACTTGGGTGATTTGTGTTTATGGTATGTTTAAGATGAGTTATTGTACATATATGAATATTAATGGGGTGAATTTCATGTCAGGAGATCGATTGGGAAATTAGGAAAATGGATTAGGGTATAGAGAAACCCAGAAAAATGGGTATTTTCGGGTCCACGCCGCCACGCCGTGGCATAAGGTTTTTGGAAATTCTGGAGTTGTTAAAAAAAATGGCACCACAACATGGTTTTTCTATGCCTCGGCGTGAAAATATCACACTCCGGTGTGAAAATCCCACGCCTTAGCATGGTTTTCCCAAGGGCAGTTTGTCAATTTTCAAACTTGTCACATAGACAAGGGGTATTTGTAAGATTGTAAGAGTTGAGGGACTAAAGGGTGATGTTGGATAAATATGGGGATTAAAAAGGCTTTACCTGAGTGGAGTTCTTATGAAAATATTTGAGGTCAATTGATATTTGGTTATGAGATAGTTTTGGGAAAGAGGAAGTTAAGTTTACCTTTTTGGTGTGTGAGTTGTCCAATGCGTTTAATATTGATGTGTCAACATAGGGAGACCTTTGCATGGAGGTTCATTGGGACTGTGGACAAAGGGAGACAAGCAAGGCACCATTAAAGGATTTATACGGATCAAAGATTTAGCTTCAAGAGGTGAGTGGAATGGTATTTCATAAATTGCATGCTTCCCTTTAATTTAGATATTGTTAGTGGAAATGTCAAGTTTTATTATTATTGTTATTACTATTATTATTATTAATTGTTAAGCTGGTGATTTGGTTTGTTTTGGGAAGGGTCATTGTGTGTTTGAAAAGTTGATTGGGGATTTAAAATGATATGTACGGGAGTGTTGAAGATGAGCATTGAAGTGGTTGGGTGAGAAAAACCCAAGAAGCTGGGTTCATTGTTGAGGTTAGCCAGTTATCACTATTAAGACCCAATTGGTTGTTTGAGTCATAAGAGTTTTATTTAAGTGAATTAGTGGGTTAGCCCATTCTTAATAAGACCCGAAAGTGTATTGATTGTGTTTTGGGTTGGAACTGGATTGTAATTAATGGAAGGACTCTTAGGGGGCAATTTGTTAGTTTTGAAAAAATTGAAGCACTTGTAAGGTGTAAATTGTAAGAATTCAAAATGTTTGGGACTAGAGAAATCAGTGAAAAATATAAGTGAAGATTGATAATTTACATGTTCATATTTCGCAACATTACGCTCGTTTGTACATGTTGGCATTATTATGAACTATATGGCACTAATATTCAAATACTCGCACGAAGGCATGAAATATCATTAATGGTTGGGAAATTCAAAAGTGTGATGTGTTGAATATGCGAGTGAGTGTGCAAGGATGCGTTTGGTTAGGAATGAAAGAGTATGTTGTGTTTGGATTTAAGATCACCCTTCTATGTTAACCATCTCTCTTCAGACATCAACTTGCCTGTATTTCGTTTCTTAGCCTCCCGCACGTGTTAAGATGGTTCATACTATCGCATGGTGGTAGCTTCCTATTGGGATAGTATAGATGCCTGAAGAGCTCTAGGCAGGATACTCTAGGATACCATATTATGATATCCCGAGTGTAGACTGTGGATTGAGTATGGTTATCTAGTGATTAGTATAGTATCTAGAGGGTAGACTGTGGATGGTAACACCTTGAGGGTAGACCGTACATTGAGTGGGATATGATTAGTCTTATGCATGCATGGAGATGGCCTATGCTACCGTACATTGATGATTCTATCCCATCTCACCGGGACAGGACGGGCACCTGACGAGCTCCAGGCGGGATTTCACCTTAAAGGTAGACTATGAGTGAGATATTGTTACTTGATGCCTCAAAGGTAGATCGTGAGTGAGATTTTATTATTTTGATACCATATCATGACACCCCAAAGGTAGACTATGAGTCGAGTATCGTCATCTTGTGATGCTTTAGCCACCTTGAGGGTAGACTATGGGTGGCCTAGTTGTTTGTTTGTATTAAGAACCATGGACACTAGTGTGTAGTGATAGTGGTTATAGTGATTGCATTAATTGAATGGGTGGATTTTGTGGATATCCAACAGGTATTGGCTGGGGGTGGAAATTGTGGATGCCCGGGCAAGTCTACGCTTTTGGTTGGCCACAGACACATATTCTTTGGCATGATGCTTGTACTTGTTACAGCACTCTAATACAATTGTTTTATGTAAACTGTTTCTAAAATTTATGTTTTCTAAACTATGTATCGTGTTGTTTAAATGGCATTAAATGTTTTATGAATGGAGTTTATAAATGGTTTTCGAAAAATTTCACTCTCGTCTTGGGAACCTGAGTCCTTGGGAGCACCTGGATCCGACGGGATGGGGACCACCCGGGAGGGGACATGACACGTATACTCCAATTCACTCATGCGTGTCACCATAATCATTTCATCACTTGACCAAAACCTTATAATTCTTCACATCATGCACATACATGTCAATACTTCACTCCAAACACAAATAATTTAATTTTTAATTCAGTCTCACAAACCTGAAATTATAATCAATAAAGGGCAAGCATGCATGCACAAATAATAATAATAATAATAATCTACCCATTCAACATGAATTTTTGGATGCAAATACTATTCCACTCACCTGTATCTCCCTTGTATTCGACTCAAATGTTCGGTCCTCCTTTCTTCTTCACCTACTGGATTCAAAATTATTAAAAAAAAAATTAGGATCTAGATCAATAGAACATGTGAAGGATTGAATAAATGTCAAAGAGAAGTTAAAAAATGCATGCTTGGAAATCTTACTACTTTCAAAGATTTTTCTAACAACTCTTCTCCTCCAAAGCACCTCTCGGCCCTCTCTACTTCAACTCTGAAATTTGTTTCTCTCTTTCAAAAATTTCCCCAACAAAATGGAAGAAAAAACCAAATGAAATTCCCCCTTCTCTCACATTTTTCCCTCTCACTCTCACGGCTCTCTTTCTCAACTCTCCCTTTCTTCTTCTTTTCAATTCAATAAAACAAAATTTTAATAAGATTCTTTGGCAAAACTAGGTGCCAAAACCGGGGGCTTCCTTTCATAAGATTCTTTGGAAAAAACCTAGAAGTGGCTATTCATGTACCCACAAGTTCTTGATCTTTACAGACTACACCCCAAGATCATATAACAAAAGTTTTGTTTTGTTACGATCAATCCCCTAGACAAATTTTGCGTGCACCCCTGCATGATACAATATCAGTAAGACAGCTCGTCTTTAATCAGTTTCAATTGTCCCCTAAAGATTTTTACACATCTAATTGCATTCAAGTCCTCTGCCAAACTATTAGCAGTCCTACCAGGTCTTATTTCTCACTAAAATGTCCCCAAAAAGTTTCAATTCTTACACATTACCCCCCAAATTCACATAAATAAAATTAAATAAAATCCACAACAAAAATATGGGGTATTACAATCTATCAGTTCTTCATCCAAATATTTCCAAAAGACAAGTTCTTGTACAAAAACTTTGTTGACTTGGTTATGTTTTCAGATCCCATTAATGGATACCTTATTGATGATACCTATGTTTTTGGTGCTGAGGTTTTTGTTGTCAAAAATACATTCAAAGGGAATCACATATCAGTGTACTTACTATACATGAAAAGTTGAGAAATTTTCAACTTTACATGACGAATTTTATGAATGGGAATAATTTGGATGCTGGTATGTATGTTTGCTTTCATTTGGATCTTGAGTTGTCTTACTTAACTTCGCATACCACAGAAATTATTATAGAAGTTGATTATTGTATTGCAGGAATGTTCGACTATTCCATGGAACTGAAAAAGGCAAGTGCAACAGTATTTTTTATGTTTCTAACGGTGGCTTGATCAAGTATTCCTCCAAATACTAAATTGTTAATAAAATTCATTTTAAGTGTGAAAATATATAAAAATGGTGAGAGTAAGCATGTGTGGTCAATTCTTTATCCATCCAATGTGGTCCATTTTAATTATTTTCTTACTTGTTTTTATGACAGCTTCCTTTTTTTAATATATATATTTTCTTAACTACTTTATTTTCGTCTTCCCTCTAGGTTAATGCATGTATAGTCCCTCAGACAAGTCGCTGTCGTGGGGTTTCAGAAAATTCGTGTCATTTGAGGAACGGAAGGACCGAAACAAGGTTTCTTGATTGATGACACTATCATTATTGAAGTTGAAATTGCATTGCTTGGAGTAGTTACAAATGGTAGTCTTAATTCTGTGTTATAAGCATCTTCTATATCTCTTTGGAACAACTTATGTAATTAGGTTTTTATCTTATTTTATACCTTCATAGATGGTCGAGTCATAGGTGCACCTATGCTCCAACATGGTCCAACGACGATCCTATCCGCTGCCGTCGTTGACGACTTCAAGCGCCAGATCTGGCCATATATCTGGTCCTTTTTCGTCCAATCCGGTGGAATTCTGGCGCTGTAAAGGCTAGGATCTGGTACGAACGGTATGGGGGGCTGGGGGACCGCCATATGCAACCAGTATGTGCCATTACACCAAGGATTCCGGCCACTTTCCAGCAGTGGGGTGTAGCGCGAGAAAGGGTGAGGCGGTGTGGAGACAAATTTTAAATGTGTCTTCTGTGATGTGAGAGGAGATGAAGTGTGGGTTTGTGTTCACAACGGCCCCCATACATGACATGACAACCAAAAGAAGCCGGTATAGTGCAAAGGAAGGGGGAGGGTAGAGAGAGAGTTGGTATGAGGGTGTGCGGAACGGAAGCAAATTGTCTGCTTTGGGTTGGTCGAGTTGAGTGTGGGTGTGACACAGTTAGGCTAGAGAGAGAGGAGGGACAAACTGTATATGTAGAGGAAAGAGCGATGAGAGCGAGAGGATCATAAGAGGTAAAGGTGTAAGATTGGATACAACGAAAGAGAGAGAGAAGAGAGGAGAGAGAAAAATTAATAAAATATTAATTCATATTATTTTTTTATTTTGTGAATAATATCGGGCACCTCGAACTGGAACCGACGGTTTCGATTTCAAATTCTAAACTGAACGATTCCGTTTTGGTTCCATGGGATTTGGGCGGGTCCGTCCACCCCTATTTTTAAGTGTATAATTGTATGTTTTGTGGTGTGTGTGAATAGGTTTGGTTGAGTGAAAATCCAACCATTTTTGGAAGGGTTGATTTGTTGTGTGGGTTGTGGAAGAGTTAAGAGTTGTTGAGAGAGAGATGGGTTTTGGGTTGAATTGTGGGATCGGAGATCTCAACTTGGGTGATTTGTGTTTATGGTATGTTTAAGATGAGTTATTGTACATATATGAATATTAATGGGTGAATTTCATGTCAGGAGATCGATTGGAAATTAGGAAAATGGATTAGGGATAGAGAAACCCAGAAAAATGGTATTTCGGGTCCACGCCGCCACCCGTGGAATAAGGTTTTTGGAAATTCTGGAGTTGTTAAAAAAAATGGCACCACAACATGGTTTTTCTATGCCTCGGCGTAAAAATATCACACTCCGGTGTGAAAATCCCACGCCTTAGCATGGTTTTTCCCAAGGGCAGTTTGTCAATTTTCAACTTGTCCCATAGACAAGGGTATTTGTAAGATTGTAAGAGTTGAGGGACTAAAGGGTATGTTGGATAAATATGGGATTAAAAAGGCTTTACCTGAGTGGAGTTCTTATGAAAATATTTGAGGTCAATTGATATTTGGTTATGAGATGTTTTGGGAAAGAGGAGTTAAGTTTACCTTTTTGGTGTGTGAGTTGTCCAATGCGTTTAATATTGATGTGTCAACATAGGGAGACCTTTGCATGAGGTTCATTGGGACTGTGGACAGGGAGACAAGCAAGGCACCATTAAAGGATTTATACGGATCAAAGATTTAGCTTCAAGAGTGAGTGGATGGTATTTCATAAATTGCATGCTTCCCTTTAATTTAGATATTGTTAGTGGAAATGTCAAGTTTATTATTATTGTTATTACTATTATTATTATTAATTGTTAAGCTGGTGATTTGGTTTGTTTTGGGAAGGGTCATTGTGTGTTTGAAAGTTGATTGGGGATTTAAAATGATATGTACGGAGTGTTGAAGATGAGCATTGAAGTGGTTGGGTGAGAAAAACCCAAGAAGCTGGGTTCTTTGTTGAGGTTAGCCAGTTATCACTATTAAGACCCAATTGGTTTTTTGAGTCATAAGAGTTTTATTTAAGTGAATTAGTGGGTTGCCCTTCTTAATAAGACCCGAAAGTGTATTGTTGTGTTTGGGTTGGAACTGGATTGTAATTATGGAAGGACTCTTAGGGGCAATTTGTTAGTTTTGAAAAATTGAAGCACTTGTAAGGTGTAAATTGTAAGAATTCAAAATGTTTGGGACTAGAGAAATCAGTGAAAAATATAAGTGAAGATTGATATTTACATGTTCATATTTCGCAACATTACGCTCGTTTGTACATGTTGCATTATTATGAACTATATGGCACTAATATTCATACTCGCACGAAGGCTGAGAATATCATTAATGGTTGGAAATTCAAAAGTGTGATGTGTGTTGAATAGCGAGTGAGTGTGCAAGGATGCGTTTGGTTAGGAATGAAAGAGTATGTTGTGTTTGGATTTAAGATCACCCTTCTATGTAACCATCTCTCTTCAGACATCAACTTGCCTGTATTTCTTTCTTAGCCTCCCGCACGTGTTAAGATGGTTCATACTATCGATGGTGGTAGCTTCCTATTGGGATAGTATAGATGCCTGAAAGCTCTGCAGGATACTCTAGGATACCATATTATGATATCCCGAGTGTAGACTGTGATTGAGTATGTTATCTAGTGATTAGTATAGTATCTAGAGGGTAGACTGTGGATGGTAACACCTTGAGTAGACCGTACATTGAGTGGGATATGATTAGTCTTATGCATGCATGGAGATGGCCTATGCTACCGTACATTGATGATTCTATCCCATCTCACCGGGACAGGCGGGCACCTGACGAGCTCCAGGCGGATTTCACCTTATACGTATTATTTGTGCCCTTACTTCAGAATAAGACTAGGGCTACGGACGTTTCTAAAATTGCCACCATATAAGCTTATAGGGTTCTCACTATCAAGATTTGAAACACTTGATACCCTTGTCACAATTCTACCATTCTAAGGACATATATCAATACATACAATAATGATTTACACGATATAGAATAAAATACTCTTTTATTGATTAATGAACATTATTTCAAAGAGTCAATTCTACAATAATTGATTGGCTCTAGGGCACCCACTCTAATAGGGGAGATGTGTCGTCCTGTTCCTTTTTTGGTGTGCTTTGATGAAGACAATTGTGATGTTCGTTGCAATTGTCGATTGTTTGAGTTTAGAGGAATTTTATGTCAACATGCAATTGCGGTGTTGATTCGTAAGGAAATTTATCAAGTTCCTGAAACAAACATTTTAAGGCAGTGGAAGAAAAATAGATACAGATGCCATACCAAAGTTCGCATAAGTTATAATAGTTGGAGCACGGATGTTGAAGGCCAATGTTTTCATCAGTTGTCTAATGCATTTTCTATGGTAGCAAATTTGACATCAATCAATGACGATGCCTGTAATATGGTGATGAAGAAAATCAGTGAGATGAAAATGGAATTGGAGGTGGCTAAAAATGCCAACGGGATTAATAGAAGCCTAAGCATGTGTAGACCTGATAGTATAGCGAACTGTGATGGCGTTCAATGTAAATCCAAATAGGGGAACAATAATATTTTGTTCCGCGATCTGTTTGCAACAAAGGTCAACCTTTAATTAAAATAAAGCAATTGAAGGTTTGAACAAATTGTTGGTGAAGTTAAAGAGAATAAACTGCGAAACCAAGTGACTGTTGTAACTACAAATACTTTTTTAGCATTCAAACTCTATTTAAATAATTTTTATATATCCTTTTGTCAATAAATGTGTTAGCCTCAATATATGGTTCATATTATAATACTGATTATCAAAGTTTATGTTTAGAATCAGTTAGTCTATATAAATTACCAACTATAATTTGCTTTGTCATTTTCTTCTAAAGTATCTCATTAATTATAAATTTAAATTGATTGAAGACCGGGAGTCTCCAATAATCAACAAAAGCAATTGAAGCTAGTGCATTTGCGGTTAACGTCCAAGGAGGTGAAGCTGGAGGCCATATATTNATATATATATATTAAATTCTCCTAAATTTTAGTTACAAAGTGACTTATATTTCAACCTGTGTGACACATACAAGCCTCAAATTTCGGTTCTTGTTGTCTCTGTTATTTAAACCTCAAATCTTCTTACTTCAGCATGGGCAACCAAGATTCCAAAGGCTGCTTCAACATGGGCAACCGAGATTCCAAAGGCTGCTTCAACATGGGCAACCGAGATTCCAAAGGCTGCTTCAACATGGGTAACCGAGATTCCAAAGGCTTAATAGGTATATCTGAAATTCAATTTTCGAATATTTGTTTCCATCAAGAGTTATGATTCTGCATGCAGGTAAAAATTTTCATGTATGAAATTTGTTGTTTCAATCTAAAATTTTAACCCTTTTTTACAACTAATTAAACCAAATGGTTTTGTTATTAAAATAATTTTGAGTCATTGAGTAAGCTTATATCTCTTATTTTATTTTCTTTCAGGAAGGCATGCTTCACCAAGTCACTACTTATTCAAAATGGATTCCTTTTCTTTCCGATCTAAAGCTTTAGCAGATGACTTTATCTCGGACACTTTTGTTGCAGGGGGCTACAGATGGTGTGCACTTTACTCAACTTTGTCCTTTATAAGTTATACTTAAGCACAAGTAAGATGATGATAAGTTTGAATAATATTCTTCACTTAACGAAAATTTAACTCCTATCTCAGGCAATTGATTATCTATCTAAGTGGGGATTGGATCAAAGCTAAAACAAATTATATCTCGGTGCAATTGGAATTACTACACACGAGTTCTCTTCAAATTGGATGGGAAGTCAACATGATTTTCAATTTTTTCTTATTTAATCAGCTAAAAGAGAAATATTTTAGTCTTCAAGGTAATATAGTTTCAACTTTTTTAGTAGAAATTAATTGTGAGAAAATACCATATTTAATCATTTTTTATACGTTTATTAATAGATAATTTTGATTGATGCAGATGGGAGTGTAAAGCAACTCCAGGAGATGAAGACAAAATGGGGTATCAAAAACTTCATTGACTTGAATACATTTTCAGATCCTCTTAATGGATACCTTATCAATGATTCTTGTGTGTTTGGTGCTGAGGTTTTTGTTGTCGGAAAAACATTCAAAGGGGATCACTTATCATTGATAAAGAACTATGATACTCTCTACCATACATGGAAAAATGAGAAATTTTCAACTTTACTTGAGGAATATTATGAGTCAGAATCATTTGGATTCTATAAATGGTATATATATTTGCTTTCATTTGGAGCTTGAGTTGTGTTAATTTACTTCACATACCTGTTGAAATTATTATTGAATTGCAGGAATGTTATCCTGTACCCAAATGGAGATGGACCAGGCAAGGGCAACAGTATTTCACTATTTCTAAATTTGCCTGGATCAAGTGTTCCCCAAGATATGAAATTGTTGGTTATGTTTACTATGTCTGTCAAAGACCAATTGTATGGAAAACACGTTAAACGCACAAGTGAGAGTTAGAATTTATGGTCAATTTTTTGAAATAAAATCTTTTGTATTCTATGATATTGTTACATGCACATCGATCCATTGATTTTCTCTAATTTGTGATATTTATACAAATTTTAAATGCAAATCTCTGTATTTTATAAATTTAGAATTCCATTCATTAGCACTTCACAACTTTCTATTGCTTACATAAAATTATTAATAATTGATGTTCGCATTTTTTAAAAAAGTGGATGTCAAGATTCTATACAGTAAGTCTTTAAGTACTTGCAATTTTTATATAAATTTTGTTCTTAACTACTTTCTTTTCATCTTCCCTCCAGGTCAATCGGTGTATAAACCCTCAGACAAGGTCGGTTTCCATAGATTCATGGCATTAGAACAACTGAAGAATCCAAAAAAAGGTTTCTTGGTTGATGACACTCTCATTATTGAAGTTGAAGTTAAATTGGTTGGAGTTGTCACCAAACTGTCGACTTAATTCTTTGTTATAAACATCATTACGCTTCTTCAGCTATGAGTTGCTTACGTTTTTATGGGATTTTTATAATTTATATAATTCTTATTTGGCCTTATAAGTAGTTACATATTTTTCTATTTGTTTTGGAAATTCTGATTCTATATGTCTTTTGTCTAAGTTAATTCACTGCTAGAGTAATATAAGGTTTAGCCTTCGTCTACTCAAATCCAAAAGTAGACCTTTAATCTAATACACACCCTTGCCTCCGAATCGACCCAGCCAACCACCTCCTTTTCCAAAAATATATTTCATAAAACCTGTTAAAATTGACCTTGTTTTAAGGGAATTATTAATTTTGTTGCCTTAATTCAAGAAATCTAATAAATTTACTCCTTCATTGATGAGATGTCATTAAACTTAACCGGAGCTGAACTGAAGGCAAATGACTTATCCTCAATTTTGGTTATTATATTAAGTAGTATTATCCTTAATTTTGGTTATTATATTAAGGGGCCGTTTGGATCAGGAGTAAATAAGATAACGAAGGTAATATTTGTTTATTTTGCAAGATTTATATGTTTGATTTGTAAATAGTGATTACTGTTGGTAATGTAAGGGGTAATTTTATTATTTTGCTAGGGGTTGTTATTAAAACATTATAGGGGTAATATGATTTTTTTCCCATTTTGCCCTTAATTAAAAACCATTTTGGATACAATTACCCTCAAATGTCTACCAAATAACAATTATCCAACCCCCCTACATTTGAGAAATGAGCTAAAACACCCTAGTTACAAAAAAGTTTAAAAAATAATAAAATACCCCTGTTACCCAAGACCACCGCCGGCCGCCGACGTCGATCGCCATAATGGTGCACGGCCAATGTGATTTGGCTGGTTGTTTTTAAAATTGAGCTCACTTGTACTTATAAAACGCACAAATAAACAATAAAATAACAGTGAACGTAAGATTTACACCTTGCATCCAAATTACTTATTTCTCTGTTCTTTGTGTTTATTCATCATTTTTAGTATTAATCTAACATTAAAACACCGGTTTACCACAAACCCTTGCGTAAATCTCATCACGAGATTTACATACTTCTCGTTAGCACAAAAAATCGCATCAACATAAATATACGAAAATTGAATGAATACTTTTCAAATAAACTAATACGGTATACATACAAAGGTGAGATCACTTGGGCTACAAGTCATGTTCCTTTGAATGTTGTCGGAAAAACATTCAAAGGGGATCACTTATCATTGATAAAAAACTATGATACTCTTTACCATACATGGAAAATTGAGAGATTTTCAACTTTACTTGAGGAATATTATGAGTCAGAATCATTTGGATTCTATAAATGGTATATATCTTTGCTTTCATTTGGAGCTCGAGTTGTGTTAATTTACTTCACATACCTGTTGAAATTATTATTGAATTGCAGGAATGTTGGTCTGTACCCAAATGGATATGGAGCAGGCAAGGGCAGCAGTATTTCACTAATTTTAGGTATGTCTGGATCAAGTGTTCCCCAAGATACGAAATTGTTGGCTACGTTTATTGTGGATATCAAAGACCAATTGTATGGAAAACACATTAAACAGACAGGTGAGAGTTAGAATTTACCGTCAATTTTTTGAAATAAAATCTTTTGTATTCTACTATTGATTTTCTCTAATTTATGATATTTATGCAAATTTTAAATGTAAATCCCTGCATTTTATAAATTGAGAATTCCGTTCATTAGCACTTCACAGTTTTTTTATTGCTTACAGATGGTAGTAAATTATTAAAATTGATGTTCTCATTTTTTAAAAATGTGGATATGAAGACTCTATACAATAAGCCTTGTGCTTTATTGTTTTTTCTTCTTGATACAAGTGCTTGCATTATTGATATAAATTTTGTTCTTAACTACTTTCTTTTCATCTTTCCTCCAGGTCAATCCATACATAAACCCTCAAAAAAGATCTGTTATAATCTCATGGCATTACAAAAACTGAAGAATCCAAAACATGGTTTCTTGGTTGATGACACTCTCATTATTGAAGCTGAAGTTAAATTGGTTGGAGTTGTCACAAAATGGTCGACTTAATTCTTTGTTGTAAACATCATTATGCTTCTTCATCTATGACTTACATTTCTCTAACTTGTTTTTTTTTTAATGGAATTTTTATAATTTATATAATTCTTATTTGGCTTTATAATTATCATAGATTATAAGTACTTCCATATTTTTCCTTATTAAGAATTATACAGCTAGAGGTCTTCTATTTTTACTGTAAGTTCTAATTAAGTTCTAATTCTATGTATTTTTTGTATAAGTTAACTCACTACTGGACTAACATATATAATGTTTAAGTTTAGTCCTCGTTGAGAATCTTGAAGGAATTTGAAGAAAATTTCTAAACTACAGTTTAATAAAGAAAAACAGAGGAATAGCGTGAACTGCAAACTGATTCATTAAAGCAAAAGCTTATTATAGACTGCTTTATATACAGCAGCAGTAGAGTAGTTAACTTTATTGAAACGACATCACTTTGGCACTTTTAAAATAAGCCCTTTACTTTATAGACTGACACTTTGATCCACATTCCCCCTGAAACCAAGCCAAGGTCTATTCTTTGCAAACCTGACTTCTTAGCTTTCTTCACTTCACAGTCTGACTTCCTTATTCACAGTTCCCCTGAAACCAAGCCAGGAGTCTCTCCTATCTTGCAATGGTTTAGAATGTCAATTATTCCACAGTGTCAACTTCATATCAGTATCAGTACACATCTTCAGCTCCTCATTCTTAAGAAAAATCTGCTCTGCTGTTAATTACTGCAGTACATGACTTCAACTTCTCAACTCTTTAATCAATCATATCATGTGAATTTAGTAACCAAAAAAAAAAACTTAACAGAAGAATGGAACTTCTCAGTTCACACTTTTGCTTTTAATCAACAACCAAAAACAAAAAACTACATTCTCAACAAAGAAATGCAGCTTCAGCACACCATTTTCATTACTAAAAAAAAAACTCAACAGAAGAATGGAACTTCTCAGTGCACACCTTTTGGTTTTAATCAGCAACCAAAAACCCACTCTAACATTCTCAGCAAAAATGCAGCTTCAGCACACCATTTTCATTACTAAAAAAAAACATCAACAGAAGAATGGAACTTCTCAGTGCACACCTTTTGCTTTTAATCAGCAACCAAAAAACCAACTCTAACATTCTCAGCAAAAATGTAGCTTCAGCAGACCATTTCCATTAGCCAAAGAATGCAACAACAGCAAACTACAACAGAATACAACAGACTATAGCAGACCATTTCCATTAGCCAAAGAATGCAACAATAGCAGACTGCAACAGAGTACAGCAGACTATAGCAGACCATTTCCATTTGCCAAAGAATGCAACTACAGTAGACTACAACAGAGTACAGCAGACTATAGCAGACCATTTCCATTAGCTAAAGAATGCAACAACAGCAAACTACAGGAGGCTGTAGCAGATCACAGCAAACCATTTCCATTAGTCGATAGCAAACTACAGCAGAAATTTTGAATGCAGCACGACTACAGTCTTTTGCATTGCTGCTTACACCAGGTACTCCATTTAGCAAAGATGCAACTGTATTCTTTTGCAGTATTTTTTTTTTTTTTTCATCATATAAGGCTAGAGCCTGACTGATTAAGCTGTAGAAACAATTACAAGAGCAACAACAGTCAGTTTGTCTTTTAACAACTTAAATTGAGAGGCAGATAAAGCCTTAGTAAGGATGTCGGCAATTTGCATCATAGAAGGAACATACTGGACAACCAGCTTCTTCCCAATAACCTGGTCTCTAATGTGATGGGCATCGATTTCAATATGCTTAGTACGAGCACGAAAGACAGTATTTGCTGCTAAAGCTCCTGCACTAACATTATCACACCATATGATAGGAGAAATGTTTAAAGGTATTCCCAACTCAGAGAACATGCTTTTCAACCAAGCAATTTCAGTGGCTGTATGCACAAGGGCCCTATATTCTGCTTCAGTAGAGGATAAGGCTACAACTCTTTGTTTTCTTGAACTCCATTGTATAAGATTAGGCCCTAGATAGACACAATAACCACTAGTGGATCTGCGATCATCTATATTACTTCCCCAATCAGCGTCTGCATAACATTCAACACTCAAAGAAGCAGCTGGTTTAATTTGAAGACCATGATCTTGAGTTCCCTTTAGATATCGTAACATTCTTTTGCAGGCTTGCCATTGCAATTCAGTGGGGGCCTGAAGAAATTAAATCAACTTATTGACTGTGTAGCTGATGTCAGACCTTGTTAGAGTGAGGTATTAAAGAGCCCCAACTGTATTTCTATACAAGCTAGGATCTTGAAAAGCAATGTTGTCAGTAGAAAACAGTTTGGTACCAACTGCCATAGGTGTAGTACATACATTTGCTTCTAACATTCTTGTTTTGGCAAGAAGATCAGAAACGTACTTGGCTTGCCTCAGATGAATACCATGAGTTGTCCTAATAGCTTCAATACCAAGAAAATAATGTATTGAACCAAGATCTTTAAGACTAAACTGAGCATTTAAGTCTTGAACCAGGTTCTGAATGAAAGTAGGATGTCCACCAATGATCAAAATATCATCAACATAGATAAGGATGTAGATCATGCAGTTGTCAAGTTTGTAGGTGAATAAACTGGTATCTGACATAGAATTTTGAAAACCCTTATCCAAAAGAGCTTGTTTCAGCTTTTCATACCAAGCTCTTGGGGCTTGTTTGAGGCCATAAAGGGCTTTCTTAAGTTGGCAAACATGACCAGGGAAAGAAAGATTTTCAAAACCCTCAGGTTGATACATAAAGACTGTTTCACTAAGAGTTCCATTTAGGAATGCATTATTAACATCTATTTGCTTGATATCCCAACCATAAGTCATAGCAAGAGTTAGGATAATCCGAATAGTGGAGGGCTTTATAACAGGGCTGAAAGTTTCAAAATAATCCAACCCCGGTGTTTGTTGGAATCCTTTAGCTACAAGTCTAGCCTTATATTTTTGAAGACTACCATTAGCATTATACTTAGTCTGGAAAACCCATTTGTTGCCAACAACATGTAAATCATTGGTCACAGGAACAAGTATCCAGGTATCATTCTTTATTAATGCATTAAATTCAGCTTGCATGGCCTCTTTCCATTCTTCACTTCTTAAGGCCTCTTTCACTGAAGTAGGTTCAACTTTGATAGAGACTCCTGGAATAGTAATAATGGCAGTTTTGTTTGGAGCTGCCTTGGATCTAGTGATCATCGGATGCACATTTGTGAGAGCTGAAGCATCTTGAGTCTTAGAAGAAAATTGTGAGGAAGTCAAGTCAACTTGAAGATGGCAGGGTGGTAATGAAGTTTCTGATATTGTAGGAGAGGACAGAAACTAAGAAGAGGTTAAATCGACTTCTAAGGTGCAAGGAAGAAGATTGTGAGGAGTGTTAGGGAGACCAGCTAAAGTGTGTGGGAATGATGATGATGAGAAACAAGGTGTTTGGGATGGGGAAGACTACTCAGGAGTGGTGGACTGATTGTGTAAGGAAATATCTTATGTGGAGGATGTAATAGGTGTTATAGGAGGTGACTTATGTAGGCAGATTGTTTAGGAATGGTGAACTGATTATGTGAGGCAGTGTTTGATGTGAAGGGTATAACAGATGTTATAGAAGAGGTACCCTTTCCAATTGACAGTGGTGGACTTGGCAAAGAACAGAACACCTGTTGAAGACTTTTGAGTTAGAGGTGCTGTATCAGTTGACCTAAAGCTCTGCATGGAGGAGACAAAGGGAAATCTAAAGGGCCTATGTTTAGGTAAAGCTGTATGGATAGGAGATGAGGTGGAATTGCCAAAATCATGTGCATAAGGGAACTTTACCTCATTAAATTTAACATTGGGTGTAATATAGACTTTTCCATCAGAATTCATGCATTTATAACCCTTGTGAATAAGACTATATACCCTATGAAAACACACTTGGAGGAATGTAGGCTGAATTTATGAGAATTAAAATCCCTTAAGTAGGGAAAACAAGCACAGCCAAAAACTTTCAATGTAGAGTACAAAGGTTATCTTCCAAATAAAATTTGATATGGAGAATTAAAATGTAAAACAGAGGATGACATACGATTTATCAAGAATACAGCTGTATCGAATGCACACCACCAAAGATTCATAGGCATAGATGCATGTGCAAGAAATGTTAAACCAGTCTCAACAACATGCCTATGTTTTCTTTCACTACGGCCATTTTGTTGATGCACATATGCACATGAATATCGAAATTGAATACCAACCTTAGTAAGATATGAGACCAAGCCTTTATACTCTCCCCCTTGGTTTGATTGAAGACATTTAAGTTTGTATCCAAATTGCCTTTCAACTAAATGATGAAATCGAATGAAAATAGATGCAACTTCAGCTTTTTTTCTTAACAGAAATAGCCAAGTATACCTACTAAAATCATCTATGAACTGAACGTAGTACCTAAATCCCTCTAACAAGCTTAAAGGTGCAGGCCCCCAAACATCATTATGCACAAGAGCAAGTGGTTCGGTGGCCCTTGAGTGAGGGGCTGGAAAATGATTTTTATGCATTTTTCCAAGTAAGCAATCATAACAAAAGGCTACAGCAGAAATTGTTTTACTTTTAGACAAAGAAGTACAAGGAATATGATGCATGATTTTGGAAAATGTTTCAGCATGAGGGTGGCCTAATCTTTGATGTCATATCATAGATGTAGGATCTTTAATAGACTCAGCATGACATGCGAAGGCAGAAGTATGAACTGAAGGTGTTAAAATGTCAATTGGAGACTCAGCAACACTAGCATCAGAACACAAGAATTTTTTACTTTAGCAACAGTACATAAAGAATCAATTATAGTAGCAGCTAACACATTGCTCAAAGTACTATCATTCTTAGGTGAGCACAAAGAGTTCACAGGTAGATAACATTTCATAATAGGCACAACATGTGCATTATCATTCATACCATCAACATGCATTGGATTAAGCAGTGAACAGAAAGTACTTTTATTGATTGGTTGTTGTGTACAATTGACATTATTAGGAGTAATGTGACTGTCAGTACAACTTACAGATGTTATATCAGAATTAGACAAAAACGAAAGTGATGAACTAACATTAGGAGGTATTGAATTTTGAGAATGCTCAATACTTGATGAAACACAACCAAATTGAGTAAGAGCACTTGGAAACTTATTAGACTCTATTAACGACACAAAGGACCGAGAACCAGGTAAAGCAAATTGTGCAGGAAGAATTTTAGTTGAAATTGAATTTAATGAAGATTGACAAGTAAGGGCAGAAGGGAGGTTCAACTGATACAGCCCAGCTTTAAGTTCTCCCTGTAGCAATATTGTACTAGTGATTTTTTCCTTAACCACACAACAATCAGATGAGAACTCAACTATAACATTGTTATCTTTAGTAAATTTAGAAATGCTAAGCAAATGTTTGGTAATTCTAGGTACGCATAAAACATATTTTAAATAAAGACATTTGGAATGTAAGGAACTAGATAAATATGTAAGGCCAACATGTGAACTATTTAGGTACTCACTGCTGCCAACTTGTAGCTGCCTATTCCATCATAGCTCCTGCTAAGATTAAGGTGATTCAGGTCAGTAGTAACATGATCCGTAGCCCTGGAATCCATATACCAGGTGGGGTCTTGTGTGGCTATTGGTGTGGTTGTCATTGCAGAACCAGAATGTGCACAACCAGGTAGGTTATAATGAGTAGCAAAATATGCTTGAGTTGATCTAGATGGTTGCTGACTAGGTACTGTAAACCCAGATTGACCAGGATTGGAACTTGTAGTTCTAGAAAATTGTTGTCCTGACAATTGTTGTTGCCCAGAAAATTGCTGTTGTTGACAATTACCATGATTCAGCTCAGAGACTTGATTCACTCCATAAGGAGAGATAAAAGGAAGTCCACTTGGAAGCTGCTGTCCACTAGAGATAGGAGGATAAGTGTAATAGCCACTACTACTCAAAAGATTATAATGAAATACATATAAAATAACATAAAGAAATTGGGCCCAAAATTTTCTTTTATTAAACATATATACATATTCTTTACAAACATGTACATTTTTACACAAAATGCATAACATATACAAAAGTCATCAAAAACAAAAGGGACAGTGTAACCACTCCTACTCGAACGCCGACATCCATCCGACAGTGTCCTCACCTAGGTCCTGCAAAACATAGGAAAACAACGGGGTGAGCACTAAAATAATGCTCAATAAGTAAATCCTCTACTCATGCTAGCCCCGTAACTCTCTTTCTCTAATTCTTTCCTTACAACTCCCCGTTCAATAACTCTTTGGGTACGTCTTTCTTTTCCTCTTTCTCTTTCTCTTAGAAACTCTTTTCTCATAACTCTTTCATAAATCACGACCCCATCTCACCGGGGGCACGGCCGGGACTCACTCCCACTCTACGTGACCTCTATTCACTCTAGCCGATCGGACTCGGTTATGCATGGATTCGGAACCCTTGGCCATGTGAGTGTATAATCTCTCTCTCTCGGGTACTCGGGTATAGCCCTCATCCGCATGCACTCTCACGGGCTACACCACTTCTCTATCTGATACTCATGCCGCTCTCTCAATGCGGCGTACATGCGGGAATACTCTACCCATTACTCACGGGTTCCCCATCGCACAACCTACTCTATTCTCTTAACTCTTAAAGAACTTATACTCACATTCTATACTAAATCTCAAGCTACTTCTCAAGTGTATAAACAAAGGTGTAGAGCTATCTCATGCTCCCTAATGCACTAATGAAATGCCAACTACAAGATTTCCTCAAAACCGTCATTCTGCACCGGTCACACTAAAACGGCCATAACTTATGCTATACACCTCGGATTACTACGGTTCTGGTCTCGTTTCAAAGCTTAGAAACAGGGCTACAACTTCTCTGTTTTGGTCTCAGCCCAGTTCGAACCGTAAGATACTCAAAAATTACTCAGAAAGTTACGGCAGTGACAGGGCAGATTTCACTTAGGCATTTCCTCAAACATCTCATGTGCATATAAACACCCTACGAAAATTACTACTAAACTTCATTTTTCTAGCCATCCAAATTGGGGAAAAACTCCCTCAATTACTCATAATCCCTGTCAAGAAAAGCACTCCCAAAAAGGATTACACAACATCTCTCAAACTTCATCTCAAACTCCATTCTCAATACACATATCAACAACACTTCTCATATTTAATCAATCCCAACTACTAAGACTAAGCACACATCTCATCTCAATTTTCAGTAGGTATACCATGTACATACATAATTAAAATAAGTCTCTACTCAAAGCTTAGTCATAACTCAACTTGGTTGGATTTACTTACCTTGTGCAAAGATGGGTTCCTTAGCACTTTTCCTTCCCTTTGTGGACTTGTCTCTTCTCTACAACTCAAAACAACCACAAGGGCAGCAACAACACAATAAGACCTCACTATAAATACAAGAAAACTCACATCTAAAGCATGAATTCTTACCTTAGGAAGCTTTAGATGAAATCTCTACTCAAAACCCCTCTTAAATCCCTTAGAACTCTTGGAAAATTGGGTGGAGAAATTGAGAGAATATGGGCAATGGAAGAGGCGGTGGAATGAAGATGAATAAGGGCTTTCTCTACACTTTACTCTTTTTAGTTCATATTATAAGCTTCATTTCCCATTTTGCCCTTGTCCTTTCTTGAAAATTCCATCTATATCCTTTGATTCTTTACAACTACACCCCCATACAAACACAATCTCTACTAAATTTCCTTTCATTTTACTCCCCACTTTTCCTACTAATTAGGGGTAGAATGGTCATTGTATCCCAAAAGAAGAATTCTCTAGAAAACTCAAGAATCTTTGTTTTAGGCTCTTCGCCGCGGCAAAGCATTTTTCGTCGCCTCGGCGAAATAGGGCAGAACCTACCCGTAGTGCAACTTCTCCTCCTCGCCGCGGCAACGCTTCTTCTTCGCCCCGGCGAAGTTTGGATTTCCAACTTCACCAAAACTCAACCCATTTCAAGGCAACAATTCAACCAACTCAACATACAACCTCAATTTAAGTTAAGACAATAAACATTTAACTAATACAACAAATCTTAAATACGTACCTCAAGTGGGATATTACAATAAGATGGTCTGTTATGAGGCTGAAATGGACCAGGACTACTAATTTGTCCTCTTGAGTAAGTAGGTAAACTTTGGAGCTGACCAGGATTCCCAATTCGACCTCCAGAGTAGGGAGGTGCACCATTGTATGATGAATTATACCTATGGTAGCATTGGACAGTAGTGTGTCCAACTTTACTACACACTTGACAAACCGGTCTGCCTCTATTATTTCCTCTACCTCTTCCTCTTCCAATTTGAGGAAAACCAGGGGTGTTGTTACCAGAAAAAGGACTTCCATACTGTCCTATGTGAGCTGAAGCTAGATAGGGATTAATGGAAGGTAAAACTCCCGTATTGGAAGCAAGAATCTAAGAGTGATAATTTGGAGGGTAATGTTGAGGTGTAAGATAATTTGGAGGGTAATGTTGAGGCGTAAAAGAGTGATTTGGTATATTTGGAACAGAGGAAGATGGTAGTGGCGTATTTGGTAATAGGGAAGGGTTATTAGTGAACATTGTGTTAGGCACTGTGTTATTGTGGAGAGTAGAATAGGATGTTGAGCTGCCTAAATTATTAGTGGCAGCAATATGGACGACACTATTTGAGAAGTCAGGAGAATTAAATTTCTCAATTCGCATCTCATACTTTTGAAGCAAGTATTGCGCCCTTTGTAATGAAACAGAATCAAATTTAGACTCAATCCTAGAAGTTAAGTTGACGATGACAGCATCAAACTCTAGACCAAGACCATCAAGAATCAGTTGCAACAAATCTTCATCAGAAATCAACTGTCCACTTGCCGATAAATTCTCATTTATACCTTTCATCTTTTTCACATATTCACTAACAGTTAAGTTCCCTTTTTGAGTGTTTTGCAGAAGGTTTTTAAGATGCAAAGCTCTTGCCTTAGAGTCATTTAAGAATTCATGCTCAAGAGTGAGCCAAATAGCAATAGATGTCTGACACTTGGACACATAGGTAAACATACATTCGGATATTGATGCTAGCAACCAAGTAATCAGAAATTTATCAGTCCTTTTCCAAGCTACATATGCTAGATTAACTAAATTTCTTGCCCTAATTTCTCCTGTTTCTGAAGTGGTTTCATTCTCATTATCAATTAGTGGAGTAGGGCAGGGAACTAAACCTGTTAAGTGGTCTTCAAACTCATGAGCTCCAACTGCCAATAAAACTTGCGATTTCCAGAATCTATAGTCGTCCCTGTAATTGTCTCTTGTCAACTTAGGGTTTACAACTTGGAGGCTAGAAGGAAAGGCTGACGTAAATGAGCTGGATGAGCTATGAAGCATGTTAGTCCCTGATTTCACTTACAGCTCAGAATCGGAGGAATTCGCCATTGACAATTAGTCGGTAGGCTCTGATACCATGAGAATCTTGAAGGAATTTGAAGAAAATTTCTAAACTACAGTTTAATAAAGAAAAACAGAGGAATAGTGTGAACTGCAAATTGATTCATTAAAGCAAAAGCTTATTACAGACTGCTTTATATGTAGCAGTAGCAGAGTAGTTAACTTTATTGAAACGACATCACTTTGATACTTGTACAATAAGCCCTTAACTTTATAGACTGACACTTTGATCCACACTCGTCTAGTCAAATCTAAAGTATAACTTTAATCTATGAATTATTAATTTTGTTCCCTTAATTCAAGAAATTAAATAAATTTACTCTCATTTATTAATGAGATGTCATTAACCTCAATTGGCAAATGACTTATCCTTAATTTTTGTTATTATATTAGGTAGTACATAACCCGAGTTCTAATGTCTAAATAGAAGTTATATTTTAAAAAATGTTATACTTGTAAAGTTATAATCCCAAATTTGTATATGAGAATTGAGTTGGCAAAGTAATATGGTAGTTGAAATGTTATAATCTATGTGAATTAATAATATGCCAACTCAATTGCCATATGGGTTCAGTTATATGTAGCATTACTCAATCTTTTTAAGTTAAACTCAAGAATTCAAATCCTAAAGGTATCTACAAGACCATTTTTCCTTTTAAATTTGGAAAAAATATTCCTTATAGCAAATATACATGCATGATTTAGGACACACTTACATATGTTTGGAGGCTCCTTCGAATATCTCTAATTTCGGACAGGAATACTATTAAGGGTTACTGTTCATCACCTACTGTTCACGGTTACTGTTCACCATCTACTGTTCACATGATTTTTCGCCAATCGATCTAAGGTAGGATCGCACTCACGGAAGTCCACACGAAGATAATCTGCAGAACCCTTGATTATTTTGCTAGAACAATCGAGGGCTTCAAGAATCAAGAAAGAAGAACAAGAAAAGTTTTTCTTCTTGAGAGAGAGAGAAATAGGGTGGCTAGGGTTTTAATTGAATGAATAATTCTCTAATGTTTTAATTTTAAGTTGCACTTATATAGTGCAACAATTAAAACCCTATTCCACTTAAGAATATCCATGGGCTCCAACCCTAGTTCACCCTTGCAACCAAACACACCCTTTATGGTATTTTAATTAATTAATTATTATTATAATTAAAATCAATTAATAGATAATAATATATTAACATTCAATTAATAATAATAATTCATTTAAATATATACATAGATATATTTAAATATAATCTCACTAATTTAATTTTAATATTAAAATTAAATATAGGCAATAACCTCAGCAAATTTAATTATACCGTGAGATTACCGAAATACCATTTCGTCCCAAAAGACAAAAATACCCTTCTCACAAATTGATTCTTAAATTATCTTCTAAGTGTGTGACCTGTAGGCTCCTCATCATTATTAGCAGTGTGTAGTATTGCGATTAACATCAATTAATCGTCTCACTACACACAGATCAAGATTGGCCTCTAGCAAGGCATCATGGCCCCTAGCAAGGCATCATGGCCACCCGATAGATTCGAATTCAGCGAAATCGTAGCTTGTCAACGGTATGGTTACCATGCAATCAAATTCTTTCATCAACTATTATCTCATCGAGACTGAGGTACAAAAATAATATCAACCTTAGATATCTTCGACATGTTTGTATTCAGTTACTGGACCACTGATAGGAATATTAAATTGGATTGAGTATCAATTCAATCCTACTGTGGCCACAGATTTAGTGTCATTGCCATTTACTGAATTACCTAGTGAGATAACTTCTCCCATACCCAGGAGTGATGAATCCTTTGTCGATCTACCATAGTCTCGATACACTTCTCAATGTAGCCAATCACTATCGTATTGATAGCTTTGAATAGAACTACGTTGGGCTAGTGTCAAACTACACTAATTGGTGCATAAAGCGGGCTGGTGATCTCAAGTCTAAAGATCACATGCATCACCATCTGTTAGAGGATTTATTCTATGGACATTAGGGTTACCATCCATATGGAATCCTTTGGTGGGTGTGTCTAGTGAACTTGCCTCTAGCAAGCACCCATGCGTTACACCATGTTGTTGGCAAATAATCTTGACAAGTGAGATCAGTCACTGCCTTTCGACAAGGTCGTTCAACACTATGATAGCCTTATCGTATTATTTGTGTCCTCGGTTAGAATAATACTGAGGCTATGGACGTTTCTAGAATGGCCACCATATGTGATCATATGGTTCTCACTATCAAGATTTGAAACACTTGATACCCTCATCACGGTTCTACCATCCTGAGGACATATATCATTACATACACGATATCAAAGAATATGCCTTTTATTGATAAACAAACATTTATTACAGAGTTAATTTTACAATAATTGATTGGCTATAGGGCACTTACTCTAACAAGCTGCTTTGTTGCCAAAACAGCCAGCGTTTTCTTGGTAGCCGCAAAAGCCGCCGCCTTCTTCTTAAGACCTTTTGGTTTCTTAGCCCACATTTATGCAAAAAAGAGAAGCAAACTATGAGCGACCTATCTACGCAGGAGAAATAAGCGCGAGCAAGCAATAACTTACATTTCTCAAGAATGGTAAGAAACTTGGTGTTGTCCTCACACAAGCCGTATGCCTTCAAGTGAGGAAGCGAAATGATCTCGTTAACATTGCGTTGTCTGTCGAGAAGGTTGTTGAAACGTTGGAGCCTTTTCAAGTTCGCAATAGGGAGATAGTTTTGCTCGACATTAACTGCAAAGCAAAGCAACTCAGTTAGTTTAAATAACAAGTTTGAAAGCGATATTTGCGTGCACAGGGAGTTAAAGTCTTACTCGCTTTCAAAGCAAAAACGGTAGTCTCCCAAGCCTCATAAAAGAAAAATTGGGAGGCCCAATGGCGGACCTTCTTTGGGACGTCGACCAACTTGTTAAAATGTATCTTCCTCGCCTTGGAAAGGTAGCATGTCTGGTCTTGCCATTTCTTTAGTCTATACAAATGGACGAGCTCCTAGATGGATGGCTCGCCCAAATCAACGATCATTTGTGCTATATATAGACCTATGATGATGACGTATGAATTCACAGATAGTTGGAGAGGAACAATGTCAAACCATCTCAGAACGTTGTCAATAAAATGATGAGGGGGAATAGATACCCCACATCTTAGGAGGGTCTCAAAGAAAGCCACCCATTCAGATGGGGGATTCTTCCTAGAAGAATCCTCAGGAACCATCAAATTGAGTTGTGAAGCATAAATCTCTCTTATGTGCCTCAGGTCCTTGAGGTTAATCGAGGATTGAGGTTCCCTCTGCAGCCTATGAACTAAAGACCGTTTGGACCGAGACAATTATGCTAAGGCACGATCGGACAAGCCTGCTGCATCAGGCTCTGACCTCTATGCGATGATTTCCTTAGAAACCTCTGGGATTATACCCTCGAGGACTATTGAACTAGTGAGTGAATCGAATATGTGATCAATCGTGTGGTTGCTAGATGAAGACATAATTAAAGCTCGCTTCTGGGTACTTGAAACAAAAGCGAACATGTGTCAGAGCTCGAAAGACTCAACGACCTATCCACACTTTGCCTTCAGTTTAGGCAGTTGAGATAGCTTGCGCTAGATAACGAATGCACGTGACCTTCCAAGATTCCAACGGCCACTACGTTAAACCCTTCTTAAACCCAAGACTACCAGAGACATGCTTAAAAACCCTAGTAAACCCCTAGAAGGCTCAATGTGGCCATGATAATGGCCACCCTTAGCTGAAAAAATAGGGAAAGCAACTAAAGAGAGGGAAAGAAGCCTTACCGGAATAAAAAAATAGGAAGAACTCACCGGAAAGAGCACCGTGGCGATAATGAAGTAGCAAAACAATAAGAAAAAGACGTCAAAAAATTTTCACAAGTTGAGTGAGTTTCTGGCGACTTCGCTCGCTTTTATAGTAGATTGCATGGGAGACCAAAAGGCGGGGTTCTATTGTAGCCGTCGATCTACAGTGAATCCCAACCCTCCATTTATCGAGCAATCCTAGCCCTTTGGACGTGGCCACGTGTCAATTATCAATGATGGATGACAAACCTTTAGACTATTGTAATCATAACCGTCATTGCACGTCGCCTCAACTCTATGCATGAACAGTTGTAGTCACCCACGTTTGACGAAATGTGACTACCAAAGGCTGCCGCATTTAATGCGATATGACCGCGTGGAATTTACATAATTGTCCTAACCATTCATATTCCAAGTTTGATAGGTGTTACAAAGAAGAAAAGATCCAAGTGTGAAGTACGTCGACTGGGCATGAGTTTGACCCTCGAAGCTTGACCAAACCTGCATCTAATGGCCTACTAACGACATTGAGCTTGATACTAAATCGAGAAATAGTCTTCGAAGCTCGAAACGAGCATCGAACGCTAGGGGTAGATGTTGTGTGTGATTTTTCCACTAAGCTCGGGGCATTGCGAGGATATAGTTCGATATAGAACCAGCTCGACTCCACCGATTGTTCGACCCAGCATAAGCTCGTTGAGATATAACTCAACCCAACACAAGCTAGTTGCGAACAATCCAAGTGATCGTTCAACCAATTCCCAGATAACTTCAAATCCTAAATATCTCAGGAATGATCAGATTGACAGCAATCTTTGTGCAATCACAGCAGCCAATCGCAAGAATATCGGAGTTGCATTTCAATTTAATTGTAATCCCTTTATTTTTGCTCTTTCCTTTGTTCAAAATCTATATATAAACTCCCTCAAACGATGAGGAAGGGGTTGGTAAATATTCCCAAAATTACTATTGTAAGCTCTCACAGCAAATACAAAGAACAGTGGACGTAGGCTCAAGAGTTCATCTCACCGAACCTCTTTAAAATCCTTTTTGCAATCTACTTTACTGCATTCATTATTCATTTATTGCTGGTTATCCATAATCATGCACACACCAGTTCCGATCCCGCCAAGGTCGATCAGATCACTTTAGTTGGTGCATATTTCTGTATAAACATTATTGAATGGCAAAATACTCCAAAAAATATTCAAACCCCCTATAAAAGTTTTTGAATTATTTAACCAATGTTTTTCTATACAATCCCAAAAATATTAGAAAATAGTTACTAAAATTTCATTCCATCATCTTGATTAATATCATCCTGCAAAGCAAACGATTGGCGAGCATAGAGCTAGAAGCCTGAGAGTAATCCAGTGCATCAGCTATAGGTGCCCAGAAGGGCGATCGTAGTAATTGCCATTCCAACTTCATTACAAGTCGTGCAACTTTGTGAATTAAAACATAGATAGAAAAGGACCATCGCAAAAATAGACAACCCTAGAAAAAATGCAGTGTGCAAGAAAATACAAATAGATTTTGGCTACCAATGACCTTTTAGATATACTCTTATTGAACAAAAGTGCAATCGCAATGACGGAAACCATTGTACCTACAAAAATATATGCATTCTCAATTTTTGTATACTTTTGTCGGTACAATGGTTTCTACTATTGCGACTGCACTTTTGTTTGATAAGATGTTGCTAACGTGCACCTTCCCTTGCTAACATGCACCTCTCTCTGTTCAAGTAGATTTCAGCCGATTCCTTTCTTCTGACCATCTTGCCCTTATTTATAATGGACTTTTGACGATTCTACCCTGCTTCACTACGAAATTTATTAACAAAATTGTATTTTGAGTATTAAAGTGGTATTTTAAAAGTCTGAGGGTGGGTAAATGTCATTAAGCCATTTTTTAGGTAGGAAAAGTTTGTTTACTCTCGGTTTATTGAAGAAATCTCTAGGCTATATTGAGCTGAATTCGGGTTCAGTTGCCTCTATGTAATTAATTGTTATATTAATAAGTAGAATTGCTTTTTGAGTATCAAAAACAGTAGTTTGATAAATTAATGAAACAGAGAGTTTGAATTTATCCCAGTTTTTACTTTCAAATTAGGTCTTATTTAAGCAGAGATTAATTTATTTTTGTGATCAGAAAAGTGTCAAAAAAGGAAATATTAATAATAATATTTTTTTTCTTAAATAACAAACTATTGCACCTTTAGTAAAGTAGTAGAGATGGTCTGGGCAAAAGGGCCTGACTCTGCTCCAGCCTGGGCCAATAAACTTAGGTTTGGATATTGGGTACTTGCTGTAATTTTTAATAACAAGGAGAAATCAGCCCAACAAATTTATCAATATCCCCATTTTAATTTTTGTGATAATTCTAAACTTAATAAAAATTACTTAATATAATAATTTCTAAATAAACTCATACTTTATTTTATATTTTTTTATAATTTTTAATCTTTAATTCTTAGATAAACCCTAACTCTAAATCTTCTGAATTACTAAAACATATATTTTTATTGCAAGTATCTCTTTGTTTTATGAAAATATATTCCTAAAATTATAAAGAAATTAATCACAAAAGAAGATGAATCTGAATCCAAAGATGAAAAAATAAGTCTTGACTCTTGAATTTGAAACCAAAAAAAGTGGAGTAAACAAAAACTCTATTTAAGTTCGAAATTGGAGAAAAATGGTCCAAGCAAAAACCTTAATTAAACATAATTAAGTAGAGCTATATTCAATATTAAATAAGATTTACAGATGTTTTTTAAAATATAATATCAGTGTACTTAGCAATGGGGATTTTGATCGATTTGATAATGTTAGAGATCGGCTTATTTATTTATGACAATATGTTGCACCCTAATTTTTTTCATAGAATATATTAGTTTGATATAAATAGTTAAATATTATATCATTAGATATTTATCAATTATTGATTATATTATAATTCAAGTATTTTAAAAATATTCTTCATATTTTTTATTTTTTTTTAGTAAACCCAATAATTATATTGAAAAAAGAATAAAAAATACAAGGAAAGGAGAGAGATTTATGCGATCGCCTTGGACATGCGCCTAAGGGGAAGCTAATTAAAAAAAGGCATAATACCAAAGGATGTACAATCCTCTACGCAAAGGCCCCATAATAAAAGCAGGCCTTGGCAAAAGGACAAAAACTAACTATCTATACAACAACGCCACATGGAACCCAAAGGCCTTAGAAAAAAATTGCTGCCACCAGCCTACGTAAACTTCCCATGGAACTAGCCCAATCAACTTGTCCACATAACCAGTCCACTTAAACGAACCTCGCACAGGGAAGCCCATGCAGAATAGAGCAAAAGGCTGACGCAGCCGGCCCATGCATCTGCACAATCTGCCAACACAACGAGCCCATGCCACACAAAAGGCCCACGAAAACTACCAAGGCAAATTGCCCATACAAGCAGCTAAAAGCCCACGGCCTAGCATCCAACAACCCACAGTAAGCCTTTTGTATCATCCCAGGGGGCAAAGCCCGAACCATCTTCTTGAGAACCCAATCCACCTACTTTGAAACCAAGCCCAGAAAAAGTCCATGCCGAAACCCCATTAACACAAGTAAAAAGCCACACCTCACGAACCCATTTGAACCTTCACGAACCCAAACCGAGCACCAACACCAGATCCCTTTATCACCCAATTGGATCCCAACCAGCCATCCCAGCCAACGCCCCCCACAGTACCCAGAAAAATATTTTTTCCTCCTCCCATCACTGTAATGTAAACCATAAGAACAATAATGAGTAAGAAATTCATCACCGAATTATTATTCCTATTGCACCAATTCCCCTCAACGGCAGCATGAAGATCTCCTGATTCCTTGTAACAAAGGATCGGATTTTTTTTCTTCATATTTCCCTTTTCTAAATACAAATATATAAAAGTTTAAAGAATGAAGCTCCATTTGATTAGTTATTTAGAATAGCATTCTAAGGTAAATAACATTTTTGGAAAATACGATAGAATTATGAGAAGTTGTTTATACATTTCTGAATAGCATTTTCTATAAATATTTAGATTATTTTAACCTCTTAGGTTTATTAATTTAACTAAACACCCTAAACAATAAAAGTTTATAAATGAATAAAAACATCCCCACCCACCCAAATATTGGCGGTAGCCAGCCACCATCGTCGAAAGGTCATCAGAATCTGTCGAAATAGCGCATGACCAGCTGGATCTGGCAGGTCGTGCTCCGATCTGACCTTTTTCAGCCAGGTCCACCGTAGATTTGGTCAGAAAAGGTCAAATCTATGGCCTTAGATCTGGAAGCTGAAGACTAGATCTGGTTATCGTTGATGGCTATATTTTGGCCGTCGTTGGACAATCAATGATAGCCAAGATATGGCCGTCAACGATGACCAAATTTGGCTATCAAATTCCAGATCTATGGCTGTAGATTTGGCCATTTTCAGCTAGATCCATGGCGGATCTTGCCAGAAATGGACAAATCAGCGCACGACCAACCAGATCCATCTGGTTGTGTATCGCTACGGTGCCGACAGATGGCGGTGGTAACAGTAGCGGTAGTGGCGGTGACTGTTGGCAGGTGATAGTGGCTTGGGTGGGTGGGGGTGTTTTTGTTAATTTTAAAACTTTTACTAAGAAAAGTAATTGTTAATGTTTTGAGTTGAATATAATAGGATTGGATTTTGAAGAATATTAAAATAAATGCACTTTTGGGTTTTTACGCTAGGATAGTGGAATATGATAGCAGGAGAAGAGTGTGCCAAACGCTCAAAATATGTTCATTCTTCTGAAATAAATACGTATAAAAATATAAATTTAGTAGATTAATATGACTGAATAACAAAATACTGTCAAAAATAAAAACCTATCCACTACATAAATTATTAATGGAAATGCTTTATCAGTCATGTTTTATCATTTGTTTTCAACCAAAAAAGATATTTTCAACTGAATTTCTTGATTTAATTAAGCTCTGATCTATTAATTTTGTGTTGACTATATAGACTATTTTCCTATAAATTTAAAATAAATGTTCCATGGATTATTATTTTTTTATATTAAAAGAAAAAACTAACTGATAACAAGTGTACTTAATGTGAACGTCTTGATAAATTGCCAGACCTAAGATTGACTTTGCAAAATAAATTAGTGAATATTGGCTATTTTTTGTCTTTAAAATTTAAAAAATTGTTATACCTAAGAATTTTCCATCATTTATAAACTAAAAGTTAAATTTCTCGTTTTAAAATGTGTTTTGTAGCTTTAAAATAGGTAAACGAAAGTCTGAATTTAAAAAAAAAAAAAAACATACATTTATGAAGATTATTGGTGAAAAACCAGAAAAGGACAACAAAGAAAAGAACAGAGAAAACACGTGATATCAAAAAGCTAAAGAAAATGGAATCTATTTATTTTGCATGAATGTTAGTAACAAAACAAGTACAACTGTTATTATATAACAGATCAAAATGCACCGTATTAGACAACATTTCAATTCTTACAAATACACCCTTACTCTATTATACTCAATATTCCCCCTTAAACTAAACTTTCTTAGTACCTGAAAAAACTTTCTACCAACTGCTCTCCTTAAGCAGTTCCAGTTCTTATAGAAACATCTTTTCTCTATTTAAACACTTTCTATCAACTTCTCTCCTTAAGCAGGTCACACTCCATTACTGCACTATTTGCAAAGAAAATTTGCACATTCCACTCTATTACTTCACTACTGCATACACAACCAGATTAACACTTCCAAGCACGTTGCTTCGCTACTGCATACACAACCAGATAACATTTCCAAACAGTTTAAAAAGTGAAATTTGCACATTTTGCTGCTGCATACTCCAGTTAACACACTGATCACTATCATCATGTACTATTACTATCTACTTCGACATAGTTACTGGTTGGTAGTTTTGACGCAACATTCAGTTTTTCCTTCAACATATTAAATCTAGCAGCAGGCAGAGCTTTGGTGAGCAAGTCTACTTTTTGATATTCAGAGGCTACGTATTGTACATGCAAGACCTTTTTAGTAACCAACTCTCAAACAAAATGCACATCAATTTTGATGTGCTTTGTCCTGGCATGAAATACGGGATTGGAAGAGAGAGCTCCTGCGCTCATGTTATCACACCAAATAATTGGAACATTATTCATGTGAATTTCCAGCTCCTTAAACAGATTCTGAATCCACACTAACTCAGTAGTAGTTTGACTTAGAGATCTATACTCAGCTTCAGTGTATGATAGGGATACAACCTTCTGTTTTCGGGAAGACCATTGCACTAGATTACCACCAAGAAACACAACATAGCTACTAGTAGACTTCCTGTCTGTTACATCTCTAGCCCAATCGACATCCACAAAGGCTTCTAAGGTGAGAGATCTTTATTTGTTGAAGACCAAGCCTTGATGAAGAGTGCCATCCACATACCTTAGAATTCGTTTACAGGCTGTCCAGTGTGCTTCAGTAGGCTGGTACGAGAATTGGCTAAGTTTATTAACTGCAAATGCCAAATCAGGTCTGGACAATGTTAAATATTGTAAACCACCTATCACATTTCTGTACAGAGTAGGTTGATCAAACACTTTACTCTCTTCTTTTCCAAGCTTCAAACCAGTAGCCATAGGAGTGGTACACGGTTTAGACTCTGCCATACCTGCTTTGATAAGTAAATCCTGAGCATTCTTGGTCTATGTAAGTAGTAAACCAGTATCATTGCCCTGAATTTCACAGCCAAGGAAGTATTGTACTTCCCCAAGATTCTTAAGTGAAAATCTGTTGTTTAAATCATCTACTAACTGAGACATAAGCAAGTTATCATTCCCTATGACAAGAATATCATCTACATAAACCAAAAAATACATCACCTTAGAGTCATTTTTATAATAGAATAAGCTCACATCGGAATAGGATTTTCAAAACCCCATTCAAGCAATGCAGACTTTAGCTTATCAAACCATGATCGAGGAGCTTGCTTGAGCCCATATAGAGCCTTATTCAACCGACACACTTGTTGTGAACCCTTCCTTTGAGAAGCATCATAATAGCATTCCGGAGGAACCATAAACGCAGTCTCTGTTAAGTCTCCGTATAAGAACGCATTGTTTACATCCAACTGTTGGATTTTCCAGTTATGATGAACAGCCAAGGACAATATTATTCGAATGGTAACTGCTTTAATCACTAGTGAGAAGGTGTCGAAGTAATCCAGGCCAGGAGTTTGCTGGAAGCCTTTGGCTACCAGCCTGGCTTTGTATTTCTATAGAGAGCCATCTAAGTTCAGTTTTGTCTTAAAAAACCATTTGCTTCAACAACATTCATCCCATCTTCATAAGGAACAAGATCCCATGTGTTGTTCTTCAACAAGGCTTGATACTCACAATCCATAGCTTGCTTCCATTCGGGACTAAGTAAAGCTTCAGTCACGGTTTTTGGTTCTGAGATAATGGAATTGGTTGTTAGAAAAGCTCTTGGACGAAGTGAACCAATTTTAAACCGAGTGACCATAGGATGAGTATTGAGAGCTAAGTTATGGGAAGGTGGATTTGAAGAACATGGAATTAAAACTTCCAACTGAATTCTTGGAAGGTTTGAAGCTTGAGGAGAAGCTAAATGAGAGGAATTGGACAGAAGCTTTGTGCGTGGATTATTCTGAGATTTTGGAGAGGTTATAGGTACTGGAGTAATACCAGATGACTCTTGTGAGGATGTAGGTGATAACTCAGAGTGAATAGTAGCCATAGAAATTGGATTATCCACTGGTGCCTATTGTAAAGTAGTAGTGGTAGCCATGGTAGGTGTCTTTGGTCGACTATGAGATAAAGATGGTGCATGATCAGAGACGATATTAGTATGAGACGAGCTAGCACATGAGTTCAAAACAGAACAAAACTCAGTGGAGTTTGAAACAAGCTGTGGAAGTATCCGAGGAGATGCAGAAGAGTTGATACAAGTTTCACTCAAAGAAGTTGAACCCTTTGAAGATGTAGATTGATTAAAACCAGATTTAAAAGGAAAATCAGTCTCATGAAATTTCACTTGCTTAACAACATATATTCTCCCAGTAGAAGCAAGACACAAGTAGCCTTTGTGAGAGAGGCTGTACCCCCAAAAGGCACATTTGTCCGTATGGTAAGAGAGTTTGTGCTTATTATAGAGACGAAAATAAGGGTAGCAATGACACCCAAATTTTTTTCAGATCAGTGTAGTTGGGTTCTCGATGAAACAGAGTGAAGTAAGGAGACACAAAATCAAGAGCTGAGTTAGGCAGTCTGTTCAACAAATATGTGGCTGTGCTAAAAGCTATCCACCAATACTTCAACAGCATACCAGCATTAGCCAATAAAGATAAACCAAATTCTGTAATTGATATGTGCTTCCTTTCAGCCCTGCCATTCTATTGATGTAAATAAGGACAAGGATGCTTGAACATAATACCATGTTTCTGCAAGTAACCAGTAAAACTTCTATACTCTCCTCTCCAATCATTTTGCAAGCACTTTATTTTAGAATTCAATTATCTTTCTACAAAACAATGAAATTGTACAAAAGCAGCATAGGCCTCAGATTTAAGTTTCAAAGGATATATCCAAGTAAACCTGCTAAAATCATCAACAAATATGATATAGTATTTAAATCCCTCACAAGAGTTTACAGGAGTTGGACCCTATAGGTCCAAATGTATTATTTCTAAAAGAGCTTCAGCTTTAGATTCTGACATAGGAAAATGACATTGTTGCAACTTCCCATATTGACATGCTTCACAAAAGAAGCTTTTATTGCTAGACAGAGGCAGTTTTACATTTAACTTGTTCAAGACAATATGAAGTGTTCTACTATTAGGGTGGCCTAATCTTGCATGCCACAATGTTAGCAAATCTGAGTTTGCATTATTACTAAGACATTTATTTGAGGCTGATACAGTAGTAGGAAAAGCAGTAACTACTTTTGAGTTGAGAGGAAAATGAACTCTAGAAGGCATCTTTGAGACAGACAATAATATTGCAACAGCAGAAGTAGCAGAACAAGAGACGGACTTCATTCTTGGATTAATAGTCTTTGTCAACTCAAGCTGATATAAGCCATCCTTTACTGTGCCCGGAAGCAACACATCTTTACTATTTTTGTCCTTTACCAAGCAATGGTCAGAGTGAAATTTAACAATCACATTGTTATCCTTAGTGATTTGTGATATACTCAGTAAGTTTTTTGCAATTTGTGGAACACAAAGAATATCCCTAAGATGAATTAATCTATTATTATCAAAGGAAAATACCATCAACATACCTGTATGAGTAATGGGAATGGACTCCCCATTACCAACTTGCACTTGCACCTTAGAGCCTCCTGGATAGAGAGATTTCAGAGCCAGATTTGAGGCACTAGCCACCATGTGATTTGAGGTGCCAGAGTCCATATACCACGACTGATCGTGAATAGTATGTGGAGTGGCTACTGCTTGATAAGAAGATCCAGCTTGTAGTGATGTATCACTAACAGAATTGGAGGAATTCGTGGATGTATCACTAACAGAGTTAACTTGATAATTTCATGGACATGAAAATGCAAAGACAACATAGTTATTTGAATTGGAAGGTACTGAAGCTGAATAATCATGAAAACCAAGAAATGAAGTGCTCGAAAATTGAACAGGATTTGGCTTGAAGTTGGTTGCGGTTAGAGCTTCAGCAGATTCAGTGGATCCTCTAGCAGAAAAATTATTAACTGAAGCAGACTGTGGCTATTGTGGTTGTTGATTATATGAGGATTGGTGACTATAAAAGGAACCATTAAAGCCCTGATATTCCTGATCAAAACGATGATAACATTGCAATACAGAGTGGCCTGTCTTCCCACAAACTTGACACACTAACTTTGGTTTGAAGTATCCTTGGCCTCTACCTCTACCTCTCACCATGTTCTTGCTAAATTGTGACATTTGACCAAGAAAACTCTGAGTATGAGTATGAAAAAACGGTCTGAAATTCGACCCTTGATAATCATTGCTTCCAAACACACCTTGTCCTTGATAACCGCTGCTTATAGGAGCACCACTATTCTCTGCAAAATGAGACATTATTGGCATATAAACACCAGTAGGAAGATGATTTTGAGTACCAAATTCTGAAGGTGAATTGAAAGAGTGCGGTATAGTAGGTGTTGCTTTATTAACAGTATGCAGAAATTGTGATGTAGCGGGATTAGGAGAACCACGTTGTTTGGTAGCCAATAGAGCAGGGCTAGATGTTCATGAAAATTCGTCAAAGAATAGCTTTAGCGTTCCAATCTCATTTCATGCTTATGAAGCATAAACAAAGCTTCTTGAATGCTTGTTGTACTGCTATTATAGGTCAAACTAGCAACAACAGCGTCATATTCAGGACCAAGACCGTCTAAAATATACAAGAGTAACTCTTCTTCTCCAAGATTTACTCCACTGGCAACTAGTTCATCTTCGATCTCCTTCATTTTGAGAACATATTCATTTACATTTAAATCATTCTTTTTAGTGCTTTGTAACATATTCTGTAGATGTAATGTTCTAGCCTTGGAAAAAGACTGAAAATGTAGCTCTAAAGTATCCCAGATTTCGTATGAACTCACACAGTTAGCTGCATGTCTGAACACTGATTCAGATATTAAAGAAAACAACCACCTGACTAAAGATTGATCTAGTCTTTTCTAATTAAAATACTTAGGGTTTGGTTTCTTTACTACTTCCTCTGAATCAACAAATTTCTCAACAAGAAACATAGGTGGACAGATACTCTCACCAGTGATGAAGCCATCAAGATCGTGAGATACAAGAGTAGGAAAGATCTGCGATCTCCAGTAACCATAATTCTTTTCCACAAGCTTAACTAAAAGTGTGGGAAGTGAAGGATGGGCAACCAGACTGTTTGTGCTTGCATTACCAGTCTGCTCACCTTCTGATTTTGAAGCAAGATTGGAAAACGCAGGATTGATTTGAGCCATTTGACATGTGTCTATAGCTCTGATACCATGAAGATTATTGATGAAAAACTAGAAACGGACAACAAAGAAAAGAACAGAGAAAACACGTGATATCAAAAAGCTAAAGAAAATGGAATCTGTTTATTTTGCATGAATGTTAGTTACAAAACCAGTATAGCTATTATTATATAACAGATCAAAACGCACTGTATTAGACAACATTTCAATTCTTACAAATACACCCTCACTCTATTATACTCAATATATTCAACATCAGAAAATTTTCATGAAACACTAACTATAGCAAATATGGTTTAGGATATTGGGAAATTAGTAAATATCTCAAAACCAAATAAAGCTCTCTGAAATTTTTAAGCATTGACTTTCTACACTATCTCAAAGACAGTATCTGGAATGCACACCAGCAGAGTTCGTCCCATTTCTAACGATTTGTACATCTACTGGATTTCCTTTTTTGGTCTTTGGATTGAAACTTCTTTGTATAGCCAATAATGGCGGGCAAATTTATAGTGCAAGCCACTAGAGTGCCCCAGAAGATCAGCCGGTCGGGTAATTGAAGCCCAGTGGCAGCGAGAAGAGCGGTCGCGGTCGCAACAAAGCCGATCACCTTTACAACACGCACAACATCTTTGTTGCGTCGTCTGTTGCCAGATAGTAATAAACCATATAAACTAGAGTTAAGGGCGACAAAAATGCAACCTGAAAGTAAATACCAAACGCCTTTGGCCTCACTTGGCATTTCAGCCGCACTTTTCTTGGCCCAAAATGCGGCCGCGGTGGAAACCAGTTGACCCACCACCATGAAAGTAGTCTCAAGTTCGTATCTACGTGCAGGTTGGTTCACTGCAAGAGAGGAGGACCTTCCAGCTTCAATATCAGATGATGCTGCGGAAAATTTAACAGTTTTTTTCGGTGGAGGAGAATTCATGGACCCGTTAACTTGAGAGGAGAACCCTCCGGCTTCAGTATTAGATAATAGAGCTGCTTTACCTTTTTGGATGGCCGGACTTGAATTCAAAGGCTCGCCGACTGTGTCAGTTGGCTGGTGAAAAATAAAATGATAAGTTCTAAAACCCATAAAAATTGTCCTGTTAAGAACGTCTGACATTTGAGGATATAATAAATTAAAGATATAAAATGTATTTATAAAGCATCAAATACAATCCAATATAATAAACTAAATGATCTCGATCCATTTAAACTTAATTCTTTCTTTAAAATTATGTTAACATTCAAATTTAAGGCTTGTTTCTTTTGGTGTTAGAAGTTGCTCTTAATTATTTTACATTATATAAATGTAAAGAATATGCATGAATTCACATTTATGAAAATTCTAGATGCAGATATCTTAAAATTTTTAAAGTACCATCTATGCATTTACCTTTAGTTACAGGGTTTGTAAACTTTGGTCGGCAATTTAAAAATTTTAGGACATCCACATTGGAGAATGATTATACATATATAATAAATCTCTAGTCGTGACAACTTGGTATTAGTTTGTCAGAATCATACATGTACACCATTAATTAGGTTCATTATATTGGACTAAAATAATATTTATAACCCATATTTAATGGTTTACATGTATGGTCCTGACAAATTAATATCAAGACGTATTGATTACAGATCTATTCCATTATAAGAAAACAATAACACCAGCTGTTCTAAAAATTATTCTAAAATTCTCATCTCAAATAATGTATATAGCTGTATGATGTTGAAATGTAAAGAAAATAATGTTTTGATGAATAATATGATATATCATTTAGGTGTAAATTTAGGGATATATCTTGGGACGTATACTATTACTGTAAGAGAGTTGAAATAATTCAAACATAAATAAAAACCAAAGTTTATTCTGACATATATAAAAGAAAGAAAGAACACATACTGTAAACAAACTGTCGTACTTTTGTGATGAGAGAATCGCTTACCAGTAGCAGGTGAAGAGTTGCTTGGTCCAACATCAATGGATTTCGATTTAAAATAAGCCATAGTCCTAGCCCTACATGTTTATGCTGTCAGCCTGGCCCTGCAAACATCCGCAGCCTTTTCAGGACACATTTGGATGACAAAGAGTTACCAAAAAAAAAAAAAAGTTGATTTATGTTATTATTAATCACAAATTTCTTTTATAACTAGAACAACCTTGACAAATTATGAAAACTAAATTGTTAAGACTTAATCGGATTGAAGTTATAGCATCCTCTTTTGTGGGAATCGAAATATCTGTGAGGTCAGGCTAACAATTTGAATCGACTTTAATCAAAGATATACCCTTTTTTGTTCCCCACTTCCGGAACGGGAGAGGCGTCTCTCTCTTGTTCCGGAAATGTAAGGAATTTTTTTGAGGAGAAATAATAGGCTTTTGATTTGCCTAGAAAACAGTCGGCTGCTACATTTGATTTTGAGGCAACATTAATTTGATGTTTGAAATCCGAAACCTATTCGAGATCTGTGAAAAGAATACGTACCCCTCTCTGATGTTTCTGATTTCAGCTTCATCAAGTAAATCATTGTCAAATATCCTACCAAATAGCCCGCCATTTGAATATATACGAGATAATATTAATTAGATGCCTCAGAATGTGAGACAGGAGAATAGTATAAAGACTAGATACGCTCCAGCAACTTGAATACACGAACACGTTAAATAAAATAAAATCTATATCCGACATGGGGAGGGCAGAGCTAATTTGATATGTAGGTGAGAGACATACCATAGTTTTTCTGATTCTTCCTTTTTGATCGGCTTTAATTTTTGGTAATCGATGTTTAGATCTCAGCTGTCTAACATACTCAGCCTTTTCATCATCAGGATACAATCGAAAATGTTTATCTATCAGTTCTTCATCCAAATATACCCAAAAGATACGTTCCTTTATAGATACCCAGTCCCTTTTACTGATGTTACAGAACTTTAATGTAATATCAGGTGGCATGAAAGCAGATTCCCTCAGCTCCTGAATATGCCCCTCATAGTTCTGATCTTCACTCATCGTTTTCGAAATTTTCAGTGTTGCAATAAGGATACTGATTAATCAGATTTCATGAGTAAAATCAATGGAGATTAAAGTGATTTTTGAATATTATAATCAGCTCATTCGGCCAGGCCGGCATTGTGTATATAACTCCAAAGTAACCAGTCTCTGTTACCTATTTCACAAGACAACATCATTTTCATACTATAGAAAAAAAACTACTACAGATTGAGCCATTATTTTTTTTTTCTTTCTGAATCAAATTGAACTCCAAGAGGCAGAAGAGGATGACTCAAGTTCCGAAACTGTTGTCGCAATATATCTCTTCAAAGTTTCACTCGAGACTAGAAATTCAGATTGCGCTCCCAGAGGCGATTTTCTGGCTTTGCGATGCGTTCGTTTTGGCTCTAATCTTGCTAGATCATGGATATTACAAAGTCAGAAACACGGTTTCTTCTACGGGGTTTGTTGTCTTTGTGATGTCCATCATGTTGTCCTTCACCGGCGCGTTTAGTGCGTTGCTGATCAGGAACAAGCCCAAGCTTGCACGGAGATGCTATTTCTTGCTTTCCATTGTTTCAATGGCATCAGCTTTATCTGTACTCGGATATGCCTTGTTTCTGGAAAGTTTCAGGTGGGTATATCTAGGACTAAATAGTGGAAAAATGAATATCTCGGTTTTTCAGATTTGATAGAAGAACTAAGAAAAAGAAAATTATTAGCCATGTTTGTGAAGATTACTCTTTATGTTTCTTGAATCAGTGTTTGTAATTGCACTTTCCTGTGAAATCTATAACATTCATGCATTTTTGAGATTTGGTTTCAATACCTTTTACCAGATGCACAATGTTTATTTGGAAAATTTTGTATTTGTTGCCATTTGTTGGAGGATTAATCCAGAATTGATCATATGGGAAGCCACTAAAAATGATTACTGCCTTTTGAAACGTCCCATTCAAATTCTAATTAATATTGAGGTAAAAATTGTCTTGATTCTCAACCAGTCAAAGTAATTTTCTTGACAGTGCTTGCATGAGTATCCCAATTGAAGTAGAAACTGTTTATGGGTATTTAAGTGACAAATGAAAAAACTTTTACTTAGAGATTATTGACAAGTTTCTGTATACCATGAATACTGATCTCATCTGCCGCAGCCGGACACACAATGATTCATGAAAATTTTCTGTATTGGAAACATTAGGCCTCTGCATATCTTCAAATCTGCTTCTTGTATACTTCAAGATGGGCTGGGCCGGAAAAAGGGCCTGGCTCGGCCTAGGCTTGGGTCCATAACTTAGATTTGAAACTCGGCTTTTTTTAATTCCTACGTTAAAAGGAGATATATCATATTATTGGGATTTAAATTTAGCATGCTGCATATTTGTTGTCACTCTATCAACATGTTTGATATATTCAAGTTTCTTTAATGTCATTCAAATAGATTATACTTTATCTTTTGTCATATAACTAATGGTATTGTACAATTCCCTTACAAATAGTCTGTGTATATCATTCATATCTCATATCACGGATATAAACATTCAACTCATCAAACTCTCCTTACTAAAGAATAAACTCAATAAAAATCATAGTCCGCAAAATAAAATAAAATAAGTAAATAAATAAAGTTTCCACAATGAAGAATAAAAAGGTATTCTTAAATTTTCGTCATGGCATTAACTTGGAAATTAATAATTACCTTTTGAAATTTCATAGAAGTGACAATGAATAAAGGGAAAGGAGAACCTTTATGAAATTTCATCAAAGTGGCATTAATATAATCAAGGACGGAATAACACTAAAAAGAGAGTTTAACTTGAAAACTAAGGTGGTATTTTTTTTTCTTTTTTCTCAAAGTAACCGGTACAACAAGTGGGATTTGGGGAAAGGAGGTGATAGTATACTTGACGTTTTAGGATTAAAATATGATATCTTTATTTTCATTAACTTTTTATAAATTAAAATTACAAGTCATCTACTCTTCTATCTCCTTTTTTTGAAACTAATATAAAGTGGTAGCGTTTTGATAAATGATAGGAGAGGTTAAAGAGGATATGTTAACTAGTGTATAAGTGGGTTTTGAGTAAAATTACATACGCGAAATTAACAAGTGGAACATAGGAATTTCCTTAGAAATATTTCTTATGGTAAAGGAAGAAACTTCAAAGGATTTTGGGGGCATTTTATTAAAAAGCCATCTCAAGTTTAAATTTAATTAAAAGGTTATGAAGTTTTAAAGTGTTAACTAAATAGTCTTATTATTGATTAAGGGTAAATAAACTTGATTAGTGCTTAATTAGGATTAATGAAGTATTATGTAATCTTTTAAAAATTATATTATATTCCCAAAAACCCGAAATTCTTGCAAACAAACCCAAACACCTTCTTCTTCGTCCCGCCATTAACGCATCTCTACCTTGGTTGTTGTTTCTTCTTAGCTTCGTCTACATCTTCTTCCTCTAAGTGTCCAGACGTAGGATTGTTTAAGCGATTCTTCGCTTTTACTGTTGGTCGTTTAAACGATCTACGATCGCTTAAGTGATCATGAATAAGACAATAAATAAGTGCCTAGACGCATGATCGCTTAAGCGATCCTTTGCTTTTGGTCGCTTTAAACGATTTATAATCGCTTAAGTGATCATGTCCGAGACAGAATCAACTTCTGCCCAGATGCACGATCGCATAAGCGATCTAGATATCGTTTAAGTGATTCTTTGCTTTTACTGTTGGTCGCTTAAGCAATCTACGATCACTTAGGCAATCTACGATCGCTTAAGCGATCACGAACAAGACAATCAATAAGTGCCCAGACGCATGATCGCTTAAGCAATTTATTATATCGCTTAAGCGATCCTTTGCTTTTAACCTTGGTCGCTTAAGCGATCATGTCCGCGGCAGAATTAACTTGTGCTCAGATGCATGATCGCTTAAGCGATTTAGGTATCGCTTAAGTGATTCTTTGCTTTTACTCTTGGTCGTTTAAGCGATTTTATATCGCTTAAGCGATCATGTCCGACGCTTGGAATTTGCGTTGGCATCCTCCTCTTCAGTTTCAATTTCAACTCTTACCCTCCCTTGTTTCGCCAATAGAATGTCTTCTGTCAACGCCGTCTCCTCTCCTGGTGGAGGAACTTCAATCATCGGAAGTTACTCCACCACAACTTCTTCTTCTCCATTTTTGGTAGACTCGATGGTGCCTACAATTTGGAGAGTAGATGGGTTTTTTTTTTCTATTTCTTTAAGGATCTCAACCATTATAACTTAATCGGAAATGATAAGGAATGACAAAAATGTAAAGAGCAAAGAAATTGAGAAATTGCAGAAAATTGGAAGAAAAAACGAGAGAGAGAAAGGTGTTTGAATCCTGTTGTGACAAAGAGAAGCTAAGAGAAATGTGTTTTGCCTTTTAAATTTTAAATCAACTTCTCTTTAGTATACTCTAACCCACAAATGTTTAAATCTTTTCACCCTAATCCTTTTTGCTGCTTTAATTACACTTGAGTGTGCCACGCCATATTTTTTAACCCAAAACAAAATCAAAAAGATTTTCATGGCTACTTTGTTAAATGAAAACTTAGGATGGCTGGACAGCTAAATTTTCTCATGATTTTGGTTACTAGAAAGTAGGAATAATTTTACTTAAACATATCAAGGTGAAAGAGGGAATTTCCTTAGAAAATATTAGGAACTTTTTTCACTTTTTTTCTGATTTGCCCTTGGATTTGACAGAATGACGGCCAAGATACTATTTAAAATTTTAAACCAATGAGGTTTTATTTCTAGCTCGCTAAATGTCAAAAGTTACTACAATTATATACATGTACATCATTTTATTCCACACCTAATTATCCCACTCACTTTTGTATCCTTAGGAAAAGGTGACGTATTAGGTGGGGTTTCAATTTTCAATAATGCAACGGACACTAAGATCTTACATCAAAATCTTACACCGACCTATTTATCTCATGACTCATGCCAGACATGTTTCATATTATTAAATTTTTTTCTAGTAAATAATCATCCATAAATGATAAACAACCGTTTCACTTATATGGACGAGAATCCGTTTATTATAGATGAACGTCTCCATTTAAAAAACGTCCGTTCATCAGTAAATAGAATAATTTTTTTTACAAAAATTAGAAACGGTTGTTCATAGATTATGGACAGCTGTCCCTAAATATTATATGGGCATTCATATTTTAATGAACGCCCATCTATTAATAATCGTTTTTTAAAATTAAAAAATATTTAGGGACGATCGTTCATCAGTTATGGATGATCGTCTCTTAATTTTGGATGAACACCCATAAATAAGGGACGTCCATCCATAATCTAAATATAAAAATTAAGAAAAAATATTTGGGCGTCCGTCCCTTATTGTGGTTTTAAAAAATTAAATAAAAACGTTAGTCGTCCGTCCATAAATTTGAACGGCCGTCCTTAATGAGCCCAAAGTTTTTATTATGCTACAGATTAGACGAATTACAGAAGAACAATGAGTTTAACCGTGTTTCATGCGTGAAACAGATATATCTGCATTCTGAAACCCAAAGATTAGAGGAGAGGAGATTGAGGGCACGAGAGATAAGGCAGTGGAGAACCTTTAGAATGCTCCCCGAGAATCTTCAACGGGAGGTTTACGCGAACTACTGACTATTTGGCGCAGAACATTATCTCAACGATTTCCCAGAGCACCTGCTTAACCAAATAAAAAGAGAACTTTGCCTGGAAGTGCTCAGGACGGTGAGTTCGTTTTCAAACCTTCTACTCATAATTTGATTATCTTTTAAATGATCAAGATGAAAAAATACAGAACGAGGCTGCAGTGGAGGGAAAAAAAAAAGCTAGTGAATGACTAATCTTTAGGAAAGCTTTTGTAGTTTACATGCAATATTTCATCTGGAGCAATAACTTGAGAAGAAAGGGAGAGAAGGATATGGAGAGGCAAAGAAAGAAAACAGAATGGCGAAAAAGAGAGACAGAGACAGAGACAGAGTGAATGAATGAATGGTTAAGAATAGAAAATTAAAATGTAGTAGTTATAATGCCAACTCAAACATTAAAACAAAGATGATGGATGAATAATTATTAAATAGTGTCAAATTTTTTACTGAAATGTCTATTAATCCTGGATCTGTTTAATTAGGTGCCACAATTTGGAGGAATGGAGGAACAATTTTTGAAACAAATGTGTAACCGTCTTCAGCCGATGCTATACAGGACAGGGTCTTCCATTGTAAGTCAGGGTGAGCTAATTAGGCAGATGCTTTTCGTGATGCAAGGCAGTCTATCAACGAGTATGAACGGTGGAGGCATTGTCTTTAGGGCGGGTGACTATTGGGGTGAAGAACTTCCCATATGGGCTTTTGATCGTAACCCCTTGTGCCCATTACACCGCTCACCCGGAAATCTTTGTGCTCTTACAGAAGTTGAAGCATTTGCTCTAATGGCTGAAGACTTGAGGGAGGTTGTACACGAATCTTTGAATGCAGGGGTGGGTCCACACTTGTGCAGGGGCGGGTCAACCAAAAATAAATAAAAACTTTGGACGGGCGATCCACAATTTATGACACGCGTACAAAGTTTTTATTTAATTTTTTAAAATCACAATAAGAGATGGGCGCACATTCCTTATGGATACTCATCCACAAGTTAGGGATACCCGTCCACAAGAAATAGATGGATATCCAATTTTTTTTCTTAATTTTTATATTTAGATTATGGACAAGTGTCCCTTATTTGTGGACGCCTGTCCAAAATTAAGAGTTATGAACAGCCGTTCTTAAATATTTTTTAATTTTTAAAAATGATTATTAATGGACGGACGTCCATTAAAATATGAACGTCCGTCCAATATTTAGAGATAGTTGTCCATAACTTATGAATGGCTGTCTCTAATTTTTGTAAAATTATTTTATTTCATTTACTGATGAATGAGCGTCCTTTAAATAGAGATATCCGTCCATATAATATGGATAAGATTCTATGTAAGTGAACAGCCGTTTATCATTTATGGACGACGATTCAGTAGAAAAAAATTTAATAACATGAAACGTGTTTGATGTGAGTCATAAGACACGTAGGTTGGTGTAAGATCCTTATTTCCGTAGCATTATTGTTCAATTTTTAAGACTAATGTACTAATTTCTTTAAGAAGTTGAGTGACCCATATTTAATTATTTATCATTTATCCTCTATTGAATTATTTTTCTAAAGGACAAGGCTCTCTCTCTCAATCTAACGTAGAAATTATGGAGGAAAAGTCAAACGCTTATGAATTGTTTATTAATATTACGCATCACCAATTTCTTGGTGAGAGGGACGAACTAATTCTTTATTCAAAAGCTCTTCTGAAACCAGGAAAAAAAAACTGCTTCATCAGAAACACCTTCCACACAACAAAACCAAGAAAACAAAAAGAAAGGAAAGAAAAAGGAAAAGGAAAAGTGAAGAAAAGGCGAAAGGCAATTGAAATTGAAAGACCGATGAGTTAATGAAAGCAATCTCCTAATATATGATAAATTGACAAATATCTCTACGAGATTTCAAAATAACAAAAATTTTCTAAGTATTAAGTTTTAGGTATTAAAATAAATGATAAGAGACTAATTTTGTAATACTTATTATTAATTTATAACAAATTAACAATATAAATTTTAATTGCTCATTAACCATTTATTAACTTTATGATATTTTTTGTTATTTCAGAAACCTCAAGTGGGTTTTTGTTATTATATGGGAGGTCTATATCTTTTGACTCAAATTAATAGTAATATGTTGATCCTTCTGGTCTTCCTTGTTGACCAAATATCAATAAGGGCAGCTTTGTAATTAGCCATAAAGCTTGTTGTCATGCGGTGCTGTTTTAGTTTGTCTAAAATTCTCTATATAAAATAGAGACTGTAGCTTCTTCTCTCAATTAATCAAAAACAGAACACTCGAACCAGCCCCCTTTACTGGTTCCTTATTGATTTTCTTTCGTTTTGACTTGGTATCAGAGTGCTGACTAACGTCAATGGCGACTGATTCTGGTTCCACACACTCGCTTAACAGCGTAGAAGAACTTCTAAGAGAGTCAATCGATCGCTCCACTTCACATTTGCTCAAGGAATCTGTAAATCTTGCAACCTCAGCTTTACCTTCGAGTTTACAAACTATCAACCAAAAGCTTACAAGAAACAACTATCGCTTCTGGAGCTCATAAGTCCTTTTCGCTGTAGGATCACATTAGTTGGAGGATCATCTTATTGGTAAAGTTCCTTGTCCTTCTCCTTTACTTGTGACGAATTTAGATATTGAAAATGAGTTAGGGCAAATTAGAGGTGAACTCAAGTTAAGTGATGATTCAGTTAGTAATAAGGTGAATCCTGTATATATTTTATGGAAGCGCACGGATAAATTTCTTATAAGTTGGCTATTAACTTCCATTTCTGAAAGTATGTTTGGAGTAATATCGAAGTGTAGGTTTTCCACTAAAATTTGGAATACTCTACACCTTGAATTTCTCAATGATTCTAAGGCTAGAGCTTTACATCTTAAGAATCTGTTACAGACCACTCAAAAAGGTAATATGAGCATTTGTGATTACGTTAAAAGGATGAAGGAAATTGTAGAAAGTTTGTCTGCCAGTGGATTGATTGTGGCACATGAGGACTTGTTGCAATATGTATTAGATCGTCTAGGACCTGAATATGATGCAATAATTGTCAATTTAACTTCCAGACTTGCGTCCAAAGTCGATATAGTATCCTTGCAGGAAGCAAAGTTCTTATTACAAAAATATGAGCTTAGGTTAGATAAACTCAACACAACAGATTTGTATAACAGTTCTGCAAATGTGGCATCACTCCACCACACTGCAATTCTTGCTAATGTCACCAATACCAACACTCCTTCCACTCAACACTTCATTACCAAAAACTCACCTAACTCACTACAAACACCTGCACACAGATCCATTCCAATCCTTTCACTAGTATCAATGGGAAATCCACATTACCAACAAAATTATGACATATCTGTTACTGCTGCTTACAATACTAGGTTAGAAAACCAACCTCAACTGAACTATAATGCTTCCATGTTCACTTAAAGACCTCCCTTTCAACAATATGGCAGAGGCAAAGGCAGAAATTTTGGAAGAAATAGGCTAATTTGTCAACTTTGTAACAAGACAGGACACTCCGTTGTGCAATGTTATCACAGATTCAATGCAGCCTACAATGGTACATTTAATAGTGCCTACTCCAACTCACAACCACCAAGTGCCTACTTCAACTCATAACCACCACAATTTTCTTCTCCACGGTAGTCTTCTTCTCAGTCACACTTGGTCAATGCATAATCTCCTAATTTACTGCCTCAACAACACTCTATGAACTCTCAATCTTAGCAGTTTGGGAATTGACAAGTTTTTGGACAGTCTCCTGTCCCTATTGGCTCTTCCTTGCAGAACCTACATCAATCACAATTTACTCATCAAAATCTTGACAATTCTGGAATTTCATTGTTAAGTGTTCCCAGTCAGTAGTTGGTAGGGGGTAGTCAAGCCTTTGTTGCTAGCTCAGACATCTCACTTCCTGGTTCCACACTTGGGTGTTCTGTGTACAATCAACAAACTCATCCTCAACCAATTTTACATTCTGCTCTTGCCACATCCTCCACTCCTACTAACCCTGTGTGGTACATAGATTCAGGCGCAATAGATCATGTTACTACTAAATTGAACCAAATGAGTCTTAGCAAGAGTTATGATGGTGCAAATCAACTTCAAGTGGGGAATGGTGAGTTTCTCAACATATCTTATATTGGTTTTACTCTCTTATCTAGTGATCTTCATTCCAAATGTTTACTTCTAAAAAATATCCTATGTGTGCCTAAAATCAGAAAAAATTTGCTAAGTATTTCTAAGTTTACCAAGGATAATGATGTAGTGGTAGAGTTTAATGTTGATTGTTGTATTGTTAAGGACAAGTTAACCAAGGCCACATTGCTGCAAAGGGAACTAAAGGAGGCTTGTACCAGTTGAACATCTCACCTAGGTCTCCTATGTCTTGTTCATCCAATTCTAATGCACCTTACTCTAGTGGTTTTTGTTCAAATATGTCTAGCAAAAATAAGTCTAGTTCTGAAGTTTCTCAGCCTGATGAATCATGCTCTAAGTTCTATAGTCATGAGAGTTGTAACCCCGGTGTATTCTGTACTAAATTCAATTCAGATTGTCTTCATAATGTAGAGTCAACAAGTCTTGTTATTGATACTAGTGATGCTAGTAATTCTGGTATTCAAGGTCTTATAAAGTGTGACAACTCCTTTAGCAATAAAGACTTTATTGTGTTCCAAATAAATTATGATAACTCCCTTAATTTTCTCAGTTCTGATTGCAAAAATGATTGTTCTAATTCTGAAATCTATTGTTTTCTTGCTGATACCATTACAAATGCATAAATGACATGGCACAAGAGACTAGGACATCCACATTCTCTTGTTTTGCATAAACTACTTGCCACTTTAACTAAAAATACCATTAACCAGTCTCAATCTAAATTTACTTCTGCTTCTGAATTTTGTGATGCCTATCAAATGGGAAAATTGCATCTTACTAGCTTTCCATCCTCTTCCTTTATATCCACTGCACCTTTAGAGTTAGTACACAATGATGTGTGGGGCCCTGCACCCTTACCTTTAACTGATGGCTTTCGTTATTATGTGCAATTCTTAGACGACTTTAGTCGATACACTTGGTTGTTTCCTCTTCGCACAAAGGCAGAAGTAAATCTGTTTTTTTTTTTTTTTTCATCACCTTGCTAAAAGGCAATTTGGTCACAAACTTAAGTGCTTGCAATCCAACCAAGGAGGAGAGTACATTGCATTACAACCCTACCTTACTGAATTAGGTATTCGGTTTAAACATTCATGTGCCTACATTCATCAACAAAATGAGCGATGTGAAAGGAAACATAGGCATATAGTAGAAACCAAATTAACTCTTCTTGCCCATGCTTCTATGCCTTTATGTTTTTGGTGGCTAGCCTTTGAGATTGTTGTTTTCCTCATAAATAGGATGCCTACTACTACTATTAATTACATGTCACCTTATCAGAAGTTATTCAATCATGTGCTTGTTTATGAATCCTTAAAAGTATTTGGTTGCACCTGTTTTCCTTTCCTTTGTATGTACAATACTAATAAGTTTGCTTTTCATTCCGTCAAGTGCGTCTTTGTTGGGTATAGCCTTGTTCACAAGGGCTATAAATGTTTAAAACAAGATGGTAAAATCATAATAACTCCCAGTGTCAAATTTAATGAGTTTGAGTTTCCTTTTGCTTAAGGCTCATTTTGTTCTACTTCACATCAAATAATCCCCAAGAGTCTCACATTGAAACTCCTTCTTCCTTTCCCTTTGTTGCTGTTTACCCTACTTCCTTTGGTCAAGCTCCTGGTTTCTTTATAGCAATCAGCCCTGCAAACAAGTCTAATAATGATGCAACAGGAGGTAATCACTCTTAACTCTACTACTACATTACAATTTGCTCCTCTGTTTTTTAGAACACGCTAAGAGTCAACCAAATCTTGCACCTGCACATTTCTCTTCATCTTTGTCTAAAATATAGCCAAACACTCACACTACTAGTCTCTCTTCACCTTTGTCTAAGAGTTAGCCAAACACTCACACTGATAGTTTTTCTTCACCTTTGACTCCACCTGGAAACACAGCCTCACAACCTTCACACACAACTTTCTCTTTGAGTCAAACTCCAAACACAACCTCAAATACTAATACTTCTATACCTATTAGCTTTCCCTAAACTAAATCTCTCCAAATTTTTTCTCTGCCCATTATACCATCCAACATTATACCTCTATCTTGCTCACTTGAAGTAGGTCTTACATTGACAAAATTTCCTAAAGACTCACAGTTCACTTAGTCAGTAACACCAAACACTCATTCTATGTTGACAAGAGCAAAAACTACTGCCATAACTTCTGCTTGAACCTGCATTGATGTTGATCATCCTATTGCTTGCCTTATAAAAAAAAAATGTACATTCTACCCCTACGATTGCTACTGCATTGCACCAAGATATATCAGATTTAGCATCAGTATATTCCACTATATCTTATGCTCCAATGATTGTCTCTTCACAACACTAAGTTGAATCAGAACCAGCATCATTATTTGATGCCTTAGCCAATCCTAGTTGGAAAACAGCCATGAAGTCTGAGTTTGATGCACTGGTTCATAACAACACTTGGACACCTGTACCCTTATCTCCTCATATGAATGTAGTAGGAAACAAATGGGTGTTTCGCACCAAGTTCAATGCTGATGGTACAGTAAAAAATGGCAAGGCAAGGCTAGTTGCGAAGGGATTTCAACAAACCCCTAGCTTTGATTACTTTGAAACTTTTAGTCATGTGATTAAACCTTCCACAATCAGAATAATTTTGACTTTGGCAGCAACAAATGGTTGGGATATTCAGCAAGTTGATGTGAACAATGCGTTTCTGAATGGGACCCTAAATGAAGAAATGTATATGTAGCAGCTGATTGGGTTTAAAGATTCTTCTCAGCCTACATTTGTATGCAAGTTGCAAAAAGCTTTCTATGGTCTTAAACAAGCCCCAAGGGCTTGGTTTGATAAGTTGAAAGTGGCCTTACTTGGCAAAGGATTTCTGAATTCTATTTCTCTTATCTCACTTATGTGTTGGTGTATGTTGATGATATCCTCCTAACACGATCCAATCCAACCTATATTACTCAACTGATGCAAGAGCTTAATGAAGAATTTGCTTTCAAAACTCTCAGCTCACTGCATTATTTTCTTGGATTGGAGGCTACAAGAACTTGCAAAGGTATCCACTTGAAGCAAGCTAATTAAGCTTCTAACCTATTAACTAAGACCAGAATGTTGGATGCAAATACTTGTTGTACACCTATGGTTGTGGGTACAAAATTAGCTTCAAGGACAGTGAACCTTTTGAGAACCCTAGCCTTTACCGTAGCACAATTAGAGCACTTCAATACCTCACTTTTTACCAAGCTTGACCTTAGTTTTTCAGTTAACAAACTCAGTCAGTTTCTATCAGCTCTCACTAATCTACAATGGTAGGCTTGCAAGAGGATTTTGAGGTATATTAAAGGGACATTGGATCATGGCTTACATTTCTAGCATGCAGAAATTTTGCATATTGAATGCTATGCTGATGCTGATTGGGGAAGTAATTTGGAAGATAGAAGATCCACAAGTGGCTATTGTGTGTACATAGGTCCAAATTTAATTCAATGGAGCTCAAGAAAGCAAAAAGTAGTTGCTTTATCTTCCACTGAAGCTGATTATAGGGCTTTAGCTCAAACTGGAACAAAGGTTGCATGGTTATGAAGTTTATTTGTTGAGTTAGGCATCCCTATAACCTTTAAACCTGTCATTTGGTGCGACAATGTTAGTGTCAATGCCTTGGCATCTAATCCCTTGTTCCATGCACGGCCCAAACACATAGAAATGGATGCCCATTGCATTAGAGAACAGGTGCTAGCTAACAAGGTGGCTATACAATATGTACCATCTAAGTTACAAATTGTAGATCTGTTGACAAAGACCTTATCTGTTGCCCATTTTGCAGAATTACATGAAAAGCTTAATGTAATAAGTAAACATGCATGCATCAGTAATTTTAGTGTTATGTTGCAATTTTTAGAGTTGCAGCTTTTTGAGTTGCAGAGGTAAGAAGTGGTACTACTGTGATGTTGTTATAGTATTTGAGTTGCTGAGATAAGAAGTGGCACTGTTGTGATGCTATGTTGTAGTATTTTAGTTGTAGAGATAGATGTTGTTGTACTGCTGTGATGTTATGTTGCAGTATTTGAGTTGCAGAGATAAGAAGTGGTACTGCTGTGATGCTATGTTACAATATTTGAGTTTCAAAGATAAGAAATGGTACTGGTGTGATGTTATGTTGTAGAATGTTATAGTATTTAAGCTGTAGAGATAAGAAGTGGTACTACTGTGATGTTGCAGTATCAATTTTTAAGTTGCTGTAAGAGATATGTCTTTGTCTTGCTGTTGTGAGTTGGTAAGAAATGGTGTTGCTGTGTACTTTGTCTTGCTGCTATATTTGATAACAAATGGTGTTGTTGTTGTTTTTTGTCTTGTTGCTATGAGTTGATAAGAAGTGATCAAGAATTGATGCTTTTAAATCTTCAAGTTCAGTTCATAAAACTTCAGAAGACAACAAGAATTGCTCTCCAATAAGCTTAGCTTTCAGGAAAATATTTAAGTGAAAGAAACAAGTTGATCTTTCAAAGTTAGATGTATGTAGCTTGGTTTGAGGGGGAATGTTGACCAAATATCAATAAGGGCAACTTTGTAATTAGGCACAAAGCTTGTTGTCATGCGGTGCCGTTTTAGTCTGTCTAAAATTCTATATGTAAAATAGAGACTGTAGCTTCCTCTCTCAATTAATCAAAAACATAACACTCAAACCAGCTCACTTTACTAGTTCCTCATTGATTTTCTTTCATTTTGATTTTCCTTTAGAAAGCAAAAGTTCCTTCTAGGTCTGCACCAAACTGCAAATAAGAGTTATAAAAAGTGCATAAAACTTTGTATTTAGCATATTATTAATTTCCATGCAAATTTAAGGCATGAACATTTGTTAGGATCCCACATCGGGATCTCACACCCATCAAGTTGGGTACTTAAGCATAGGAGCTCTCCCACTTATCAGTTCGGTCTTTCGGATTGGGCTCTCCCTTAAGCTTGACTTCTAACATTGATGTTTTTCGTTGAGAGTTAGGCTGCGGAAAGGGCTACGCATAGGCTAGATTAAGGTGTACTAATAGATGAGTGAAGCTGCCCAAAAGGGGAAATGGCTACCATCGGGTCAGTGTCGATAGAGTGAAAGTCGTCGTGGATGTCAGCTCTTAAGTGAGAGTGCAATGTTAGTATACCACATTGGGATCTCACATCCACCAAGTGCGGTACTTAAGCCTAGGAGCTTTCCCACTTATCAGGTTAGTCTTTTAGGTTCGTCTCTTTCTTGGGCTTGAGTTCTAACATTGGTGTTTTTCGTTGAGAGTTGGAGTGCGGAAAAGGCTATATATAGGCGAGATTAAGGTGTAGTGTGTTCTTCTTGGGAGGGGGTGCTTTATCGAATAACTGATAGGTGAGTGAAGCCGCCCAAATGGGGAAATGGCTACCGTCAGGTTAGTGTCGATAGAGTGAAAACCATTATGGACGTTGACTCTTGAGTGAGAGTGCAATGTTAGTATCCCACATTGGGATCTCACATCCACTAAGTGTGGTACTTAAGCCTGGAGGCTCTCCCACCTATCAGGCTGGTCTTTTGGATTAGATTCTCCCTTGGGCTTGAGTTTAACAACATTAGTGTCTTTTCAGCAATAGGATAAGCTTAAGCTAAATTTCCATCAACATCATATTATAATTAATATGATGAAACTACTAGTATTCTTATTTTAATGTAGTTTGCTTGCTTCTATTAATTTCTATTCCATTTCCATCATATGCACAACATATGCTATACAATCAGAAATTACACTTTTTTTTTTCTACCCCAAACTTTAAGCTAATGATGCACATGTATTAGTTTTTTATGCATAGAAACTTAATATTGACTTATCATAAATTGGCTTATCAAATGTATTAGGTTTCTCTGTTTCTGTTTCTGGGTTAGAACACGGTTCTTAATATCATTCTAAATAATAATAAATAAATAAATAAGTGACAACTTTTCAAGTAGTGGATTATTACATTTTGGCAACTTATATTAGACCTACCATCCGGATGAAATTAGCCAGCTTTTTCTTAAAGGATACATAGAAATTTAATCAATTACTATGGATATTGATTGTTGCACCAATTATGTAGTAATTGTATCTAAGTTACCTCGTGTTTGACATGCGGAAGTCAATCCTTTTGTTTGAGTAGGGCTACTAAATCTTCTCCCACTTTTTTTAAGGAATGGTGCTACATCTAAAAATTATATATACACATTATTATATACAAATTCATTTGATCATACTCTTATTATTATTACATCATAAATCTATATTTAATAAATATCTATATTGAATACATTTTTGTATGCACTCATGTTTAAAATGAAAAAAAAAAAGTTTATACATCTAATATTAAAGTTTTTCAGAGTAAAAAAGAGTCACTTATTACTTTCAAAAGTTACGAAAATCATGGTCTATAACCTGGTCAAGGGGTTGGATCCCGAGTTAGGCAATCCAAATGGTTCGACTGGTGGGTCGGACTAGTGACGTAATCATGTTGACGAGTGACATCAGTATAACGTAACAAAATCCCACTAGAAATTATATCCTTATTCCATTTCTCAATAAAATAAAATTATAAGAACATGTAAAATGAAAATAAAATAAAAATTAATATCAATATAATCATAAAAAATAAATCCTTACCTTGATCATGAAGAAGCTGAGGAAGCTTTTATGGTTAGGGTTAGTTAAAAAACACCATTGCAAGCATCAAGTTCCATCTTTGCCGCCCTTCGATCCACCATAATCTGATTGAAATCTTTCTTGTCTTCAAGAGATTCACCCAATCCAAGCGACTCATATTGATCATGCTCATCCATTGGTCGATACTCATTGCATCACATTTCATCTCCCCCAACATCAACCACTTAACCCTAATCAACAAACAAAAGAAAAAATACCCTAAAATTAACCAAAACTCATAACTTACTCCACGAAATTGTCATTGTATAGATCCTCTTCGTCCTCTCTTTCTTCAGGCATGTCCAGCTCGTCTCTGATGATCTTGGGATCCATCGAAACTTCATTGTCTATCAAGTAATTCTAGCTAGTTAGTTTGATTAAGATCCCTATTATTTTGTTTCTTCCCACACTCTAATAAAAGAAATCATCTTCTTTGTTTCAACTCTTACAAACATGGTATTTGGAGAAAATATTATTTTTTTCTCACATTAATCGAAGAAATCCTCTTCTGTTTCAACTCTTGCAAACACATGTGCTTGTATCAAAGGATACACAAAGCAAAGAATGAAGATGCAGAATTGGATAATTTGATTTTGTTTTGTTTTTAGGGATTTAATTTTTATTGACTTGATTAGCCACCAGTCCGGTTGGACCGATGGTTTGGTACTATTTCGTCAGTCCAAAACCAGCCCAATTCTAGTTAAAGGCTAAAGTCAGGTTTTAGGAGTCCTCAAACCGTAGTTGGTACCGGTTCCGGATTGGACCGACTCGTCCGGTCTGGGTTTCAAAACATTGGTGTAGATTCGATATCAAATTTTATAAATTCTCATGGAATGGGGGAATATGGTTATATAGCTCTTGGATTTGAACAATTTTGTAAAACAATATCTAGCCCTTATCAATTCTTATTGGTCAATAAGCCAATAAGCCACTATAACTTGTAACATGTAGATTATTCTTAAGTATATGTTAATGCCTAAAAATGGCTTAAGTGCTAATAAGTAAAAAAGGGTTTAAGAGATGGTGGTGTTTTCAGTTTCACTGGTCTTCAATCTTCTAGGTTGTTGGTTGGCCTATTATCTCCTTCAAAGCCCTTAGAGCCTCTACATGAAGGAGTAACCTTTTACGGTTATTATGAAAGGGTATCATCCATTGACTATATCAATGCGTGTTAAAGGAATTAAGACTACTAAAGGTTGCAAGTGACCTCGTGTAATGCAACCAACATGCATGAGGACAATGAGATCATATATATATCCCATAGAATATGGAGAATTATTGATCGATCTTTAAAGTTTAACCTACACAGTAAGTAAAAAGCTGATCACATGATTTCTTAGATATCTCGACAAACACATAGGGGTGTAAACAAGCCGAGCTTTGGCTATTCGAACTAGGCTCGGCTACTACAATGTCAAGCTCGACCAAGCTTGAGATGTTGAGCTTGAGCTCGACATAGAAAAAGCGAGCTCAAGCTCGAGCAATACATGCTCGATCCACCATGGTCGAAAGTGTCAAAACCCAACATCACCGCCTACAATTCATAGAGCCATCTTTTCTACCAGCAATGTCTTCTCATATCTTCATTCTCTTCAAGTAAACCAAACCAATCTTAAACTAGTAATGATCACAGTTTCTTCCATTCTCAGATCTCCGTTCTTATGTCTTAGATCTCCATTCTCTTACAAATCAGGAACAACAATAAGAAGAAACAAATAATCACTAATTATTTGCCGCTCCATAAATCCCAAATTGACATACCTAGATGAAGAAAATCCACACAAGAAGTTACGATGTGGACGAGACGAGGTGGCAAGGAAACAAATCGATCGGTGTCGACGAACAAGGCGACGAGACTCGACACTCCACGTCGACGAACGGTGTTGGATCGGCAGAGGGTTTACAAAGTTGCAATTTAGGGGTTTTAATTTTGTCCTAATTCAAATTCAAATTTGATTTTTACATATTTGGGAATGAGGTTGTCTTTGTCATTTTTACAAACTGGTAAATTCTATATACCCCCAATAGTTGTGAAACTATCACATCACCCTTTCGATTTGAGCTCGCTAAAGCTCACAAGCTTGGCGAGTTGACTATCAAGAAACTCAAACTCGATTCACCACCTACGACGAGCCACTCAAGCTTTCCTCAAGCCGAACCAAAGCCGCTCGCGAACGGCTCGACTAACACCCCTAGAAACACAACATGTTTTACTTTTTAATAATTCATCTTGGTGACAAATTGTGCATAATTATTAATTAAAGAAAGATGAATCTGCCTAAATGCTTCTAGAGTATCCATGCATGACTGGCCATAAATATATGCTGAAGATAGTACTAAAAACAACAATAACAAAGAGTAAAAGGAACAAGAAACCACGAAAACCAAACATACATGATACAACATCAAGCTCTCTAAATAACTTTTTTTTTTAATATACGGCTTTTAATAAAATATAATTATACCAGAACATATGAGAGAAGGACATGATCAATCTAAATATTTGTTTTCTTCGCTTTTTCTCTTTTTAATTTTTTTTTTTTTTTTTTTTTTTTTTTTTTTTTTTTTTTTTTTTTTGCGAACCACCAAAATCCTAGCTAGTATCCTCTGAGCAAAGACTAACAGATAGCCTTCAAATTGTAACATCCAGTTCAGTTCATGATTGCAGACGCCAAAGAAGGAAATACTGCTGTAAAAACAACACCAGTGATTATCAACATTAGACTATCCGGCAATAAGGTACCCATTAGCGCTAAGAATCCGTACGCTATGGCAATTCTTCCTACCCCTGGCAGGATTCTTTGAACAAATCTTGATCTTGGAGTACTACGGCCACTTTGTTGAGTAGAACTGCCACATAAGCAACCGATTACAAAACCAATAGCCATACAAAGCCCCAAAATATTCATGAGGATTCTAACATTAGGAGACAATGATGTGCTGTTAGTAAAAGTGATTGTCACCAAAGCAACTCCTCCTTGAACCGCGATCATGAATGAGTCAGACCATATAGGATGACTGCACAATATTGCTTGTCCCTCTCTACTTTGAGTTGAAAAGGATGCCCTACCCATCTCCAGATCAAATGAAACATTGCGAGAGCTCTTGCCATAATAACTGCGTGGTACTGCAAGATAGGAATCCAGTCTGGCAAAAACTCTTTCAGAAATTGAGGCATTATTGACCTGATAGGGTCTAGTCAATCTCGCAAAGACTTCCGATATTGATGAAGTACGATATATCGAATAGCTCTGGCGTAAGAGCCTGGTACTGAAATAATCAGGCATCAGTCTAAAGACGGCATCAGAAACTGGTGAGATATTTAATACCGGGATACTATGTGGGAGTGCTTGATTGTAACCGAAACGACTGACTAACAAGAAGGGGACACTCCTGTCTTCTCCATCTTGAAAAGATTCGAAGTCTGCAGACAACCAGTGAGCATTTAAGTCATGGAGAACACATTCAAGTTGAGAAGGTTCAGTGATGGCAATCGTTAATGAACTAATTGGACCGGCTTCTGCTGAAACAACACTCGGGGAAGGAATTATTTGTGGAATAAGCACAAATTTCAGACGCAAGAATCCGTTTTGAGCTCCTTGCATTACGGGTACAGATAATACAGACGGCATATTGATGAAAGAAATGAAGAGTAAAGGTTGTGATTTCAGAAACTACCAGTCGAGGCTAAGGGTTAAAAAAAGATTGGATTAATCATTTCATGGCAATTTCATTAAAGTCCCGTGTGGGGCAGCCACCCGAAATTTACGGAATTATTTATTTTACAAATATAAATTTATATAAACGAATTTCTTTCTTTACTAAGCTTTACAATATATTTATTGACTTTGTAACCAAAATGAATTTTCAAAAGAAGATGGCAAGCAAAATTATTAAAACTAATTTGGCGAGAGCTATTTTAGGTGTTTCCATCTCAATCACTTTGCCCCTTGTTCCATTTCATCTCCAATCTGGGAGGGACATTCCTATTCCTATTTTTGAGTAAAACCCACCTCTGATTTCTGCTTTTGTGATCTCCGCCATGTTCTCGTTCGCCAGAGCAACTGGTGTGTTGTTGGTAGGAAACAAACCCCAGCTTGCAAAACTTGGCTGTTTTTATTTCATAATTTATGTGGCTTCCATGGGATTGGCTTTATTGATCCTGGTTTACGCTTTGATTATTGAATACTTCAAGATGGTTTCTTCGGGAGCCCAACTGATGTAGAAACTGGAAGGAGCAGCTTCCTTCTATGCCTGAAACTATTTATTTTAGGTATTCAACCAATCATTCTCATTTATTTTTCTAAGAGACTCTCTTGGTGTTAGGTTTAAAATAGACTCTCTTGGTATTAGGTTTATAATAAATAAGTTGTAACCTTCTAGTTAATCGAAAGTAGAGTAGACCAAATTCGGGATCTACTCTAATTTGGTGAATTTATGATGTAAAGTTTGAGTTGTAATGAATTCTGTTCTCGTTTACCAGAGTACAGTATCTATCGCCCAACAACCACCTTTTGTTATAACCACACGCACAAAGATCAACCAACACAGACAACACACAATCAAGAATAACCAATCACACACAAACAAACACCAAGAATTTACCATGGTTCACTTGCTCAATCTGACCAAGTTACGTCCACGTTGAGCTCAAGAATCACACAAGCTCGCTGCACTAATCATTGTCAAGATTACAACACAGATTACACAAAGTAACGAAAGAACCCTCTAAATCCCTCCTTCAACCTGTGACTCACTCTAGAGACTCTACCCTTTGAATCCCTACTGATCGTGTACACATATACACCCTGAATGACTTGAACTAGTCACTCAACCACAAAGTTACAAGATCCAAAAACACCCAAAATCGTAAACCCTAAACAGACGTGATTTTGTATTAAAGAAGAAGAGAGAGTTCACTCGAATTACTGTGTTACAATATGCCAAAATAATTTCTGCTTTTATATGGTTGACTGAAGGACTAATTTCTAGCCATTGGATCTTCTCTTCATCAACGCTCAAGATTACTTCTTCAGATTTGCTTAAAACGACGACGTCTCATTTAAGCCGTAAAACGTCACCGTTTCGAGCCATCACACTAACAATCTCCACCTTGATGGATTGAAACCCTTCTATATCAGTGCAACTTGCCTTAGATGAATCCTTCATGGCTCTTTTGTTACCCTTGCTCACTTAATGGACAGTAAGTTCAAGCAGTGCTTGAACTTAGCAAGTGTAACAACCTTCGTTCCCATGTCAGTTCGGTTGTGCTCGATAGGAATCTTGTTTAGGGCTATTTCTTCTTTGGTAACCAGTTCCCTCACAAAATGATAGCGGACATCTATGTGGTTCGTCCGTTCATGGTACATTGGATTTTTGCTCAGGTGAATCGCACTTTGACTATCTGAAAAAAATATTGGCTTCTGTTCTATCAGGTTTGCTTTACTCAAGATTCCTTTAAGCCAAATTGCCTCTTTAAACACATAAGCTACAGCCACATATTCAGCTTCAGTTGATGACATTGCAACAATGGGCTGTAGCTATGACTTCCAGCTAATGCAATTTCCACCGAGGGTGAAATAATATGTTGTGGTTGACTTTCTAGTGTCCCTGTCACCTGAAAAATCTGAGTCTACAAAGCTAGCTAGCTCAAGTGAGGTATCCTTTTACAATACTCCAATCCAACATTCAAAGAACCATTAACATATTTAAATACCCATTTCAGGGTTGTCCAGTGGTCCATACCAGGATTGGACATGTATATACTCAGCAAAGATATCACAAATGATAGATCTGGCCTAGTACTAATCATAGCATACATCAAGGATCCAATTACACTTGCATAGGGTATAGACTCCATTTTAATTAACTCAGTATCAGTATTCGGACATTGGTCTTTACTTAATGTGAAATGACTAGCTAAAGGCATGGCAACAGTTTTAGTCCCTGCCATTCCAAACTTTTCCACTAACTTATGCAGGTATGAACACTGGTGGATTTTCAGTTCACATTTGCTCCTATTTCTGTCAATTTGCATGCCTAAAATCTTCTTTGCATCCCCTAGGTCTTTCATTTCAAATTCAGCATTGAGTTTATTCTTTAACTCACATATTAAAGACTTTGATTTACTTATTAGCAACATGTCATCTACGTATAATAATAAGTAAATTGGCATGTCATTCCTAATAGAAAAATAGAAACAGTTGTCATACCTACTCCTATTGAACCCTATACCTACAATAAAGGTGTCAAACCTCTTGTACCATTACCTAGGAAATTGCTTTAGGCCATATAGGGATTTAAGCAGTAAACATACCTTGTTTGGAGCCTTTTGATCTATGAATCCTATTGGTTGGCTCATATAGATCTCTTCCTCAAGATCTCCATGTAGAAAAGCAGTTGTGACATCTAATTGTTCAAGCGCTAAATCCTGGTGGGCTACTATGGACAACATTAGCCTAATGGTTTTGTACTTAACTACTGAGGAAAAGACTTCGTTGAAGTCTATTCCCTCTCTTTGGGTAAAACTCTTGGCTACTAGTCTAGCCTTGTACCTGAGGGGATCCTTTGCAGTGATACCTTCCTTTAATTTGAACAACCACTTGCATTGTACTATTTTTTGATCCTTTGGCTTTGGTACAAGCTTCCAGGTTCTGTTCACCTCCAAGGACTTCATTTTTGCTTCCATGGCAGCCTTCCAATGATTCCTTTCCCTTGACAGCATGGCTTCTTCATAGGTTTCAAGCTTTGATCTTTGTACTTCAGTACCTGCAAGAAGAGCAGTATATATTAGATCAGCATATGAATACCTTGTGGGTGCCCTTACCTGTCTTCTGGTTATGTCTCTTGCAAGCTGGTAGTCTTGCAAGTTTTCAGGCTGAGTTTCAATGTCATCTGTTGTTTCTGTCTCATCCTCTTGTTTTGGATCAGATTGTCCAATTTCTCCTCCAGGTTCAGTAACTACTTCAATTTCTTGGATGGTTTCAGTTCCTTGAGGTTGTTGGGGTTGAGCAGGAGGCTCCACCTCAATTGTTGTAACCTCAGGATGACTAAAGGTATCTTTTGAGCTTGAGGTAGGATCTGTACTTGTTTTAGTTTCCTTACAGGGAAAGACTCCCTCATTGAATATCACATCTCTACTCGCAATAATTCTAACTCCTGGGGATTCCCTATCCCAAGGTCTATAACTATTTGTCCCTTCTTAATATTCTAGAAAGATGCATTTAGGTGATCTAGGTTTAAGTTTTCCCCTTGTGGTGTATGCATAGGCTGCACAACCAAAAACTCTTAGGTGGCTTAGAGCAGGACTTCTACCAGTCCACATTTCTTCAGGGCTTCTTAGGTTTATTACAGTAGAAGGACTCCTATTTACTAGATATGCAGCTGTGGTAAGAGCTTCACCCCAAAAGGAGGTGGGGAGTTTGGAGGTTACTAATAGGCATCTAACTTTGTCAAGGAGAGTTCTATTCATTCGTTCTGCCACTCCATTATGTTGTGGGATGTAGGTTACCTATGTCTCAATACCCCTTGATCATTACAAAACTTGTCAAATTCCTGGTTGCAAAATTCCAACCCATTGTCTATTCTGAGGAACTTCACCTTTTTGCCCATTTGGTTCTCTATAAGAGCTTTCCAATCCCTAAACCTATCTAGGGTCTGATCTTTGGATTTCAGAAGGTACACCCAGACCTTGCGGCTGTAATCATCCACCAGAGACATAAAGTAGTTGTTCCTCCCATAAGATTTCACTTTCCCAGGTCCCCATAGGTTAGAGTGTATGTATTCTAGTTGGCTAGTGGCTAAATGTGTTCCCTTAGTGAAACTGTTCCTATGTTGTTTACCTAAGATGCAACTCTCACAGAATTCAAGAGTTGAGACCTTATCCTTACCAAACTGCCCTTTATTCCTAAGGATGTCCATCCTTTTTTGACTCATGTGGCCTAATCTGAGGTGCCATTTCTTTGTATTAGACAAGTTAGTAGAAACAAATACATAATTAAAATAGTTTTGGGAATGGTTCCCACAGAGTATATAAAGTCCATTTCTCTTCTCTCCTTTCAGTATCAGGTTGTTGTTTCTATAAATGTTCAAACATCCATTTTCTGCTCTATAACAGCATCCTGATTCATCTAAGGTGCCTAGGGATATTAGGTTTCTTTTAAGTTTAGGGATATATCTGACCCTAGTTAATTTGACCATTTTCCCAGTGTTAACCTTTAGTACCACAGTGCCTATCCCTCTTACCCTACATGCATTATTATTTCCCATGTAGATAGTTTCATTATCAGTGTTTTCAAACTCTTAGAACCAGTCCTTCTTAGGACTCATGTGAAACGAACACCCAGAGTCCAACACCCACTCTTCACCAGTGTCAAACATTGACACAGTAAGAACTTCAGGTTCCTCTAACAGGTTTTTAGTGGTGGCTAAGTTGTTCTCAGTATTCCCCTGTTTTTGCTTCCTAATCCATTCAAAACAGTTCTTTTTAATGTGCCCAATTTTATTGCAAAAGAAGCATTTTCTAGGCTCTCCTCTGTTCTTATTACTGCCCTTCCATTTTTTCTTATTCTTAGCCCCCTGATGAGTTTGACTTCCCTTCCCAGTTTGACTAGACTGTGGTCTGTTCTTAACAAACAGGTTTGTGCCATTTCATTTTTGGATTTTTAGTTCCAGTTCTCTGGCTTTTAGTCCTACTGTTATTAGGTCAAGGTTTGGTACAGTACCAGAGTAATGTGGGGCATTCTTGACTACCTAGTAGTCATCGATCAGGGAGTTTAATAGGATCATTGCTAGACTAGTTTCTCCTAATGATTGGTCTGTCCCTTTCAGGATCAAGGTCATTTTTAGAAATTTTTCTAGGTTTTCATCTATACTCCTAGAATTGTCCATCTTATATGAAAATAAAGCCCCCTTTAAAAAGGCTAAATTGGGGCAGATTGCAAAGCATACAAGGTGTTGAGTTTACCCCATAGTTCAATCGGTGATTCGATTCCATCTACCTTTCTGAGAACGCTATCAGACAGGTTCATGACTATCAGGTTGTATGCCTCTTCATCGATCTCCTCTTTTTTCTTTAGCTTCTCCTCTGGCCACTTCTTGGAGTCTTCTTCCAGTGCAATGGCCACCTTGTTATGGGAAAGCAAAGCTTTCATCTTTTTCTTCCAACTCCCGAAGTCAATCTTCCCATCATATTGGGAGATTTCCATCCGGGTAGTGGTATTTGTCATGGTAAAGTGTTTGATTGATTTGTGAGATAAAGAGATCAAGAACTCAGACTCTGTTCTTGAACTTCAAGAAACGGGAATACCCTAGGTTTATACTCCTAGTGAGATCTGAACTAATTCGTTCCGAATATACTCTTCTATTTCCCAATTTGATTTCTAAACCCTAAAATTGAGAAAACCCCAATTTATCGACTACCCCAGAAAACCCTAGAAAACTCAAATAGGAATTAAAACCCGATAACTCCCTAATTACTTGTAACCTAACGCTCTGATACCACTATTATAACCACACGCACAAAGATCAACCAACACAGACAACACACAATCAAGAATAACCAATCACACACTAACAAACACCAAGAATTTACCATGGTTCACTTGCTCAATCTGAGCAAGCTACGTCCACATTGAACTCGGGAATCACACAAGCTTGTTGCACTAATCATTGTCAAGATTACAACATAGATTAGACAAAGTAACGAAATAACCCTTTAAATCCCTCCTTCAACCTGTAACTCACCCTAGAGACTCTACCCTTTGAATCCCTACTGATCGTGTACACAAATACACCATGAATGACTTGAACCAGTCACTCAACCACAAAGTTACAAGATCCAAAAACACCTAAAATCGTAAACCCTAAACAGACTCGATTTTGTATGAAAGAAGACGAGAGAGTTCACTCGAATTACTGTGTTACAATCTACCAAAATAAGTTCTGCTTTTATATGGTTGACTGAATGACTAATTTCCAGCCGTTGGATCTTCTCTTCATCAACGCTCAGGATTACTTCTTCAGATTTGCTTAAAACGGCAGCGTTTCATTTAAGCCGTAAAACGTCACCGTTTCGAGCCATCACACTAACAACTTTCAACATAAGTAACTTGTAAAATAGAATTCAATCTTGATTTTTTGGCCATGAATTAGAATCAAGTAATCAATTTGAAGGGCAATAAGCCTGGACTGCCAGTGATTATTAGAGTTAGCTCGAAATCTGGTCCTTTTATATGGATTTGATAGAATAAAAGTAATTAAAGATGAAACCTCAACAGTTTAAATAACGAAAATGTTTAATATTCTTGGTAAAACGATAGTCTTATTTTAAGAGATTACTACTTGATAATGCTTATACTTTGGGTTTCTGAATCTCGATATTATAATTTGCAAAGAAGTACAAATCTAGTTAGTGGGAGGGTTCCTTTTTTTTTTTAACACAATTAATGACAACAAGTTTTAGGCATTGGATTTAGCACTTTGGATGGTTAAGATTCAATGCAACTTGCACATTTGATGCAGTTGAAAAATAACACAAAATTTAGTTTCATTCAGCCATTCAAAGTCTTTGGTCAAAATTTGTGTAAAAAAATAGATCCTGATCCTAATCCCAATCCTAGTATATACTTGGATGACAAAAATATTAATGTAACGAAGCATCTCTTTCATAGGGATTGGATCTTTCTTTCTTGTGTTTCAAATCAAAGTTCTGATCAGGATCTATAAAAACATCCAAAGGTAGCTTGAAACGGATTCAGCTTTGGCTTTTTCTCGTTTTCATATGCAATGGCAGGAACAAAGATCGAATATGTGCAACGTGATTACCCATAAGCTAAATATGTCCATGATGCAGTAGTCCTATGAGAAGACAACAACTGTGATTACCAATTTTGGAATTGTAGTTGTTCTTTAATGACTTTCAGTTCAAATTTGATCAGGAAGGAAATCGTTGGTAAATTAATAGAAAAAGTAGAAGTTGCAATTCATATAAATTTTAACTTAATGAAGCGGAGAGGAGAAGCTTGTAATTGAATGAAGTAATGACTCTGCATTAGTGTAATCAATATAATGTCTGAATAAGGAGAATATATTTTACTCTTGAAATGTTCAATAGAATTATACTTATAACCCTTTTGGGATCTCTGAAATTCTGATCAAAAGATTGCTACCTTGAAATGTCTTCGGGGTTGTCTGGCCAGACTGTTAATATATGAAACATGATATCTCCCATGGTTTCTGGAAAGTTTCTTATTTCTCAGCCTAATAATTGTTGTTATCTCGGTTTTAATTTTAATGTAAAAACAAAACTTGGCCCTTTTTGTTTTCTTTCTTAGAGTTCTGAGAAAAAAAATATATCATGAATTTTGCTTTGAAGATTTCTGGGTTTCAAAGCAAATTACAGAGCATCCCTCATAACCCAGATCTAATTATTGATAAAACAGAAAAAATTAAATAAAATAAAATCATTGCACCATTTTTTCATGATTAGATTTCAGAATGGTAGAGATGGGCTGGACAAAAGGGTCTGGTTCGGCCCAGGCCGGGCCCATAACCTTGGATCTTGGACACTTTTATAATTTTTAAGGGCAAATTCGTAATTTACTTATACGACGATCTACTGTTTTTATCTAAGGATAAGTTAGTTTGATATAAATATTGTATTATGAGATGATTATTAGATATACTAAAAGTAAACTCTCTATACAAACTTTATACAAGATAATAGTCAAAAAGTAAATAGATAAAGTATTATGTATATAAAAAAGTCAACTTAACAAATGTTTAATAATATAGATAAATGACAGTGAATAGAAAGTGGTATCACATCCGTTTGTATACAACAATTTAACATTTAGTTTGTATATGTAATAATACTCTTATTTAAGATTTTTGTTGACAACGACTTGGAAATGAGAACTTCTTTGAAATTTCATCAAAAGTTTCTTTTTCTGAGGCAATATAATTGGTTCTATTCTCATTTATATTAAACCCTCATGTTTTAAATAACTTAAAATCACTATAAGGATTGCAAAACATGGGGCGATGTATGAGTGATTACCCATTCCTCCGCCTTAATGGACCAAAGAAGCTACATTTCTTAAGACATCCAATTTCGAAGTTCTAAAATTATACATATATATTTTTTTCCTATGACACTCCATAAACTCCTCCAAGGGGGGACCACATGGGGTCAAGTGACCTCACTTGGTTTTATTTTAAAATTTTTTTTTCAATTTTGTCCCATAAAAAAACTAAATTACAAAATATAGAAATTAATTAATTAAAAATTTTAAATTTCACAATATATATTTTCCCTTTTTTCCCTAATCCCAATTTTTCTCTTCTCCAATGTGCTCGCTCCATTTCTCAAATCCCTATTTTCTCTAATAATATACTAAAATTATACAATCATTTTTGTGTTTAGTCTATTTATAATGAAAGATTTACTGTTTTACAAATAAACTTTGTCAAGCACTACAAAAAAAGATCAAGATATGTAAATGTTATAATTTGATTGAAGTGTGTAAGCCAGCGTTTACAATTGAGAGGAATAGTGGATGAGAGAATTTACTCAACAATTTGTTCTTTTTGTGCCAAAAACTGACATTGATATTTTCAATATGGATGACAATTTTTTTATTAAAGGGCGATCACAACGGAAGACAAGGTATACACAACGTACATCATTATCGTATAAAGAATTTTAGTGTCTATATATACAGTTTCAAGAGTTGATAATGTTTTAATAAGGTAAACATTAAATGCTTATTTGTTTGGCATGCTTATGCCCAAATGAAAATTTTGGTGCTTTTAATAAACAAAAATGATGCGCCTTGCTTAATTTTATTAAAAGATTTTTTTAACTTAGAACTTGTAGTGCTGATTCTCAAATTGATATTTATATTTTGGATGTACGCTCTAATGTCAAATTTATGGAATTGAAGGGATTGAAGATCTTGCAAGAGTGATTGTTGAAACTAAGAAGGATAAAATGTTTCTATTAGTTTATATGTTGATAAAAATTAATGATTTTACTGGTTGTCACTACTAATGTAAGAGAGATTTCAACAATAAATGTTATGAACAATCGTTTGCGAAATAGAACAAGTGATTAATGGTTGAATATAGTTAGTTATGTATATCGAGAAAAATGTATGATAGTATTGATAATAAAATCATTATACATATTTTCAAAGATAAAATCTCGTCAAGAGCAATTATAAATATATCCGTTTTGAAAATTTTATTAATACAAATATTTGTGTTTATTTTTATTTATATGTTAATTGTTACTTTACCCTTTGACCCTCCTAAGTTTCATTCATGGGTCCGCCCTTGCTCCCTCATTTCAATTTTTTTTTTTTTTTTTAAAACATTTAACATTTTATTCCCTTCACTTAGTATATATCCTCACAATCATTATTTCTAAAATAAATTTTAGAGATTAACTTGAAAGTTCAGAAATAATTAAAGGTAAAGAAATCCCTAACAAATAATCTCAAAAACATAACACAGTTAAACAAGGCAAAATATATAGATTAAAATAGCTAGTACTACTTTAAGAAAAAAAAACAATAAATTTATAGTGAAGCAATTAAAACTTATAATTTTGTTTGGTTGTAAAGAGAATTCTATTGCAAATCTTCTTTCTCCCTTAAACTATATATGTTTGTTAAGAAGATTTGAATAAAAAAATAATAATAATAAGATTTATGAGATAATAGTGGGGTGTCAAAAGTATTTGTAAAAAATATGAAATTAAAGTTATTTTAATAATTTAATATAGGGATAAATTTATCATTATAAAATTTATTAAAAACTGAGACTTCTTTAATCTAAAAAAAAAAGTTATTATGGCCTTGGGCTGCCATAGGGGGCCCTTATGGTTGTTTTCATAGGCTATAGGGTAGTTAGTAATGCCGTAATGGACTCACTTTGGAGTGATAGTACTTTATTAGCATATTGTTTACCTTGTTTTTTGCGCAAGCAATATTTACATTTCAAGACATGTCTCAAACATTGTTATTAGTATGTATATTATTTATTAAAATTTTTACTTGTTTCAACAAAAATATGAGATATAGTTTCCGTCTAAGCTGAACAAAATTATTTTCCCTACAACCACAAAGATGATCTATTATTAAAGAAGACACCAATGGGGTTGTCATTTGGCTTCTTGGATTAAGTTAGCCATTTGAACTAATAAATCAAGCCAACTTGATTTTTGGATTGTGTTGTAAGATTGGAAAAAATAATTTCTGTATTTCTTGAATTTTTATGTATATTACACTGATGCTAAACGTATAACAAATTTACAAAGATTTTTTTATATAAACTAACATGAGAGGTGATGAATGAAGAATAGCTCCGTTTGGTTCGCTTATTTGTATTCCAAAAGAGTTAAACAGTAAAATGTCATTATTCAAAATTATTATATAATTTTCAATTTTTTAAACCTCTTAAATTTGTATTTAACTAAACACTCCCAAATATTTTTTTTAGAAATTGTAAAAACACTCTAACCACACCTCGACGGTGGTGGCCGACTGTTCGTATTTAATCGATGGGTTAGAGGTGTTTTTGTAACTCTTAATATTTTATTATAGGGTGTTTAGTAACTAAACAAACATAGAGAATGTTTTTTAATTTTTAAATCATAATCGTAATAACGTCCATATTAACTTTTTTAAAAATATATTCTAAAAAACCATCATAAATGAACCAAATGGAGAAATATTTTTTTTAATGAGCAATGTGTCTTTAAGGTTCTTAACCTTATATATATATATTTATATATTTTTTTTTTAAAATATTATTTTTGATTTAATAATTATTTAACAGCTAAAGCTATTGGTCAATAGAGCGGGCTGTCAAACCAAAAAAAGGCCAAGAGGAAAAACTGGGCACATTAGCTCCGTTGGTTCAAAATTTGATGGTTTTGAGAATTTTTTTTTGAAAAAAGTAAAAAAAAAGTTGAATTAAGCGGGTATTACGATGTAGGATTTATAATTAATAAAATACCCTATATATTTATTTTTTATAAAACACCCCTCATATAAAATATTAAAAGTTAACAAAAATACCCCTAACCACCTTAAACACCCCCAGTCGGCCACCACTTGGGCGCATGACGGCTAGATCTTATCGGTCATGCGTCGATATGGCCTTTTCCGACCAGATCCACGGTGGATCTGGCGGCAAAGGCCAGATCTACGGCTAGTCTGGGTCAACCGCCAGATCTGACCGTATTTGCTCTCAACGACGGCCAACAAACGGTCGTCGTGATGGTCAACGATGACCGTTTGTTGGCCGTCGTGCCGACTGTTACGGCCAAAGATCTGGCCGGAAAAGTCTAGATCGGCGCATACCGGCCAGATTCAGCCGGTAGTGCGCCATCCTACCAGATTCCGACCATTTTCCGATGGTGGTGGCCGGAATCTGGTAAATGTGGATTATTGGGTGTTTTTGTAATTTAAAAAAAAATATTTAGGGGTTTTAATTAAATTATCAAATTTAAGGGGTTTAAAAAAGTTGATAATATTGGGAGTAGTATTCCCAAACACTGAGTTTTTGGGTATTTTACTGTTTAACTTTTTTGGGAATACTAAAAGTAGTATTCCCAAAACTGAAACAAACGCAGCCATTATTTCTACCAATATTTTCAATTATATTTTTTGTTTATTTTTTTATCTGAGAAATATTAATGTATTTTTTTAATTATTTTTAAACCTCTTAAGTTTATTAATTTTATTAAATAACCTTATAAAAAAAAGTTTAAAAATTAACAAAAATACCTCCACTCACCCATACTTATCAGATTTCGATAACCACCATCGATGATAGTCGGGATCTGTCACAATGACCTACAAATAATCAGAACTGGTTGGTAACTCATTGATCTGGCCTTTTCCAACCAGATCTATAGTGGATCTGGTCGAAAAAGGCCAGATCTGGCCGTTAGCGACGGCCAAAGATATGGTCATCGTTGACGGTCGCTAATGACCAGATCTGGACTTTTTCGGCCGTCGACGACCAGATCTGGCCATATATCTAACCTTTTCCAACTAGATCCATCGTGAATCCGACCGAAAAATGTCATATCAACGCCCTACCTGCCAGATCCGACTGATCTGCGTCGTAACCACAATTTTTGGCCAGATTCCAGCGATGGTGGCCGGAATCTGGCATTGTGGGTGGGTGGGGGTATTTTTGTCATTTTATAAATTTTTATATATTGGGGTGTTTAGTTAAACTAGCAAACCTAGGAGTTTTTTTTTTTTTTTTTTGAAAATATGTAAATTTTACCTTGTAATACTCTCTTATTCAACTACCCAATATTATTCCCAAAATCCTATCCAAAATAATAAAACAAACGGACCCCTGGGTTCTTAAAGATTCCTCATCTACATTCAATTTCTCAAGCAAATTGTCATGGATCAAGGTATGTCTTCTCCTACATTATGAATTGTGAAAATCATCCTGTTCAAAGATCGTACGCATAAGTGATAGAATTTGAGGTGAGTTTGACTCCTCACCCAATAAGACTTTATTGAATGGGAGGATTACCTCCTCTTATAAACCAATAGGCTTGAGAGTGTCTAGTCTTTATGGGACTCCAACACTCCCCCTCACGGTCAAACCCATATGGTACCTGTTAATAGAGGTAGTTGCCGGCTTTAACTCCCCACTCGCTGGTCAAACGCTTAGCTCAACTGAATCTGAGCTCTAATACCATGATAGAATTTGAGATGGGTCTGACTCCTCACCCAATAAGGTTTTATTGAATGAGAGGATTACCTCCTCTTATAAATCAGTAGGTTTGAGCGTGCCTAGTTGGTGTGAGACTTCAACGATAAGGTTTATGCAAAATTAGGTTTGAATTTGCATAATTAAGAACTTCTTACCAAGTTTTTGCCTGCTTGTTTAACCTTTTAGGTGGATGGTAGAAAATAAACGAACAAGTGCTTAAGATTCAACGTAGCAGCAGCTAATAATTTAAGTGCCTCATTTTAGCTACATTATGAACAAGTGTTTATATTTTAAGGTATTGACCGGGTAGATGGAATGAGAGTAAGCCATGAGGTTTGTTAATTAACACAATAAAAAAGTTTGTTTTAGTTGAAATATATGCAAGATTCATTATAAGACTTTAGACTGATTGTGCACGCATTTCTTCGAGTGATTAATATTGCACTTATAGTTCTCTAAACCAATTATAAAAGTTTGCTAGTTTGACTAATTTTCTTGTTTTACCAAGCTAAAGTCGTTCAATTTCTATTTTAATTATTACAAGTATTATTTAGGACGTCTTTTTTTTTTTTTTTTTTTGTCAAGTTTAGTTATTGTTTTTTGTGAATTTGATAATTTTCTTGAAATTTGAGAAACTTCTCATGAATTTGAGAGCTTCTTCTCATCAATTCAAACCATATTAGACTTTAAAATATTCAGTGTCCATCTTGATAAGAGTGTAATTTATATATTTTTTATTCCTTTCATATTATGTTTTTGTTATGTTTTATGTATAGTTGAGTTGATTAGAGTTTATTTTGTAAGTTTGACATATTTGAATAGACTTTAAGAAATAATTGAGAAAAGATTAGTAAATTTCAGATTTTCCAGATTTTTCGTTATTCTGACTAGTGCTGCATTTTTCAGGTTTTTCATAAAGTCAGATTTTTCGATTGCAAAAGTGTCCTCCAGAAGAAGTAAAGTAGACGAATCAAGCTTTCTAGGAAGGTATTATTGGCGAGAATCCGAGTTCGTTTGGGACATCATTAGTTGTTGCAAACCAGACCTGGAATCCTAGTTGTGGAAGGATTTCTTGGCTGAGTATTGAATCTTCGAATGGGCCTAACTGGAGTGTCAGATATCGAAAGCGGGTGATTCAAAAGCCCAGATTCATCTACACATCCGGGACTACAATTTTTATGAGGTGACCAAGCCCAGAAAAGATATTTTACATTGCAAGAATCCTGGTGCAAACTGGAGACGATTTCTGGAATCCATATCTGATAAGATTTTGACAGTTTTGGAAGTCTATCTTATAGGAAACGTCTAGGAAAGTAATTTCCGTGATTCCTGGGGTAGAATTAAGGAAAAAAATATGTTATTTATTCATGAGTTATTAGGTTAAACGGGGGAGAACAACAGTAGATTATTTTTCTTAGTTTTTTTACTTTCTACATCAATATGTGTGGCTGATTTTTCTTCTTCAGTTCAAGGGGATTTTGAAGCCTGAATTCATGTCATTGGTGTAACTTAACTTCAGTAACATTGTTCTTAATCTCATTCTTATTGAATTGTTTATGTTATTCTGTTTTAATTGTTTATGATTTTTGTTTGGATGATTTAGTAATGGCCTACTAAGTTGTTTAATCAGAATTTCATCTGTTAGAATTAGGAATTGTGATACGTAATTGTCCTCTTTCTATTCAATAAGTAACACATGATGATAGATGATTATGGACAAGTTTTCAGTCTGTTGTCTTGAATAATGTAACCTAAGTTAAATAATCCGAGCTTGCTTGATTGTTGCTTAGATTGATCTATTCTCCTAATTCTTAAGGCTGCCATTGAATTAAATTTAGAGAGCTTGTTCTAGGTTGTTCAAGGGTTAGTATCTACTCGAAGAGCTTATTTCAGTAGTGATAACTAAGGGAGAATTCGGGTAACAGAGCTTGTTGTTTCCTAGGGTCAGTAGTTCCATAATAACGAGATAGAATAGTGTTACGGTTAGTTCATATCCAATGCATATTTAGGTGGATCTTGAATCGAGAACTGATTGTTTTTAATCTAATATTTTCTACCATTAGCGATTGATTTGTTTTACTTTAGATTGCATTGAGTGCACTCCCTTTCATTACTGTTGTCATGTTTACTGTTTAGGATTTTATTTGTTTTATTTTACTATTATTTTTGTTGTGGTTATTGGATAGAACATAGGAATTAATCGAACCATTCCCTGTGGGATCGACCCTTCCTTACCCTTTATGCAATTCAATAGTTAGGTTAGGAAGGTTATTAATTTGGAGCATTCAACACGCTACCACATCTATTTAGTTTTGTTGTTATATTTTTCTAGTTATTTATTATTTAATTTTTAGTATATCAGTGGTTATTTTAATGAAGTAATTGAATCCTTTCTCAATTGTTAAAAAAATTCGGTATTTGACGCGCACTACAACAAAAATGGTCTACGGTAACACTGGATAGTAACACTTTTCCTTAAAGTGTTACTGTAGGCTATCTATGGTAACGTTTGATGTTAAAATGTTACGATAACAATTTTTATATGTAACACTTTAACTTTTTGTATCACATTTTATATCAATGGTAACTCTTTTTTGTAAAATGTTACTAATATAGGAACTACAGTGACATTTTTGAAGTGTTACAATAAACTTAATAATATAATAGTTTTTTTCATAATGTTACCATATAATCAAAATACAGTAACATTTTATAAGTGTTACCATAAATTCAATTATTTACCAGAAAACAAAATATCATTCCCGCCAACACGAAATGAGGTTGATTTTGTCTCTTTTATCGTTTAGGGGCCAAATCATATTATTTTGGGTTTATTTTGTTACTTTTCATTCATGTAGGGATCAAACAAATTTTTTTACTTAACAAGGAAAATAACACCTAATACCTGCCAAAATTTCACAAAATTTCCTAATATCCTCGTTCACTCGTTTTCCCAAAAGTCGTTCAATTTCTAATTTAATTATTACAAGTATTAATTAGGACGTCTTTTTTTTAGTCAAGTTTAGTTATTGTTTTTTGTGAATTTGATAATTTTCTTGAAATTTGAGAAACCTCTCATGAATTTGAGAGCTTCTTCTCATCAATTCAAACCATATTAGACTTGAAAATATTCAGTGTCTATCTATTCAGTTTTGTTGTTATATTTTTCTAGTTATTTATTATTTAATTCTTAGTATATCAGTGGTTATTTTAATGAAGTAATTGAATCCTTTCTCAATTGTTAAAAAAATTCTGTGTTTGGCGGTGAGAACGTAAAAGTAGGAAATACAAGAACATTGCTGGATAGAGACAGAAATCAGCCAGATTTCTTCACTGATAAATCTGGAATCACTTGTTAAGAGAAATTCAGAGAGTTCTGAATAAACTATATACACGAATTGGGTAAAAAAATCCCACCTACGGACCCAATAATGAATCCGAAAACAACTCCAGCAGTGAGTCCATAAACAAGCTCCTTTTTTGAAGATTCACTTGGAGAAGGAACAGGATTATTATTCGTTCTTGTTTGAATAGAACATGAGATTTCTATAATATCACCACACAGACCTGGATTTCCTTCAAAGTTGGAGATGGAAAAAGTATGAAACTGACCTCCTGAAGGTATCAGACCATGAAGATTATTATTCGCGACGCTGAACTCCGACAAGGAGTAGAGACCACTGAGCGAGGCAGGGATTTCACCAGATAAATTGTTTCCGGATAGATCCAATCTCTCCAAGTTAGTGAGTTTCGATATTTGATCCGGAATGTTTCCAGAGAATTTGTTATAGCTGAGATTAAGCAATTGAAGAAAATGTAATTGGCCAATCTGAATGGGGATACTGCCACTGAGACTATTGTTTTGGAGGAATATCGACGGTGGTAAGCTGAGGAGACTATAGTATTCTTCATTAGAAGCATTGATATTGGGAGGAATAAAGAGAGGTAACTCTAAGCGGCTCCCACCAATTTTTTTTCGCAGCCTGTAATTCTGATACCAACATTGGCAATCCGCCGAGTTCCTTCGGAAACTCTCCGGAAAGAAGGTTATAAGACAAGTCGATGTAGAATAGACTTGTCATAGGCCCTAACTACCCTGGAATTGAACCAGTGATTTGATTCAAACTTAAAGTCCAAGAACTGTAATTTCCTGAGATTACTTATCCAGGAAGGAACTTGACCCTGGAATTGTGATTTACTCAAAGCCAAACCTGGAGATTTGGAAATGCATATGAGAAGGTAATATCATCAGGAATCATTTCACCCTTATCTATTTGGTTGCAGGTTTTGCAAAGAGTGGCAAAACATGAGAGGAATAGTAAAACAAGCTTCAAGAACAAGCTAAGCATGGTTCTTACTTGATTTCTCCAGGCTGAAAAGATGAAGAAGTAAAGATTTTAAAGTATAGGCAGCCAAGTTAATATTTCAGCTACGTTGAAATCTGTGATAACAGATTATACTGCAAGTTATTGACCAGGCAGGGAGGGTGTGAGAAAGCGACGTGAGGTTAACATAATTAAAAAAAAAAAAGTGTATGTTTTCATCAAGGAAGATTTTCATTATATGGCAGAAATCTTCAGAAAATTAATCATAAAAAAATATTAGTGGGAAATTTTGTCAATTTTCAGAGTTGTTTTAAGAAGTTTTCCAAGGGACATCTTTGACTTAATGGGTTCAAGTCCCAAGTCCTAACGTCAAAATCACACTATATGACACTATTAAAAACGTCATTCATTACGAGTCAAGAACTAAATTATATATTTATGGTAACAATATTTCCGCGCCCCTTCGTCATGGAAGCTGAAATTAAAGAAATTGGCAATTTAATAATAATTATAAAAGTATATTAATATGTTTTCATAGAGATATTGCACAATTTTATTTGACCCACATAGTGACGTATATTGACTGTAGCTATAATTCAAAGTCTTGGAACTTTGATCAGCTTGAGTGCTTGACTTGTTAGGTTGAAACTTTTTTTGATTTGACATCTTGGAGTTTTCTCCTTTTATCCACATTTATCCTTTAATTCCAATTATAGTACATACGGTCGGAAATAGCCTGACTAGATTTACGCAAAATCTAGTCATTAACGATGATATCATAATCGTGGATGTCAAAGTAAATATGATGGTTAATAGCCGAATCTATGGCACATAACGATTACAGGTTTGGCTATTAATCATCATTAATCTGATTGAAAGTGATCAAAATCATTAATCTGATTGAAAGTGATCAAAATAAATCTAATCTTTTTCAGTTAGATTCACAGTCATATAGTCATTTTTAACAATATCAATGACTGAAAACATCCATATCGATACACGGTTAGTAAATTTGGCCAGTCGTATACTATTTCATCGATTACCAACGTAATACAATATTCTTTGAACTAAACACATATTAAAGACACACAAAAAATTGTTCTTGGCTCATGATAATTGTAAGAATATTAAATATATGAAATAGTATAATTTTAAAGAAACATTTAAGAAAAAGAAAAAAGAAAATTAAGAGTTAATATTACAGCAGAGAACATTATCGTTGCGAAGATTTTGTACGAAGGAGAAACATCGTAGCGTTGATGTAAAGATAGTCGCCCGTTTTTCTAAAGGGTCATCTCTAATGCGGTAATCACCATTACCCAAGGGGTCCACCAAGAGGGTCATTACCATCGCCCACAGGTGAAGGAGTGTTCACCCAATTTGCTTCCAAACAAAGTGGCTCATTCTCATTTGTTGGCCACTCAAACCGCCTAAGACACGCATCAATTACTAAGTAGTTTTTCTGTGAAAGATTGCCCAAAAGGGCTCACCAAATTAGAAGAACTAAGGAGCATAACAAAAGCCAAAAAGGAAGAGCACCATCAGAAAACTTATTGAATTTCACTTGTTAACCCTTTAGAACCATTTCTTGGCATTAACAATCACCAAACCCGATTTGTGAGTTCTATCATAGCTTTTTAATTAATATTTAAATATGAAATTGAATATATTTAAATATACATATAACATATTTAAAACAACCACCAATCCCTCCACCAATACATCACCCCCCCCCCCCCCCCCCCCCCCCCCCCCCCCCCCCCCCCCCCCCCCCCCCCCCCTCTTCAGTGGTGCTTGACAATATCCGGAAATATCCTATTCAAATTCCTCATACAGATTAGCAGCAACCACAGGTAGAGGTGTTAATTTAGTCAAGTCCACATGACATAAATATAATGGGTGCGTTTGGCTGCCTGTTTTTATCCATATTCCCAATCCTATTCTCCAAATAATGTTTGGCACACTATTCCAGAAATATTACTCTATTTTTTTAATTACTTTTAGACCCCATAAGGTTATTAATTTCACTAAATACCCCCTAATTTTTTTTTTTTAAAAATTAACAAAAACCCCCCCATCAACCCAATTTGTCAGATTCCGGCAACCACTGCCGGTGATAGCCGAAATCTGTATAATGGCCGGAATTACACCGATCTGGCCTTTTCCGGCAAGATCCACCACGGATCTGGCCGGAAAAGGCCAGATCTGGCAGTCAGCGACGGCCAAAGAAATGGCCGTCGTTGACGATCAACGACGTCCAAATCTTGGCCGTCGTTGACCGAAAACGACGGCCACATCTTTGGCCATCGCTGACGGCCAAAGATGGCCGTCGTTTTGGCCTTTCCGGCCGTCGACGGCCATAACAGGCCCTTAGATCTGGCCTTTTTTGGCCAGATCCGTGGTGGATCTGGCCGAAAAAGGCCATAATGATGCGTTACGGCACAGATCCGATCGGTCTGTGCCGTAACGAAATTTTCCGGCCAGATTCCGGCGGTAGCGGCAGGAATCTGACACTGCAACTGGTGGGGGTGTTTTTGTCATTTTATATAGTAGGGTCTTTAATTAAATTAGTAAACCTATGGGCTTTTTCAAAAATTTTTTAAATTTACCTCGTAATACTCCCCTATCCAACAATCCAATATTATCCTCAAAATCATATCCAAAATACTACACCAAACGCACCCATTTAATATTCCCCTAAAAAAAAAAAAAAAAAAAAAAGATAGAAAGAAAAAATAAAGGGCTTATTACGACAGGAAAGTCATCATAAGCTGGGCCACCGGGCAACCGCTTAGATTTTTAACATAAAAGCTTGCTTAATATGTTCTCATACTGGTATTTAGTTGAAGAATTTACACTAACTCGGTTCACTAAGTATTTAATTAGAGAATTGAAGTATTTTTCCCTCTTCCCCAGTTCCAAGTAATGTTCAAACTGTGACACAGTCTTCAAATAATGTCACAGTCTTATGATTATTTTCATTGTTGCAGGAGTTGAAACTCATCTCCTCTAAAACTGTACTTATTTTTGCTGTCTCCATCAAAATTTCCAACAATATATTCAGCTCCTGAATGCTGCAAAAAAGACAGGGATGCAAAGGATGAAAACAGCCGAAGTGATCCAAATTTGCCACGCATGCTTGCCAAACAATTGCAGGCACATTACCGCCAAGAGGCCGTAAGTTGTCGCAACTATTCCCATCCCTGTCAAGATCCTGGCAACAATTCGATGGTTTTGGTAGGGGCATACCAAAATAGAATATATGAAACAAATGAACCCACTAATATTGCAAATCTTTGCAAATTCCAGGAGGGATTCAGAAAAAGGAGTTAAAGAAATTTTGTTGGTGCTATTATTCATGGACCCAAAATTGCTCAAAGTCAGTGCAATTTGAGCAACAATCATGATGAATACCTTGGTTTTCGTTCGTCGGTGGAACTCGCCATCTTGAATTGGAACACAAAGCTGCTGAATCCGGATAGAAATCATCCCAGGAATTGTGTTGGTGTTAGTTAAGGATGGATTCGGGAAAGGGTGAAGTTTGAAAGAACCATCAACGGCTGTGCGAGAGCTCCAGCCTGGAGGAGAAACGGGAAAGTGGGAGATAGTCGAAGGGAATTCCTCAACTGAAGTTGAAGCCGCGGATGGAGTTGATGAGGAAGACATGTTGAAAGAGAGAAAATGCCTTCAGAAATCAGAAATTGAAGGAATTTGGAGACGTCTGGGATTTTCTTATATGGCTGTTTTGAGTACAATTTCTATGCAATTGCATGAACTACAAATCTAAGCTAAAAAAAAAAAAAAAAAAAAAAAAAAAAGGGGAAACGAAGAAGAGAAGATGCCGCAGGCTACACTCCACAGCCGTTCATGGAGGAAATTTAATTCCTCGGACATCCCAAGTTTGCATTTAACAAAATGACCCTGAAAATCTTTTTGATTTTTTTTAATTTAGAAAAGCTAACGTGGCACACTTAGGATTCATTAAACATGTAAAATTGGTTAAATTGAAATGATTTAAATATATGTGGGTAAAATCATAATTAACAAAAGTTGTTTAAATTTTGAAATTTGAAAATGAGCCCCACCCATTCAAAATCGCTTAATCAAAGGTGTTAGCTAAAAAACGATTGAAGAAGACTATTCTTTTCTCTGCGATTTCCGAAGACTACAATCCCAAATTTCGGCAAATTTTCAATCCTAAAGCTTCCTTACACAAAACCATGGCTGACATTCACAAAGAGGAGGAAAATCTAACCCCACTTCGAATCCTAGACTCCGATGGCACCAGCAGTTCAAAGGCTATTAAAGACGACACTCCGATGGATCATCCGATGAGTGAAGGTGGTCCATAAGCAGAGGAGACGACGGTGGCACAAGAACAGAGAGAAGAATCGAAAAACGATTCTAAAGAGGAGGACGCCAGCGAGAATTCAGGTGAGGAGGAGGACGTCGGTGAAGAAATGGTACGTATTTTTACTTGTTTTTTTTAATTGGATGAGAAAATGGATTGATTTGTGCGAATTTGGGGGAGATGTGGTTGTGGCGTTTTGTCGAGCAATTGGCAGGCATTGGTGGAGTGGCTTTGTTTGGGTTCCATAGGATGGAGAAAGGCAAGGGAGGTTGTAAGGAGGTTGTTTCAGGGAGTTTAGTGGGCTGGGGATGGCAGGAGGTGGCCGAATTTGGTGGGCTGGAGGGCTACCCTGCATATTGGCAAGGCTGGCTACGCACAGCACGCGCAGCACTGTGCGAGGGGTTGCATGATTGTTTGCATAGATTTTAGAATTTAGTGTGAGATTCAAACCAAGTAAGGTGGGGGAACATATTCATGTGGAAGTTGAAAACAAAATTAAATGTGTATAATTTGAAGATAGATTACATAAATGTGTTCCTCACTTATTTATTATCCAATATAAATAGTTTTCAATTAGGCTTTGTGGACCATTCATGTTTTCAACATTTGCTGCTTTGTCTAGATAATGCTATGGAAAATTGAGATATAAGCATATTGCTTTCTTTAAATTTGTATTTTCTGGGTATTTGTTTATGAGGTTTATGTTAAAATAAGGGGTTTTGGAAGAAGTGTTGGCCCTGTTTGTAAACGCTACTAGAAAGAGAGGTGGTGTGTCATGTCTACCTAAAAATTGACCCCCATGAAGAATGGAAAAAGAAAATTGCATAATTATGTTTTGTTTAAGTACTAGAAAGAGAGGTGATTGTTGTGTTACAAGTGTTAAATTGCAAGGCTGACTATGATGCATCGGATTTTTCATTGCTTTATTATATAACGAGCAAATTACTTTCTTTGTTATATTTTGATTGAATGTCAAAACATTAGATGACTGAAGGAAAAATATTAAATCTCATTAGTTATATGATTAGGCAACTTATTATTAGAAGGTCACTACTTTTAGGTTGGCTCACCATCACCACTCAACTTTATACCATAATTTCTAAATCAAACACAACCAATGAAACCACAAAAAGGCTTTTTTTTATTTTTTATCATACACGTGAAAAGATTAGTTGAAAAGTTGATNTGCTTTAAATGTGTTTTGAGTTGTTAACTGTTGCGATGACAGGATTAGTAATGAGCTATGCAGTATGGTTTTTATGTTCATTTACATTGTATGATGCTCTTTCTTTTTTTCTCATACACTTGAAAAGATTAGTTGAAAAGTTCATTGCATGATACTTTTTCTTTGTTTACAAAGTATGTTGGCAGCCTATTAGTTGTTTTGGTTTTTTTTTTTGATGATATTTAGTTTATATCGATTATGCAGATTTTCCGGAGCGTAAACTATGAAGACTATGGGTTGGAGGTTGTAAGCGATAAGGTACCGTACTTCCCTGTAAGGGTGACAGTTAGGTCGAGTTGGCAAGTTTTATGAGAATAATAGAGATTTTATGGGAACCGAGGAATGGTTTAGACCAATTCAAAGAGAGTTGCTTCGATCATTTTATGAAGATCAGAGAGACTTGGAAAAAGGTGTTCTGGGGGCAAGGAGTGCATTATATGTTGCTGCACTCAGTTAAAAGCAAAAAAAAGAAAGAAATGTGGTTGGTGGTGGATAGAAAGCCACTATGTTTTGGGATGATGGAATATGTCTTGGTGACAGGCTTAAGATGTGAGAAATTTCCAAAAGCAGCAGAGCAATAGAGAATAAAGAATAGTAAGGCAGCTGTAAACTTGGCTAAAAAGGTTTTGGGGGAGAAAGCATTTATTACAGGACGTGATTTAGAGGAGAGGTTAGAAGAAGGTGGGTATACCTTTTCGAAGAGAATCAAAATGTGCCTGGTATGGTTGGTGAATTTGATCCTAATGGCTTTGACTCAACAAAAGCCGTTAATATGGATTGGGTGAAGTTTGCAAGCAATTTGGACTTCTTTAATGCTTATTCGTGGGGATGGGCATCATTTACGCTAACCATGGACTCCCTGCAAGGAAAAGACATGGCGTTAAAGCAGTCCCAATCAGTCGATAAGAATAGAGCAAGCACATACAATTTGTTTGGCTTCCCATGGGCAATGTAGGTAAATATTAGGGACTTTTTGTTATATTTTTTGTATTATATATGTTTTAATTATGATATGGACTATTTTTTTACAATGTAGGTTTGGATGTATGAGGTCGTCCCTGTCCTGGCTAAGGCGGGGGGAGGATGAAGACTTCGGATGAGCGACCACAATTTCCTAGGATGTTGAGGTGACACATCAAGAAGTGTACCCATTGGGATTACGACAAAAGAGGCATCGAAATTCAAGCGTATGGGGTAACATTAAAGGATTAAGCTTTTGAATATGCACTTGCTTTTAAATGTGGCTTAAATATGATTGATTTTGTTTCTTATTGTAGGGAGTTGTCCGTCCCCTCCCCACCGCTATTAGGGGTGAAACAGGAGATGAGTATGTTACATCCTTCGAAGCATTGAAGGATGAAGTAGATGAAAGGATAGACCGCCTAATGGGGGACCTAAAAGGGGTCACACATGTGAGTGCAGCTACACGACCACTGCTTGAGAATGTTGGTGACGCCGAGGATGATAAAGCTCCAATCGGCGTGAGGGAGAAGGAGGAGAAGAAATAGGTTTGCATGCCTCTACCCAATTGGAAAATCGGTACAACAAGTACTGCTTTGCCGAGGCATCGGGGTCGGGAGAATGAGGTGGTTGACCTCATAAACGGTCTGTTTGAGAGTTTTACAACAACCATTTATGAGAGGTTTGAGAAGATGGAAGAGTGGATGAAAAGGGTGGAGGAGAAAGTGGATAAAGTGGCAGAGAAAGTTGGTAGGGTTGAGGAGGAAGTTGGCAGAGTATTGAAAGCGGTTGAAGTGCAACCTGAGCTGAAAAGAGAGAGCTGAAAGAGTAAGTTTGTCAAATCTCCTTACATCGTAGCAACGTATGGAAAGAAAAGAAAAATGAAGAAAAAAATTGAGGAAGTCCACGAAAGTGGAGAAGCAAAAATGGAGGAGGTTAAGAAGTTTGTTGGAGGAAGTGGGGAAGTGATAATGGAGGAGGGTGAGGCAGGACGCGAAGGAAGTGGGGATGTGCAAATGGAAGGGGGAGGAAGTGGATAAGCGAAAACAGAGGAGTTAAAGGTCGATTTGTATAGGCCAAAAGAGGAGGAAAAGAAAAAACTCTTCTATGCCTATTACAATGAATCTAGAAGTGATGCCCATGTGAAGTGCAAGACGGGGATTATCCTCGGGATTGGTTTGAAAAGATGTTGACGATGGGCAGGTGGCTTGACAACTCGGTGAGTTATTTTCCCTTATTTTTGCTTATGTTTTCCATGAGGTATTGTATATTTATCATGTTGTTTTTATTTGATACAGCACATCGATGAGGTATTGGCACTCATGAGGCTACAACAAAGCAGTACTGGTGATATATTGTATCCTGATTGTGCCATCATCGATGTGGCCTTTGGCCAAATGCTAGTAACGACATATGACACTTTAATGAAAAAGGCCACTGGTAGAGGTGCAGCAAGAGGAGGCAAGCAAAAAAGATTGGGCACATATGACTTCGACGACATCCTTGATGATTTTCAGTTTGATGACAAGATAATGCAATATGTATGGAGGGAAATGCCCAAACATGGCCATAGCTGGGCAAAGGTTAAAAGAGTAAACTGCATCTTCAACATCAAGGATATGCACTGGATAACCATCATCTCACTTTTAGAGGAGGGCTTGCTAAAGATACTTAATTGCAACCCAAGTATTTGTCGAGAGAGGCAGTTAGAGACGGAGTTGGAGCCACTGTGCGTATTGTTCCCATGGCTGTTGCATGACAGCGGGATGTTTCAACACTTCAGTGACGAAGTACTAATGGGAAAGTGACCACTCAAGTGTCTTTTCGTCCCGAAAAATGACTCAAGGTAAAATTTATATACAACTTACATAATACAATTGTTCTATAAGCTGATTCTAATGCTAATGTCTTCCTCCTATTATAGTGTTGATTGTGGGGCATATGCACTAAAACTTATTGAGTTCGACATGACCAACACCATAATGGACGACTTGAATGACGAAACAAAGAGCAACTATCGGGAGTGCTGGGTTGTTGAGTGCTTCCATGGGCATATGGATCCCTTTTGACTAACCAAAACCCAATCCTTGTCATTGTTGATGCTGTCATCAAAAGGTATGAAGTTGGACTTATAATTTTGTAGTTTATGTGATGTTGTCTTATTGGGTTGTCTTTTGAATATTTGGATTGTGTTAGATTGGATCAGCTGGTGTTGTTAGGTGGCAAGTTGTTGATACTTGGGTTGTGGTGCTGATGCTAAAGGTGTGTCATATAATTTTGGAGGATGGAGAAGTGGCTGAAGAGAATGATGAAGATTTATTTGATGATACTTGGGTTGTGCTGCTGTTGATACTTGGGTTGTGCTACTGATGCTGAAGCTGTACCCCAGTTTTTTTTTCAGTGTATATGGGAGATTTATTTTTTTGTTGTACATAATGTTGTCATTGAATGTAATTGACACATTTTAGATTAATACAAAAGCAATTCAGTATTTCTCTCCCTCTTTTGAGTTTGAATTTAGTTAGTATTTTTATTACATGGCCTTGATGTGTTGATGATATTAGGTTGTCAAAGTCCAGGAGAACAAGTGGAAAAAATAGGTATTGCCCAGGATCGCTTAAGCGATATATAAACAACTTTATATATCGCTTAAGCGACAAAGGATTTTCAACAGAGAATCGCTTAAGCGATTACATAAATCGCTTAAGCGATCGTGCATCTGGGCAGACATTGATTCTATCTCGGACTTAATCCTTTAAGCCATTATGTATCACTTAAGCGACCAAGGGTAAAAGCGAATAATCGCTTAAGCGATCGTGCACCTGGGCAGATCTTGATTCTGCCTCGGACAAGATCACTCAGATTGCTTAAGCGACCAACGTTAAAACAGAAGAATCACTTAAGCGATACAATAAATTGCCTAAGCAATCGTGCACCTAGGCAGATCTTGATTCTACCTAGGACATGATTGTTTAAGCAATCGTCGATCACTTAAGCAACCAACAGTAAAAACGAATAATCGCTTAAGCAATACAATAAATCGCTTAAGAGATCGTGCACCTGGACAGATCTTGATTCTGCCTCCGATATGATCGCTTAAGTGACCAACGATAAAAGTGAATAATCGCTTAAGCGATCATGCACCTAGGCAAATCTTCATTCTGCTTTGGACATGATTGCTTAAGCGACCAACATTAAAATAGAAGAATCGCTTAAGCGATAAAATAAATTGCTTAAGTGATCGTGCACCTGAGCAGATATTGATTCTGCCTCGGACATGATCGCTTAAGCGATCATTGATTGCTTAAGCGACCAACGGTAAAAGCGAATAATCGCTTAAGCAATACAATAAATCGCTTAAGCGATTGTGCACTTGGGCAGATCTTCAATCTACCTTGGACATGATCGCCTAAGTGATCTCGGATCGTTTAAGCGAGCAACATTAAAATAGAAGAATCGCTTAAGCGATCGTGCACATGGACAAATCTTGAGTCTGCCTCGGACATGATCGCTTAAGCGATCTCGACCAATGGTAAAAGCGAATAATCGCTTAAGCGATCCTGCACCTGGGCAGTTCTTCATTCTGCATTGGACTTAATCGCTTAAATGATAAAGATTTGCTTGAACGTGATCGCTTAATAACGGTACCAGATCGCTTAAGCGACTAAGGCTAAATATGGAGGATCGCTTAAGCAAGAAATGAGATCTCTTAAGCGATCCAGTGTATTCGGATTATTTTTATTGCCTTTTACAAGATCGCTTAAGCGATGAAAGCTTGTCAACATTGGATCGCTTAAGCGATTCCTCTTATGTTTTTTTGTAATAGGTTGTCCCATATTGATTTGATTATTTATATCACTTGATCGATTTTTTTTTAAATTAAATTAGTTCTTTTATGTTTATATTAAACATATATGGTATAGAATATTTATGTCTATATTAAATATATATGGTGCACGATTAGTTCAGTGGACCAGGATCTGTCTTGTGGCAATTGATTTGATTATTTATATCACTTAGTCAATTTTTTAATAAATTAAATTAAATTAGTTCTTTTACGTCTATATTAAACATATATGGTGCAAGATTAGCTCAGTAGACTAGGATTTGTCTTCTGTCAATTGATTTGATTATTTATATCACTTAATCGATTTTTTTAATAAATTAAATTAAATTAGTTCTTTTACGTCTAGATTAAACATACATGGTATAAAATGGTCCATAAACTTGGAAAAGAAATATTGAAGTAAATTACCTTTATATAGCCTTGGTCGCTTAAGCGATATATTATTTCGCTTAAGAAATCTTGTGTATTTAGCCTTAGTCACTTAAGTGAGAATAAATCGCTTAAGTGACCTTGTGCAAGGTATAACCAAGTTCATCCGAGTATAGTGGATCGCTTAAGCGATCCAGAATGTTCAGAGTTAGTTGCTTAAGCGATCACGTAAAGTCGCTTAAGCGATCACATACAAACGAGGATCATGATCACTTAAGCGATGCTTCACTTTTACCTTTGGTCGCTTAAGCGATCTTGTGCAAGGGAGAACCAAGTACATCCGAGTACAGTGGATCGCTTAAGCGATCCCAGTTCTCTTAAGCAATCAAGTATGTTCGCTTAAGCGATCACGTAAAGTCGCTTAAGCAATCACTTACAAGCGAGGATCAAGGTCACTTAAGCGACGCTTCACATTTACTCTTGGTTGCTTAAACGATCTTGTACAAGGCAGAATCAATATGTGCCCAGATGCACGATCACTTAAGTGATTCACATTTTTGCTTAACCGATTTATGCTTTTACCCTTGGTTGCTTAAGAGATTATGTATCGCTTAAGTGATCAAGTCAGACGCAGAATTAAGACATGCCTAGATGCATGATCGTTTAAGCGATTTACATTGTTGCTTAAGCGATTCTTTCCTTTTACCTTTGGCCGTTTACGCGATTATAGATTGCTTAAGCGATCAAGTCCGAGGCAGAATCAAGATCTGCCAGTTGCACGATCTCTTAAGCGATTTACTCTCTCGCTTAAGCGATTCTTCGCTTTTACCATTTGTCGCTTAAACGATTAAGTCCGAGACAATCAGTATCTGCCCAGATGTACGATCGCTTAAGCGATTCTTTGCTTTTACCCTTGGTCGCTTAAGCGACAAGAAATCGCTTAAGCGATCAAGTCCATGACAGCATAAGCTTCTGTCCAGATGCACGATCGCTTAAGTGATTTATTTTCTCGCTTAAACGATGCTTTATGAAAAACTCTTTGTCGCTTAAGTGATAATTGTAGTCCCTTATATGTCGCTTAAGTGATCATAGGCAATACGTTTTTTTTCCAGCTTTTCTCCTGAATTTTGACAAACTGAAATCACCAACACATATTAATTCTATACTTTCTCTTGAATTTGACAACTTAATTGTATCAACACATCACGGTCATTTAACAAGAATACTAAATATAAAGAATGATTTATTGAAGGTAACAATAAAATTTAAGGTAGATTTGGCTTTATTGATACAAACTCATTCATTAAAAATTGGTCTGGATTTGGCTTTATTGATGTGGGTCATTATCGGGTCAACTCGTTAATAACCCCTTTTATAACGGGTTGTGCAAAGATGGGCCTTTTTTCTCGGTTTTCCAAGGATTCGTTAATTTGCTTTTTTTTTTTTGGGGGGGAATAGAGAGGGGGGTGGAGGTGTGGGGGGCGGGCGGGGTGGGCGAGATGGGGGGACATGACTTGGTAGATTAATGATGTGGTAGATGATGACTATTCTTCTTAATATATAATTTGACATAAAGTGAATAAATGAGTTTGTAAAAAATTAAGTTTATAAATAATGTTATAGAAACTAATATTATTGAACGCATATAGTGAATACAAAAGTGGTTTTAAATCAACTAAGTGAATACTTTGATTAATACAAAGCTTATATGCTTAGTTTTTATGCAAAACTATTATTTTTATTGTTTTTAAAAAGTGTAAAGGTTAGATAATTCTATAAGATTAATTATACTTTGCTTAACATTACAATTATATATGTGATGAAAAAATCAATTCAATGCAAAATGGGAAGAGAATTCAAATAAAAAGAATATTTTCCTTAAATAAATATTTTTGTTTTCAGTAAACTGTCCTCTTTAACAACTCAAGCCTGGGTAAATAATCTCCTGTCCTGACTGAACAAAGAACTAGTCCCAATCATAAAATTGTAGGTATTATCGTGTGTTGGACCAATATAGTTACAAACTACAACACAAAATTGTACAACTCCTGAGAGTTGCTCGAGTACATTGTAAACGTTATTGGAGGGGCCAGTGAGGCTTATCATCCGATTCATCATTGATGATATTGGCGCTTTAACAACAGATCAACGGCCATGAATTGACTTTGATGAAACTCAATCAGGCTCGATCAGGCTTTCTCTCAATGCTCATACTCAGGAGACACCACAGCAATTGCTTGAAGGTTCACTCTTCTTGTTAAGTCATTTTGTGCACCAGACCTGACCCCATTGATCTGATCTTGCCGGAGCCAGTGATACAATGGTAAATTTCTGAATCGAGAATATCAGGCCTCCGAATGTCTCCAAATCGTCTTCTTTAGTTTATCTTGCTCATGATATCTCTCCCGCCTTTCTTCTCTCTGGCGCTTCTTTGTTAATTGTTCGTCCTTAGCTTTCTCTGCTTCAAGTTCCTTTCTCTTCTGCTCTACCTTAATGTCACGCACTTAACTTCTTTGCTAAGTTCGTGCGGCCTTAACTCGTCGGAAATGAGCTAAGCAGCCTAACGCTCACAGGCTAACAGTATATGAACAAGAGAGAAATATAGAGAAAATGTAAACTCTGTGTATTGCTGGAATTCAAGTTATATGATTTACATGGTGGAGTTGCCTATTTATAGGCTCAAGCACCTCAAATTAACTATGACTAAGCTACATGCTTCAGCATTAAGAAAACCCTGGGTGTCGGACATTGGTGCAGCCTTGGAAACGAAGCTCGTGGGTGTCGAGCCATATTGGCACCTTGGAAACGAAGCTCGTGTGTGCGAGCATATGTGCAACCTTGGAAACGAAGGTGCTTAGGTCGCCGACCTAGCGGCGAGTCGTTACCTTAGTTCCTAAGTTAACTTACTCTTAAGTCTCTTCACCCTGAGTATACTTAATCGATAAGTAACGAGCAGCATGCTTGGGCAAGCAGGCTGGTCGTGACATCTCCCGCACCTAATGCGGCGCCGCCTCGTCGCATTGTCTTTATAGCGCAGGACTGAATCTTGGAATTGCCAAATAAGTCTTCAGTCTCCCAACTGGCTTCGGTCAAGATCCCTTCCATTTAATGAAGTTTTCCCGATAGTTTGGTACGCCACGTCGGCGGACACTCTGTCGGTAACTATTTCTTCGATTTCCTTATCAAATGATGTTACATTGCCGTTGTGCTCGTTTTGAGACTCCTCGGATGGCTCCTCTGGGTCTTCATGGAATGGCTTCAGCAGCTTACATGAAAACCGGGTGTATCTTCAGTTTTGGCGGGAGTTGGAGTCAGTACGAACTTTGCCAATGCTTTGAATCACTGAAAGGGGCCTTCGTATTTGCGCACAAGGCCTTTGTGCACTTTCCTCATGGTCTTGAACTGTTGGGGCAGAAGCTTTACAAGAACCAATCACCCTCTTGGAACTCAACATGCCTTCTCTTCTGTCAGCCCACTTCTTCATTCCTTTTGCGGCCTTGTGTAGGGCTGCACGAGCAATTCGTTTGTTCGTGCCAAGACTGGGCTAACCTGAAGGCTGCAGGGCTCTTTCCATCATAGCGTGTGGCTAGGAAAAGAGGTGTGTTTGGTTGTCGTCCCATGTGATCTCGAAGGGACTTTTGTTGGTTGCCTCGCTCCGTTGCAAGTTAAATGAGAATTGGGCTTGGTCAGAAGCTTTGCCCAATCCCTCTGACTAGCGCTCACGTAGTGCCACAAATACAGCTCTAGCAGTGCGTTGACGCGCTCAGTCTGACCATCAGTTTGGGGATGAAACTTGTTGAGAAGTCTGTTTAATCCTAGCATCTTGAATACTGTCCAAAATCTCCCGTGAACCGAGGATCTCGATCACTGACTATGCTTGTCGGAATGCCCCATAACTTGATGATGTTGCGGAAGAAAAGCTGGCTGTTTCTTCTGCTGTGCAATCGGTGGATGCAGGATGAAAGTGGCATCCTTGCTAAATCTGTCCACACGACAATGATGCTCCCACCCCTCGACTTTGGCAAACACGTGATGAGTCCATTGAGACACTTTCCCATGGTCTCTCGGGCACGGGCAATGGTTGTAGCAAGCCTGCCGGTTGCTGTTGTACTACCTTGTCTTGCTGGCAAACGAGGCACGTGCGTACATACCCCTCAATGCTATCCTGCATCCCAGGCAATAATAGGCAGATTTTAGAGAGCAAGGGTGCGTCTCATACCTGGATGGCCTGCCCATAAGGAGTCATGACACTCCTTGATCAGTTCTTTCCTCAGATTGTCCACTCGGGATGTAGAGGCGGTTGCCTTTGTGGTAGAGTAAGCCGTCAGTCAGCCAAAACCTTCGGGTTTTCCCTTCTTCCACCAAGGCTGATATTACGGCCAATGGCTCATGCTGGAGTCCCTGCTTGATTCGTGTCAGCCAATGCGCTTGTGACTTGACTGATGCTCGCCAACTCGGCCTGGGGCTTAATGCATCTGCCACCACATTGATCCTGCCCGGCTTGTACTCCAAGACATAATCAACCTCGGCAAGAAAATCCTGCCATCGTGCCTGCTTCGGACTTAGCTTTTTTGGGTCTGAAAGTAGCTTGTTGCGACGTTGTCTGTCAAAGTAACAAACTTAGACCCAAGTAGGTAGTGTCGCCATACTCTAAGCAATGGATGATGGCTGTCATCTCCTTTTCTTGCACGTTGTACGCCGCTCGGTTTCATTGAGCTTTCGACTCTCGTAAGCAATCGGATGCCCATTCTGCATGAGTACTCCCCCGATGGCAAAGTCGGATGCGTCCGTGTGCACTTCATAGGCTGAGTGTGGTCTGGCAAGGCAACACAGGTTTTTTGGCTGATTGCAGCTTTCAGCTCCTCAAAGGCGGCTTGACCACTCATTAGACCAGTCCCACGGCTGCTCTTCTTGAGTAAGTCTGTCAACGGGCTGCCTTTGTTGAGTAGCCTTTGATAAACCGACGGTATAGTGTTTCTAATCCAGGAAGGATCGTAACTTCGGCCCTTTGGTGGGGTGTTCCCACTCTTGAATGGCTTCCACTTGCTATCCTCATCATAAGCGCCCATCACTGACTTGTGACCCAAGAACATTACCTCCGGCTTGGCGAAAGAGCATTCTCTTTCTTGATATACCACTTGTTGTCCCTCAAGACTTGGAACACTTCCCTGAGTGCCGCATATGCTCCTCCCGGTTTTTTGCTATACACCACTATGTCGTCAGGTAGACGACCACAACCGGTCGAGTGTACGGATGGATATCTTATTCATCAAGGTGCAAAATGTGGTGCTGTGCATTTGTTAGACCAAATGGCAATACACCAAAATCAAGACCCTACCTTGTAACACAGGTGGTCTTTGGCTCGCGCCTTCGGCTATGCGCACTTGATAGTAACCTGACCGCAGATCCAGTTTGGTGAAGTAGCGGGCATCCCCAGCTGATCAAAAAGTCGCAATCAAAGGTAGGATAGCTATTTTTAATAGATACCTTGTTCAGTGCTCGGTAGTCGATGCACTATGCGCAAGGAACCATCCTTCTTCCTTTGAAATAGAACTGGTGCGCCGTAGGAGCTTTGGAGGGCTTGTGAACCCTGCATCTAGTAGTTTCCCGTAACTGCCTCCTTGTTCCGCAAGCTCGGGTGGTGCCATACGGTAAGGACCCTTGGCAGGTGGCTTAGCGCCTGGTTCCAGCTCAATCTGTGGTCTACCTCCCTTCTAGGTGGTAGCTCCTTTGGCAGCTCATTGGTGAGACATCAATAAACTGCTCGAGTACTTGTGCTACCTCCCGGGGCACTGCCTCTGGCGGTTGGCTCCTCGTCGTCGTATTGCTTAAGGATGGCCAAGTAGCTTTCCTCTTTCCTATTGATGCCTTTCTTGAACTGCCTAGCCAGAGTGTTGCTGTCTCCGGCTTGGTAAAGCGGCTAGTGGGCAACACACAAGCTTTCTCCCCGTCCATGATACACATGGTGTTGGTTGATGGCAATGGAAATGCCCTGACTTGTTCATGAACTCTAAGCCAGAACAACTTGGTAGTCATCCATTGGTGCCACCGAGAAATCCAAGTAACCTGACCAAGTACCCATTGTTGTTTCTACATGCCGAGCCACTCCCTGTATCGCTGTGCCACTGAGTTGACTGCCTTGATGGTGCCTCCACCTCCTGAAGCCTGATGTCTAGCCGACGTGCTTCACTTACTGAAATGAAGTTATGTGAAGCACCTGTATCTACCATGGCTTTGGTGGCCTTCCCATTGATGGCCTTATCACATATAGAGCAACCCTTTGGTTTGGGTTTTTGGTGCGGACTGGATTCCATTGAGTTGTTGTTGCATCGATCCCATATGTGCCCCTCACACTACTTTCGGCTGGCTTTCCCTCCTGATGCTTGGCAATGAGGGAAGTAAGACTTTCTTCTCCGGACAGTCTTTCACCCAATGAGGCCCATTGCAAATAAAGCAATTGTTGCGGGGTTTGTTGGAGCCCTTGTCCCAACGTTTACCCTTGTCTTTGCCTTTGGATGAGAGTATCTTGGCGGGTGTCTCGGTTTGCTTTCTTTCGATTGCCCCCTGTCTCCCCCACCTTAAACAAAGCCGCCCCTCTTATCTTTGGATTGCTGCTGGATTCTTTTTGGTGCTGTAACAATCAAACTTCAGCAACTGCTATGGCTGTGGCAAGATCTTGCACTCCCCGACGCCTTAGCTCTGTTTTCACCCTGTTTGCAACCCATCCATGAAATTGAAGAGCGAGTCCTTGTCGGACATCTCCGGGATTTCTAATATCAAGTCAGTGAAGTCCCTGATATAATCATGGATCGTCCCTGTTTGCTTGATTCGTCGCAAGCGAGCTCTTGCCTCATCCTCGGCATTCTCCGGGTAAAACTGCCGTTAAGCTCTCTTTTAATCATCAAAAGTAGAGATAGTGCAAATACCTTTTTCGATGTCTCCTTCCGTCTCCTCCACCACAACCTTGCGGTGTTTGTGAGATAGAGGACTGCAGTTTTCAATCCTCGGCTTTCCTCCGTGACGCCAATGGCCCCGAAGTACTTGTCTAGTCCCCACGGAAGTTGTCCACCTCTTGTGCCTTGCGTGAGCCACCAAAACTTCTAGGCCTTGGACGTCAATCCTTTGTTTCAATGACGCTGCTGCGCGGTCCTAGTAACCATGCCGCCTTGCATCGCGCTAACTCAGCCTGCACCTCGTCTAAACGAACGAGCGTGCTGTTGATTTCGCTTGGAACACATGACGGGTTTTGGCTATGCTCCCCCACGAACTCCTCACGGATTCTCCCCATTTCAGTCCTAGCGACTCTTCCATTTGAAGCAACATAGCTTTCACGACATTGTGAGTTTCGGAAACCTCCGACTCTAGATCATCCACTCGATGATCTAGATCCTCCAACTGCGTGCTCACCCCTTTCTTCTACACGAGATAAGCGTGAGTCAAAACTGGAAAGAAATTCTTTGGACTTACCTCTCTGCCTTGAGGGTTGGGGTTGGGGTCGACTTTCTCCGGATACCACGTTCTTGGAAGCCTCCATCTCTGCCGTCTTGTTTCCTTTGGACACAGTATCTTTTGCCATTGAGAAAACCGGTGGTTATGCTAACCGAGGCTCTGATACCACTTGTCACGCACTTAACTTCTTTGCTAAGTTCGTGCGGCCTTAACTCGTCGGAAATGAGCTAAGCAGCCTAACGCTCACACAGGCTAACGTATATGAACAGAAGAAATATAGAAAATGTAAACTCTGTGTATTGCTGGAATTCAAGTTTAATATGATTTACATGGTGGAGTTGCCTATTTATAGGCTCAAGCACCTCAAATTAACTATGACTAAGCTACATGCTTCAGCATTAAGAAAACCCTGGGTGTCGGACATTGGTGCAGCCTTGGAAACGAAGCTCGTGGGTGTCGAGCATATGTGCAACCTTGGAAACGAAGCTCGTGGGTGTCGAGCATATGTGCAACCTTGGAAACGAAGGTGCTTAGTCGCCGAACCTAGCTGCTGAGTCGTTAACTTAGTTCCTAAGTTAACTTAGCTCTTAAGTCTGCTTCACCCTGAAGTATACTTAATCGGTAAGTAACGAGCAGCATGCTTGGGCAAGCAGGCTGGTCGTGACATTAAGCTCTCGTTTCTTCATCTGCAAAACCCCCAATCGAATATGTAAATATAGGAAATTTGTAACTGGAGACATGTGAAGGGTACATAATAAATAGGTAATTGTTATACGAGATTAAATAGTAGACGGGAAAATATTAGTTGACATGATGAGCATTAGGCTTCAAATATGTAAATATAATATATTGGTCTAGATATGCATACCTTCTCATTTCTAATTAATTGAAGATGCTGAACAAGAGTATGAACTTTTCTCTCATGAGGTTCCATGACTACGGCTCTTCTGTTTTCAAGAAGTGGCCGTTTCCAGCTAGGTATATCCTTGGGCTTTGATTCAAATGGGAGAGCTGCCCGCAACGACTTTGGAATCACCAATGGGTTGAACCTCTTTTGTTTCCCTTCAATTGGCTGCCAGAAAGACACATGAAAGATACTCTAAACCAGTCTGGCTTAACTACGGGCTTGATATCTCACAAATTACCTTGTAGAGTGAATCCTTGTTAACAGGAATAGAAAGATTGTTTTATCTCCACAACTGAGCCACAGTTTTCATTCCTTGCCAAGTCCGATCACGAGGTTGCAAGGCTGTGGTCAATGGGTTGAAAAACTGAGGAACTTCAACATCAGCCCATCCACGCATGAAAACAATGTCACTCATCAGAATTCTGTCCTCAAAGGTGCACCTATCAATCCCTTCTCTAGTTTGTCCTCCCTTCTTTTTGGGTTCGTTACCAATCTCTTCTTTTGCAGCCTGCCAAGATAAACAATTAAAAGTTATTATGATCAGCCTTCACCACGGTGAGAATTCCCTTTTGATGAGTTATGAAAAATTACACATCTAAGGTGAAACAATCTTTAGAGAAGCGAAACAGCTTCTTGTTATTTTACAGTATAATTAAATACTGACAAGCAAATGCAATAACGGAGATCAAAAGGATAGTAACATAAACTTCTTCATTAAACAAGTACCTTTTTCACCTGTCCACAGATTCCACTGACTGTCCGAACCTCTTTACCCTCACATTGAGCTACTTCAAGATCTGAAGTGAACATATCCTTGATAAGTGCTGTTTTCTTGAATATCTTGCATGGATAACCAATCAGTTTAATTTTCTTCTTTATCTTGCTTCAGATTGAACTCAAGTATAACTGCCGTGGCTGTGATCTAAATGCAGCCTAAAAATCCAAATAAAAGATATAGTTGATATGAAAAAGTAAATTAAAAAAGGAAAAGGTCAAAGAAAAAGCAAATAGATATCCCAACAGCAAACAGGGCTTCAAGATCATAAATGCTTCACTTGCAGTTATAATACACAATATCACAATAGCTCCCTTAACTGTATACAGCATATCAAAAAAGGATGGGTGTGGGAACCAATTAAGGCCAATAAGTAGTTGAAAGTGAAGTCTCACACATTATGCAGAAATAAAAATGATTTAAATATAGATAGTATAGCTGCACAGAAAGACGAAACCTATTAAGTCTCATGCTATTTCAAACTATCTAGAATTAGACAACGCAGCATAGAAACACGAATCTGTTTATAAACATATCAATAAAAATAGAACATATATTGGTGTGCTATTCATGGGAGTGTTAGTGTATATTAGTGTATGCCTAGAAACTATTTGTGTTATTGATTTCAGAGCATTTTTGTCTGTATCATATATCATAATAATAGAAGAAAGAGTTATTCAATTCATATATTAAATTGCTTCCTTTATTAGTCATGCATTTAAAATAAAGTATGTATATGAATTGTCCAGACGATTCATTTAATCGGTAAATGAATTATCGAAAAAGGGTTCCCTATGGAAGCAATATAATTGGGCAAACTATATTGACAGTAGGCATATCGGATGCTTCCGAAAGATATCTGAGTTGATATAAGTACAGATGACAATGATGTCATGTCACTGGGGCATGGTATGGATTAGCAGTTGGTGAATTGTTTTTGAAGTGACCGAATAACAAAAAATCACTTAGAAAAGCATGTAGTCAAAATTTATCGTTTGGTTATATTTGTGCATAGAGGTGGAAAATTTGGGCCGGGTTAGGCGGGTCAACCCTAACCCGGCCCGGGAAAATGAGGGTTAAGCCCGGACCGCCAAGATGGCGGTCCAGGTGACCCTAACCGGTAGCAACCCCGGGCGGGCCGGGTTGCACAATGGCAACCCACAACCCGGCGGGTTGCTATTTGTCTCTTTGCAAGGAGACCCGGCAACCCGCGGGTTGGTTGTGTGCAACCCGGCGGGTTGGCAGTTACAACCCGCCAACCCGGTGTTGCAACAGCCAACCCGGGGTTGGCCGAAGAAAAAAAAATAAAAAAATAAAAATTTTATTTTATTTTTCAAATTACCTTTTTACCCTTGAAATATGCCGTTTTATAGCCGTTGAAAGGGTCTTTTTCGTCATTTCTCTTTCCCATTTTTTCCTATAAATTGGCCCTAAGTTCTCACATTTTCTCACAACTCAAATTCTCTCATTCTTCATATTTTTAATCTCTAATCTCTCAATTATTCATTTATTAGTTTTTGCAATTTGCTCATATTTTAATTTTTATTAGTTTTTGCAATTTTTAATCATATTTCCAATTTCCAAATTTCAATTTCCTACTTCAATAAGTCTAATTTTTCTATATTATATTTTTGTACAAAATTGAATTAATATTTGAAATGTTAACAAACAAAAAAATTGAATTGAAAATTATGATATTAGAAAAGTTAATTAAAAACAATATTTATAATTATTTGAAAATTAAATAAAAAAAACAAAAAACAAAAAAACAAAAAAAAAAAAAAAGGAAAATCGGGCTAACCCGGCCCAACCCGCACCTAACCCGGCGGGTTAGGGCCGGGGCGGGCTGGGCCAGCCATTTTGGAGAAAATGGCGGGCCTAACCCGGCCTGCCTGTTGGCGGGCGGGTTAGGCCCGGCCCGCCAAACAAAGTAACCCGCGCGCGGGCCGGGCGGGCGGGTTACTTTCCACCTTTATGACTGTGCACGATCTAGTCCTTTGACGGACATTGTAGTTGGATCCGATACGGATGCGTATGGTTCATACGGTGTATAAATACGAGACTAATCATGTTTCATATAATAAAGCCTATTTGGTCATGTGTTCAATATGGAAACAAACGATGGTCAAGAGGGGATCCATTGACTCGGAAATATAGGATCGGGAGTACGCCTGACTCCATCCGGATTCGAGTTCCTAGATGAATGTCGATAAATGTGAAAATCAGAATCTCTGGCCAGAGTCTATTATTAGTCATACAAAAGCAAGTTTGTGATGACAAGTTCCGGACATATTGATCGACGATTCGGTAGAAGATCGAGTTTATGATTTGACATTCATGAATCCATGCTCGATCAGGATACTCAATGGAGGGACTTACCTGCATGGTACGTATGATCTAAATGGGTTCGATGAAGTATTTTCTTCATTGTATTTAGGGACTATGGCATATTGCTAGATGTTTACCATAGTCGTTGGCCTCTGGCACGGTTTTTGGATTCATCCAAAACCGGCTCACGGCTAATCCACGGTGGACCTACATGGTCACACCAATAGCCTTGAGAAGTTAGAGAATGAGAGAGAGAGAAATGATTATCCGAAGAGGGCTGCACCCTTCCGAGGGTAATAACGGGATTCTATGGTAATAGTTACATAGAAAACTATTTGTGACATTTAAGGGTTAAAATGGTGCAGCTATAATTAATTATATTTAATTATTATATCTTAAAGTATTAAGATTAATGAGATGAACAAAAATAACCTTTAATAGTTAAAGGGTAAAAGGGTGTAATTTATGGGTTGTTAAGTACACTAGTTTAGTTTACATGGACCCTTGAATAATATGATTATTCAAAGGGTGACATAATAAATTCGTGGGGTCCCTTTTAAATAAGTTTTGTTGGGCTTGGAAGTGAAAAACAAATAATTGCAAATTACCCAAGTATATATAAATGCAAAAGGTTGCATTTTAGTTCATAACACACATTTTTCACTCAAAGCAAACTAAAAGCTCCTCTCTCTCAAAGCCATGACCACTCTCTAAACCTCTCAAGGTGGTGTTAAAGTGTGGAGGTCTCATCATTGAGGCTAATCTTCAATCCAAAGCAAGGAGTAGGTATAATATCTTTTCCATGCCTTGTTTAAAAAACGGTTTTTGAATCCATCCTTTCATGCTTTCTTCTCCATTTCCACCACTTTCATGCATGCATGCTGGTCTTTCAAATGGTATCAGAGCTAAAAGCTCCTTGCATGTCGAATTTATAAGCAAAAATGACATTTCCATGCGTTCATATGTTCATCAAACTTGTTGAGTTTGCACTGTTAGTGACATGATTTAAAAATGATTTTTCATAGTAGATCTCTACAGCATGTCTCGGCCATACATAGATCAGAGGTGGATGTTCATTTTCTTCATTGTCATATGTTTTGAATGATGGTAATGGTTACTGAGATGCCTTTGTAATGGATGAGTTGTTTGATGGAATAAGCATGTTTGGCATGTGTAGTCTCGGCCATCTTCTTATTTAGGAAAACATGTTTTTCTTCTTGCTCTAATATGTATGGATGTGTTGGAATGTGTTTAAAGCATGTTTGCATGATGGTTATATGAGATGTGTGGGAACTACACGCATGCATATATGTCATCTTGGCCATGACTAGTTTTGCCATAAGATATGTCATTTCATTCATGCATTGATGAATGAGTTTTAGGAAATGTTGCATGATGATTTATTTAGAAAAATGTTCATGCATGTCATTCCATGACTTGATTAAATGATTTAGCTTTGACATGGTAAATGTGTTATTCTTTATTGATTAAAGCATATTTTTGCATGAAGTATATGCAAATGTTGCAAGTGTAGTGTGTGGGAATTGATGTTAGCATAAAGTTAGGATTATAATTCATATGATGAATTGTGATATGATATTTATATGATGGTGGTAATTTTATGTAGGATATTAATTTGATTAAATTATCTTATAATGCATCATTGCATAGCACATTATTATTTTTTAAATGTAATAATTTGATTGTTTGAATGATTTCAAAAAAAATGATGCAAGATGACATGATTGTCTTGAGAAGATAAATATGTCATAAAAATATACTTTAGTTAAAAGTAACTTGTGTCATAGAATGATTACTCTTGGAGTAATAAAACCCAATTATCTATGTCATGCATGACTTTTGTGAAAAGTATTGAAATGATGTAGTAATTAAATAATATATCTTAGGTGGATATGACAAAAGTGTTTGTGTAATAATTCCTATAAAATGTGTAATGTTGCATGCCTCAAAGTTATGATTAAATTACCACATGAATATATATATATATATTATATATATATATATATATATATAATATATACACTTTAATAATTGTTTATATTCATGCCTTAAATAATTGTTTATTATATTTGGTATGAATGTTTATATTATTTATGTGATGAATGAATTAGATTAGAGGGTTGATCATGGGCACCATTTGGTTTTCAAAATATTCAAAAGTGTTTGTACTATTCTTTATTAAATAGCTTGTAATATTAAATTTTATTATTTATTTTAATCGGGCCTGCATGCTTAAGATCAATTTGTAATGGAATCGGATAGACGGGAACCGAAGAGCATTTGGTGTGATCCAATCGAAGATTAGTATTAGGGTAAATAGTTTGCTTTTAGGATGTATTTTTGAAAAGCCCCATGGTACAACCACATGCTTTAATTTATGCATATATGTGATATGTATGAATGGTTAATTAATCATGGCATGTTAAAAATGAATTAACTAAGGTTAAACCTAAATCTCCCAAATTAAAATTATTAAATCCAAGTCCCATTGTGGGATAACTAAATTCTTTGATATAAATTTTAATATCCCAAGAATTCTATATGTGAGGGATATAATCTTTTATATCATAGAATTAAGTTGATCTTGTCTTGGATGGATATTTTCACCTTGACAAAGATTTCTATTATGAGGACATGATGAAAATGTCATCCTAAGAAAGCACAATGGTTCGATTTAACTAGCCTAAGGTACCAAGAATTATATACGTGAGGTATTCGAAGTAGGACAGGAATATGAATCAAACCTATATAAAAGGAAAATAGTTTCTACTTAAGACTTAATAACCAAGAATTCTATTATGTGAGGTTAATTGAATTTAATAAGAAATTGATTCCCCACTAAGAAATTAATCCAACGAAAAATTTCCGGATCCTATTAAGGGAGTATAGGACTCGAATAAAATAGGGAGAGCTAATTTGATATGCATAAAAAGGTTTTAAAGATTACAAGACACTAATAAAATTAATTTCTTGCAGTTTCATCATGTGATAAATAATCAAAAAAAAGGCCAACAATGTTCACCTAAGGATAATGGATAATAATATGTTAACCAGACCAACCTAAAAGCTTGGCTAAGAAATCTTAGAATTGTCTGGATTTTGAAAGAATTGCTTATGTCTTGGAAGCACCTCTTCCACTTGATATGGACCGGATGCTCCACAAGCTGAGCTTGATGCTCTTGAAAAGTGGAGAGAGGATAGTAGGAGGGCTAAAAATTACATGCTAGCCTCCATGAATAGAGAACTTCAAACTAAGCATGAAAAGGTTTCAAAATGCTTATGATATCCTCATAGCTCTACAAGAGTTGTATAGCGAAAATCAAGAGTGGTTGAGTATGAGTTATGTGCATCCCTCTTTAGCATGAAGTTAGGGAAGGGGTACCTCAGCTGATCATACTCTTAAGATGATCAATGGATTAAGTCGATGGATGGATATGGGGTGGTCATGCTAGACCGCCTCAAAGGAATTGATTATTCATCCCTTCCTCCAAGTTATAAACCGTTTATAACTAATACAATCTCAATAGGATTGAGCGAAATCTTCGGAATGCTAAATGAGCTTAAAGAATTTCACAGGCAGAATGTGAAAGAGAAAGGACATGAGGATATCTTTGCCGCCTCCACAGCAAGGCAATAAAAGGCCCAAAAAGCTACCAAAAGAGGTCCAAAAGTTGGACCCAAGAATAAGAGCTTCAAGAAGCCAACGGCAAAGGCAGAGAGAAGGCCAAAGCAAAGGGAAAATGTTTCCACTATGGAGAAGATGGACACTAGAAGAGGAACTGTCCTTAATACCTGAACAGTCTGAAGCAAAGGAAAGGAAAAGCAGGTACGAACCAATGTCTTTGATTGAATATGAATTAAGTGTTAATTCAGATAGTCATTCCTGGATATTAGATTCAGTAGCAACATCTCATGTTTGTATGTCTTGCAGGTACTTTAGAATAGTTTGAGGTGACAAAGGGCAAGATCATTTGAGGATGGCAAATGGGGCACGAGTTGCAGCCGAGGCCATGGGGACTTGCCCACTAAGACTACGTTCAGGACATGTTTTGAATTTATTTAAAGTATTGTACTTTGAAAAAGCCACTAGAAACGTCATTTCTATTTCTGCTTGTGTAAGCAGGTTATTATGTACTGTTTAATGGAAATGAATGTTCAATACATTTTGGAAATGTTTTAGTTGGTAAAGCTGTGAATAAAATGGTTTGTAGTCTTAGAATTGAATAGCTATGCTTCAATCAATACCATTTCTAATAAAAGAACTTGATTTGAATCAAATCCTAAAATTCTATGGCATCATAGACTAGGTCATATAGGAGAGAGAAGATTGGTACAACTTGGGAGTGGGATCCTGAACTCAAGGGTTCTGAACCTTATCCAACCTGTGAATCATGTCTCCAAGGAAAGTGACACAAGTCTCCCTTTAAGAGTAAAGGAGAGCAAGCTAAAGAACTATTAGAATTCATACATATAGATGTATGTGGACTTCAGTACTTTAGCCAGGGGAGGATTTGAATACTTCATTACTTTACAGATGATATGTCACAATATGGGTATTTGTATTAATAAAATACAATCTGAATCCTTGAAAAATTCAAAGATTAAGAATGAAGTGGAAAATCAAACTGGAAAGAGTATTAAAATCTACGATCAAAAGTGGGGGTAAATACTTGAGTACAGAGTTTCAAGAGTTCTTAAAAGAAAATGGGATCATCTCACAATTGACTCCTCTTTATCCACCCAGCTTAATGGAGTGTCTGAAAGGAGAAATCGTACCTTATTGGTGGTTGTGTACGATCGATGGTGAGTTTACAGACTTACCAATGTCTCTGTAGGGGTATGCTCTCCAGACCATTGTGCACATCCTTAATAGGGTCCGTCTAAAATTGTCCAGAAAACACCGTATGAGATATGGTATGGAAAACGTCCAAGGCTAAATTATATGAAGATTTGGGGCTGCCCAGCTATGTAAATTGGTTTTAATCTAATAAGCTGGATGTTAAATCCGAGAAGGGTCGGTTCATTGGATATCCTAAAGATAGTTAGGATATTAATTTACTTCCCAAGTGATCAAAGAGTTTTGATCAGTAGAAATGCGCGCTTCTCGAGAACGAGTTCTTGGAGGAAGGTGGTGTTGGAAGAATATTGAACTCAAGGAAGAGTTCGAAGAGCCAGAACCGATATGCTGAAGATGGAACGTCCACTTGGGAACCTCAGTATCAGATACTATGGTTCCAATATGAAAGTCTTCTAGAATATCAAAACCTCCAAAGAGATATGGGTTCCGACATGAGCAAGATTTTGAATCTTACTTAGTGGGAGAGATGATCATGGTGATGATCCTAGAAGCTCGAAGAAGCAATACTGGATAGGGATTCGAAAATGGCTGGAAGTGATGGATTCTGAGATAGAATCAATGCATGCCAATCAAGTATGGTAGCTTGTGGATCCACCGGAGGGAATAGTTTCTATAGGTGTAAATGGGTCTACAGAGAAAAGTGGCAAGGATGGGGAGGTAGAGACCTTCAAAGCTCGACTGATGGCGAAAGGTTATCCTCAGAAACAAGGATGGATTATGAAGAAACCTTTTTGCCTGTAGCTATGATTAAATCCATCCGTATAACGCTAGCCATCGCAGCACACAATGACTATGAAATTTGGCAGATGGATGTCAAAACAGCTTTCCTCAATGGGTTTATTGAGGAAAACATTATATAGAATAAATAATAGGTTTGTATCCTTACTGAAAGACATAAGGTATGCAAATTAACATTGATCCATTGTGGATTGAAGCAAGCTTTAATAAGCTGGAACATCGATTTGACGACATAATCAAATCGTTGGTTTTGTCAAGAATTGGATGAGCCCTGTGTATCAAATGTGTTAAAGATCATGCCATACAATTTCTCATATTATATGTAGATGACATACTTTTGATGGGAAATGATGTAGACATGATGACAGAGGTTAAAGTTTGGTTGTCCAAAACCTTCTTAATGAAAGACTTAGGAGAAGCGACATATGTCCTTGGCATTCATGTCTATAGAGATAGAACGAAAAGGGTAATTGGATTATCCTAGAAATTGTACATAGAGAAAATGCTAAAAAGATTTAGCATGGAGAACTCTAAGAGAGGTCTTGCCCTTCATCATGGTCTTCATTTCTAAGGAGATGGGTCCAAAGACCGATGAAGAGCAACGGATGCGTAATATGCCTTATGTGTTTGCTGAAGGCAGCTTAATGGATACAATGCTATGTACAAGACCTGATATAGCTTATGCGTAAGTGTTACGAGCAGATAGTAGTCAAACCCGGGAGAAACATTGGTCGGTTGTAAAATCGATCCTTAAGTATTGAGAAGAAACTAAGGATCTAGTTCTGAGTTATGGAGTTCAGAGTTAAACATTCAAGGATACTCAGATTCTGATTTCCAATCAGATATTGATGATAGAAAGTCTACGTCAAGGTACATTTTTATATGAATGGAGGTACAGTTAGTTGGAAAAGTTCCAAACAGACAACCACAGCTGACTCCACTATAGAATGAATACATTACTGCTTCAGAAGTAGCAAATGAGGCTATTTGAATGCGAAAGTTCGTAATTGAACTTGGTGTGGTTCTGAATAGGCTTACCCGATAAGCATGTTCTGTGACAATATGGAGCTATTGCACAGGCAAAAAACCAAGAGCCCACCAAAAATCCAAACACATTCAGCGTAAGTATCACATTTTGAGAGAATCGTTGGAGCTGGAGAGATTAAATTCTGAAGACTCCTTCAGCAGAAAATGTAGTGATCCACTAACTAAGGCAATGAAACTGAAGCAATTGGACCATCATCTTGAGAAGATGGGTATGAGATACAACATCGAATGGCTTTAGTGCAAGTGAGAGCTTGTTAGTGTATATTAGTGTGATGCCCTAGAAACCATTCGTGTTGTCGGTTTCAGAGCATTTTGTTTGTATCTATATATCATAGATAAAGAAGAAAAAGTTCTTCAATTCATATATTAAATTGCTTCCTTTATTCAGTCATGCATTTAAAATAAAGTATGTATATGAATGTCCAGACGATTCATTTAATCGGGAAATGAATTATCGAAAAGGGTTCCCTACGAAAGCAATATAATTTGGGCAACTATATTGCGTAGTAGGCATATCGGATGCTTCCAAAGATATCATGAGTTGATATAAGTACGGATGACGATGATAGTCATGCACTGGGGCATTGGTATGGATTAGCAGTTGGTGAACTGTTTTTCGAACGTGACCGAAAACTTAGAAAAGCATGTAGTCAATGATTTATCATTTGGTCATATCAGTGCACAATGTAGTCTTTGACCTGAGACATTATAGTCGGATCCGATACAGATGCGTATGGTTCATACGGTGTATAATACGCGAGACTAATCATGTTTCATATATAAAGCCTATTTGGTCAGCGTTGTTCATATGCGGAAACGAACGATGGTCAAGAGGGGATCCATTGACTCGAAAATATAGGATCGGAGTACCGCTGACTCCATCCGGATTCGGTTCCTAGATGAATGTTGATAAATGTCAGAAATCAGAATCTCTGGCCAGAGTCTATTATTAGTCATACAAAAGAAAGTTTGTGATGACGAGTTCCGGACATATTGATCGACGATTCGGTAGAAGATGAGTTTAGGATTTTGACATTTCATGAATCCAGTTCGATCAGGATATCTCAATGAGGGATTTTACCGCATGGTACTATGATCTGAAATGGGTTTGATGAAGTATTTCTTCATCGTGGTTGAGGGACTATGGCACATTGCTAGATGTTTACCATAGTCGTTGGGCTTCCGGACAGGTTTCCAGATTCATCTAGAACTGGCACACAGCTAATCCACGGTGGACCTACATGGTCACACCAATAGCCTTGAGAAGTTAGAGAATGATGAGAGAGAGAAATGATTGTCCGAAGAGGGCTAGCACCTTCCGAGGGTAATAACAGGTTCTATGGTAATAGTTAACATGAAAACTATTTATGACATTTTAAGGGTTAAAATAGCTGCAGCAATAATTAATTATATTTAATTATTATATCTTAAAGTGTTAAGATTAAATCTTAAAGTGTTAAGATTAATAAGATGAACAAAAATAACCTTTTAATAGTTAAAGGGTAAAAGGGTAAATTTATGGGTTGTTAATGTAAACTAGTTTAGTTTAGATGGACCCTTGAATAATATTGATTATTCAAAGGGTGACATAATAAATTCGTGGGGTCCCCTTTTAAAATAAGTTTTTGTTGGGCTTGGAAGTGAAAACCAAATAATTGCAAAATTGTCCAAGTATATATAAATGCAAAAGGTTGTATTTTAGTTCATAACACACATTGTTCACTCAAAGCAAACTAAAAGCTCCCTCTCTCTCAAAGCCACGGCCACTCTCTAAACCTCTCAAGGTGGTGTTAAAGTGTGGGGTCTCATCATTTTGAGGCTAATCTTCATCAATCCAAAGCAAAGGAGTATGTATAATCTCTTTTCCATGCTTTGTTTAAAAACTGGTTTTTGAATCCATCCTTTCATGCTTTCTTCTCCATTTCCACCACTCTTCATGCATGCATGCTGGTCTTTCAGGAAGGACATATCATCTTAATGGGAAATCTCTTAAACTTCCTTTTTAGATCCAGAAATCTTTATTTTTAGCAAGTTGGTGGCACAAGAAAAAAAATAAAAAAATAAAAAATAAAGCTGACCTGATTGTTTGATAAGATCTGGACAGCAACCACCCCAGTGTGAGGAGGGGCAAAAGGACCCCAAAACATAGCCAGGCAATGCGTGTGTTCTGGTGTGTACTTCAGCATGCATGCCTCGCATTCTGGTCCTTAATGGCATAAACATGTATAGTATGGAAGCATCTCCAACCAATAGAAACTACTATGGGATATCTAGTCTTTAGTACTTTCCTATGCTATCTGTGTCGCTTTAACCTGGCCTGAAAGAAAAGCACTGGTAAGCCATGTCAAACTTGGAGATTCGTATAAACAAGGTGAGAAAACATTTAACTTTATCAGTTAGAATTACAACAAAACAACAAATCTGCCTATTTTACCAAATTCTGGTTTATGTTAAGTAGTAAACTGTGGGCTGCTAATCAAACCTCTTCAACTAAGCAGATATTAAGTTGTCAGTGCATACAAATAATCCTAAACATATAATGCCCAACAATTAACTTCTACTAATTACCGAGCAGTAATTTTCAAAGGACATATAGATAATTAAAGACATTAAGGTGAGGAACACAAGCCAGCATTGAACAAAATTAAAAGATCTGTCTTCTTACCTGCATGTATCCAATATTTTCCTCACCAAGACCAATTCCTCCAACCAAAATTGGATGGAAGGGATCAAAGTATTCGACCATTTCGAAAGGGACATCATGTATCTCCAATCTTACAAATGTCCCTATTCGAAAGCCCTCAATCTCTACAAGAGCGACCTCATCAAGATCATTGAGTTTAGATATGTTCATCTGTTTCCGAAGTTCAATCTCCTCCTTCATCTGGAAGAATCAAGCATAAGTTACCACTCAAAACCCAACACCAGCAGAGATTTAAGATCACCACAATATTTAGCTTGTCAATAAGTCCAACTTCTTTAGGTTGACGACGATGAAACTTGGCCCCTTGTTTATTATCAATTTCCTCCTCTGCTGAATCAGATCCATCATACGTAAAAAAAAAAGGTTAAGGTCAAGACAACCAATTTTACCTTGCTTTTTCATATTAGACAGTAAAATTGACCAGAAAACCAAAATATAGGTACTACCTACCATGCTACAACAATATTACACACTATTGATAAAAAAATGAAAATGACAACCAAGAAATTCAGAAATGGAGAGGAAAACAGCAAAACAAGCAATAACTCACACATCATCTCATGAAAACTGCATCAAAATTAATGGAATGATCCATCAATGACAGCTGGGGAAGGATGCAGGAAATAGGAATACATGTTTTAAAAAATAATGAAGCAGTCAAAGCAAAAAGGATATTGAGCATCAAATTTTGCACGAAGCGCAAGCTTCTTCAACCTCCGCTCCTCAATTGCTGATTCGTCTTCATTCTGGATTGTACCATTTCCAGAATCACCTATAGGATGGCTCTCATGCTTCTCACCAGTTTCTAAATCTTCAAAGTCACCATAGACGTCGTTGTCCTCATCATCTTCGAAGTTACTCTCTGACCCTTGATTTCTGCGAGCAGCTTTCAACCAATCACCTGTGACAAAACGATCTCGAATGCTTTCATATATTTCCTCCTCTTTCCAATTTTTTATGTTTTCATAACTTCTAAACTTGGAACAGTCTTCCGTATTGAAATTGTCACTATCAAGTCCTTCTCTCAACTTCTGCAACGTCTAGGCAACAAAAGTTAAGTGAATGCAACAAATTCCATTTATAACATGTAAATCAATATTAAAATTATCAATAGTGTTTAAACATCCCAAAAATTTAAAAGGAACTGTTTGGGAAAATGAAATATGGAATTTGTGGTAAAAGTAACATCAGGAAAAACCTTATTCCCTTCTCCCTTTGGCCGAAAGAATTCATCGTCATCACTTTCTTCGTCCTCACTACTGTCTTGTACTCCATTGGAAGATGTTGTTGATGTTGATGCAGATTTCCCGTATACAAGATGTGATTTATATTTTGTCTTGAGACAGTCCTCTTCAACAATGACTCTTTCCATTTCAAACCTGTAACTTCCATCTATGAGAAGCAGTGCCAAGTCAGCAACCTTTGTACAATCAATCATACCATTGATATCATTAGGTCACTCCACAAATTGTAGCCGTGTTTGCTTACCTAACATATTTCATCAATTCCTCATCAGAGATTAAGAAAATAAAGAAAACTTAAACTCCAATAACTTCTTAAGTTAATAATTAAGTAGGTCAGAACTAACATAAACCTGACACAATAGTAATCGGTCCTCAGACCTCAAGAACAGTATGCTTTGTATAATGCTTTATAAGCAATTTTATAACCAAAGACTTTCCAACTTGCCACCACCCAAATAAACAACCACCATCCAATGCTAAAAAAACAACATGAAAAATTTCAATTAATCCTACAAAAGAATCAGTATGTAAACAAACCTGGGGCAGTCCCTGGACTACCATAACATATGAGGGTGGTTCACCATAAGAATGGTCTATAGTTGGAATGTGAAGCCTCCGTTGCTCTTTCTCAACGCCCGCAACTGCAATCTCTTCGCTTTCACAGATGGAGTAAAAGCAAATGCCTACAACAAAAAATAGAAAAAAAAAAAAAAAAAAAAAAAAAAAAACAATCAAAAACATATAGAAAACAATAACATTAATAACACCAACCATAAATAATAACCAAAAACAATTTAAAACCTTAGGGTTTTGCTTATTCTCTTGCTTATTTTTATCCAACTTCCCCTTCTTCTTCCTCGCCGATGAACCGGCTTGGCGAGCCCTGTGCTCCTTGTGCGGCTGCTCCATGGCTCTAGCAGCCGGTCATGAAACCCTAGACTGTGAATAAATATATAAGGCTCGAAAAACGATCTCAAGTCTTCATTAAGTTACTGTAATTTTATAAAGATAAAAACTAAATAATTTGTGAGGAACTGAATTTATTGAAAATTAAAACAAAATTATTCGAAAGGATATATTTGTTATATGAAAATTGCTTTTAACTGAGGGCTTAATAGATTATGGGTAGGTACCAATAGTACCGCTCTTTTAACTGAGTACTATTCAGAAGAATAATACAGTCATGAGGTTGTGAACTAAACTCAAAATCAAAACAAAGTAAAAGATAAGATAAGCCTCATACAATAAACAATCAAAAATACAATGTGAACCGCAATTTAAAACAAAAGAATTTATCTATTTCCAATCACCTTCACGAGCAAAACCCAAAATTCACACTAAGAAAAGAAGGGAGATCTTAGGTATTGATGAAATAAAGGAAGAGCTTACCAAGCTGTTGCTTCGTCTGCTTTGTTTAAGCTTGGTGATGAGCTGGTGGCTTTGCTGTAAGTGAAGTCTTGGCAGACACCAGCGTCAAAAATGGATGGGGCAGTGACGACGACGAAACACGGGCAACGGTGGGCCTCGAAGAAAGCAAAGAGAGAAGTGAGTATTAAGTATAGAGGGGGCTTAGGGTTTAAGAGGGGCAGGGATTTTATTAAAAGACCATTTTGAGTTAAAATTTAATTAAAACACTATATAGTTTGTAAAATTTTACTGAATAGCCATGTTTTTTATTAAGCTTAATTAAACTTGATTAGGGGTTAATTACGAATAATGAATAATTGTATAATCTTTTCAAAATGATGATATGTCCCCAAAAAGTCAAAATTCTTGCAAATAAACCCAAATACCTTCTTCTTCCTCCCACGACATTAACGCATTCCTCTGCCATTAACATCTTCTCCAACACAGATCTTCGTCATCATCGTTGTCCTCTTCCTTCTCCTCATGACATTTCGTCTAGGTTTGTGTATCTCCCCTTTCGATTTTATATTTTGATTTACAAAGATTTAATGGGATTGAGTTTGGGTTATGATTTTGATTTAGTTGTTTAGGTTGTGTTTGATGTAATGGAAGTTGAAATGAGTGAAATTTGTTGAAAAATGTCTTGCATCGTGGGTAGTTGGGGGTGGTAGCACCGATTGTAGGTGGAGAGACTAAAAATGTGTTCTGGATATGATGGATCGCTTAAGCGATCTGGTGTGTCGCTTAAGCGATCTGGTACCTTGGTAATACAGTAGATAGATTGCTTAAGCGATCAGGTATGTGGCATAAGATCGCTTAAGAGATCTGCTAAAAGTCTGGTGTATAGCAGCAGATCGCTTAAGCGATCATTAAATAGCATAAGATCGCTTAAGCGATTATGCTTATTTATACTGGATCGCTTAAGCGATCTATGATATCGCTTAAGCGACCCATTAAACGATATACCAAATCGCTTAAGTAGTACACCAGATCTCAAGTGACTGTGCAGATGGTTTTTAAAATATTTCAACCCTTAGTACATCAGTTAAGAATAGTTTTTTTCTTGCATTATAGGTACTTGGCTATTATGAGACATGGGACAAGTTGTTTTGGGTGTTGAATATTTTGGTAAGTGGGTGGAGGAAGAAAGTAGCTGGAAGTGGATTGGGAAGACCAAAGAAGTTATACCAATTGTTGTGAGCACAGAGGTTTGTTTTGATGAGTTGATTGATGAAATAATTAAAAGAGGTGAATTGAGTTGCTCACGTAGTGATATAGTTGTGAAGTATCTTTTAAGTAGAGTTCCTCAACATTATAAGGTACCTCCTGCTATATTAATGCCGGATGAATGTGTGAAGTTATATATGATTGATGTGGCTGATAATGGTTCGAGGCCGATTTTAAGGGTTTCTTTTGTAGAAAAACCATTGGAAGTTGGTTAAAAGGAAGGGGATAACGAGGAAGTTGGTGGAGATTTGCCTGGTTTTAATTTGAACTACGAGGACGACAATGATTTGTTAGTTGAAAAATCAAGAGTAGACGGTGAATTGGGTGGTGAGAAGGACACTGTAAAAGAGGTTGGTGATGGGGGGTAGAATGAAAATGTTGAGGAGGATCCCGTCCATGTTCCTGCGGATGTAGAGATTCCTTTAAATACAGATTATGCAGAAGGTGTAGTTTGTGAGGAAGAGAACACATTGGCCATTTATGTAGGTTCAAAGGGGGCAATTGCAGGTAGTGGTGCATAAACTCATGTTTTTACGGATGGATCAAAGTTAAGCATAAGGTATTTATTTGACAACAAAGATGAAGTGGTGAGGAAGCTAAAACTTGTTACCGTGAGAGGTAATTTTGAGTTCATCGCCAAAAAGTTAAATTCATTGGCTGTGGCGGTTTATTGTAGAAGGTTGGCGGAGTCAGAAAAATTTATTCTTAACATATATACCCGTGAGCACACATGTGGGTTGAGAAATATTTCAGATGAGCATCGACAAGCCTCCGCTGATGTTATTGGACAATTTGTCAAAAGTTAGTTCATTGAAGGGAAAGGTCCATCTCCTAAAGACATTCAGAGACTTGTGCGCACAGAGTTGGGATGTGCTGTTAGTTATTGGAAATGTTAGAAAGGGAGACAACATTCATAAGATTTTGTGAGGGGCACGTCAGAGCACGGGTACGTAGTATCAGAAGTGTACCATTATATGCTTGAGTTGACAAACCAAGGTAGCAAGACAGGTTTGAAGTGGGACAAGAATATGATGTTTAAATATTTTTTTGTTGCTTACAGTTCTGCTATAAGGGGTTTTGTAAACATGAGAAAGGTGTTGGCTGTTGATGGTTGCTTTTTGACTGGAAAATATGGAGGTACATTGTTGGTGGCCACTGCACAAGACAGCGAGAATCACACATATCCTGTTGCATTGTGTGTGGTTGACTCTGAGAATGACAAGTCGTGGATTTGGTTTTTTTAGTAATTACATACGATAGTGCCTGATAGTGACGAGTTGTGCATAATATCTAATAGACACAACTCTATAAAGAAGGAGATTGCCATTATTTACCCTCAAGTACATCACGGATTCTGTATGAGGCACCTTGATGAGAACATAAAACAAAAGTTTAAGTGTGTTGGCCTCCTTCACATATACTACATAGCAGCAAAAGCTTATCGGGTTGATGAGTTCGAGGAGCACTTCCAGCAAATCCGAATCAAAGATGATAGAGTTGCTAAGTATGTTGAGCATGATGTTGGTTTCGAGCGATGGAGTAGAGCTTACTTTCCTGGAAGAAGGTTTGATGTCATGACCATGAACATAGCTAAGTCCATAAATTCAATGTTGTTAATAGAAAGAGAGTTTCCAATTGTTACACTTTTTGATGCAATCCAGAGGCCATTGTCATGGTGGTTCCATGAGCGTCATACGAAGTCAGATAATTTTATTACAACCCTTGTTCCATCGGCTGAAAAATTATTGCGAGAACGTATGGAACTGTCAAATGCACTATTTGCCTATCCTCTTAATGCTCAAGAGTTCACTGTGCACGGCTATGGTCCGGATGCCCTAGTTAATCTTGTTAGAAAAACTTGCAGTCGTAAAGTGCTTGACATTCAAAGTTTACCTTGTCCTCATACACTATCAGCACTGAAACACCAATGGAAGCCGATTTTGGTTTAAGAATTTACATGGAACTTTTCTCCCCTCTCTATATGGAAAATCACTATATGCTAGCTTATTCAGAAATGATATATCCAGTGCCTCTAGAAGAGCAGTGGGTAGTGCCACCAGAGTTGGCTAACATTATCATCCATCCGCCATTCAAGAAGACAACAAGGGGGAGAAAAAGATTTAAGCGTCTTCCATCAGCCTCTGAGGTTCCCCGGAAGACGAATAAGTGCTCAATTTGCAAGCAACCTGGCCACAAGAGAAGTAGTTGCCAGAAGTAATCACATGCAGATCTAGAAAATTAGGTTCGAAGAAGGATGAAATTCAGGGAGTTGCCAAGGCCAACTGTTGATGAGTTATTGTTTTAATTATTGATGTTTTAAATTTTATTGTTACCTTGAATAAATCATTCTTTATATTTAGTGTACTTGTCACATGGCCTAAATATTTGTTGTTGGTGATTTTAGTTTGGAATTAGGTTGTCAAATTGAGGAGAAAGTATAGAATTAATAAGTGTTGGTAATTTTAGTTTGTCAAAATTCAGGAGAAAAGCTGGAAAAGTATATATTGCCCATGATCGCTTAAGCGACTAAGTATATCGCTTAAGCGACAAATGGTTTTTCAAATAGGATAGCTTAAGATCGCTTAAGCGATCGTGCATCTTGGCAGATATTGATTTTGCCCATCACATGATCGCTTAAACGATCTACGATCGCTTAATCGACCAAGTAAAAAGGAAAAGAATCGCTTAAGCGATATCACAGATTGCTTAAGTGATCATGCACCTAAACAGATTTGATTCTGCCAATCACATGATCGCTTAAGCGATCTACGATCGCTTAATGGACCAAGTGAAAAAGAAAATAATCGCTTAAGTGACCCTATGTAAATGAAGTTCCTTTGACTATTAAACATATTTTTTGTGCAAATGGTTTTGCACACTTACAACCTCATACATAAAATTGTTAGTTGTTGGCAATAAAGTATTCTTTATTGAATGAATCGTACGGAGCTGTAACTATACAAAACTATTTGCACAAACAATCCGCTGATTAGTCTTTCAAACTTTGTTTACTCCTTAAAATAATAACTCTTTTAAAATCAGACCGAGAAGAATCTCAAAAGAGTGTAATATTTATCAATGCTCTAAACATTTCACCATCTTCTTGTTTATCCATATCACAACTATGAAGCCATTTTATTGCTCGAACTCTTAACATATAGGGTTTATGATTCGTTCAGTGGACCATGACTGTTATTATATTTATATTAAACATATAATTCATTTACGTCAGTATGAAACATAAAAGGTGTAGAATGTTTACGTCTATGCTTAACATATAGGGTTTACGATTCGTTGAGTTGAACATTCGGCAATTTTAGATCGCGTAAGCAATCATGTCCTAGGCAGAATCGCTTAAGCAAATATTTTGGGAATATTTTAAAATATTCCCAAAATATTTGTTTGTTTAATTATTTAGTAAATATTAGTTTATATTTTTATTACTTTTAGATCCCTTAAGTTTATTAATATCAAATACAGATAGGAAAAATTTTAAAATTTAACAAATACACCCCCACCTACCCATGGTGCTAGATTCCAGCCACCACCACCACTGGAATCTTCTTGGGAAATGGCGTTACGAAGCACAACGGTCGGATCTGGCTGACAGGGCGTCGATATGGCCTTTTCCAGCCAGATCAACCATGGATGTGGTCGGAAAAGGCCAGATCACGGCCAGATCTAGCCGTCGACGGACGGAAAAGTCTACATCTGGCCATCAGTGATGGCCAAATATAAGGCTGTCATTGTCGGTCAACGATGCCCAAGATTTGGCCATCATTGACTATCAACGTCGGCCATTTCTTTGAAAGTCGATGAAGGCCACATCTGTGAATTACTGGCCATTTCTGATCGTTTGTAGCAGTCAGTGGTAGCCAGAATCTGGGAAGTTGGGTGGGTGGGGGTGTTTTTGTTAATTTTTAAACTTTTTCAGGCGGTGTTAATGAAATTAATTCACTTATTGGGTCTAAAATTAATTAAAAAAAATACTAATATTTCCTAAATAATTAAACAAAGAAATATTTTAGGAATAGGATTTGTAATATTTTTAGGAATATTCAACCAAACGCACTCTTTATGTTCTGAACAAAGAAGAAGAACATATGTTCACTAAGATTTCATGGTTACCTTATAAATATAATAATGATCATGGTCCACTGAACGAAT